>NW_026294573.1:78411149-78951149 GCF_007827085.1 Peromyscus californicus insignis | reverse complement strand
GCTGTATTAATTTTCATCCAGTTAGAATTGAGACTTAAAATTGAGTACATAATGGCTAAAAAAAAACCTTAGTCGACAAAATGCTAAAATGAAATTCTCATTTGCAGTCCAGTGGGCACCTACTAGGCCACAAATTCATCTTAATATGACAAACTAATGGCAAATATGAAATGAAGAGATGCAAATTGATGATATATTCTTAAAAATATCAAGGGTTATTCCAGCTTGAAAATTATTCTACCCCCCAAGTGTGAGCATGTGTGTGTATGTGTGTGTGTGTGTGTGCGCGTGCGTGCGTGTGCGCACGCACACACATTCATTTTAACATCTTGCATATTTTTTAAAAAGCTAATGTAGAGAATCTTCTACCAGCATAGCACTTAAAGAAAACAGCAAATACCTGTACATTCAAAGCCAAGCCTCTGCACCAGACTACCTCAGACATCCCACCACAGCTAAAGAAGACACTTTCCTCAGAAGTTCTACCCTTGTTTCTAGAAAAATGCCTGTCAGCCTGTCCTGTGACACACACAGGGCCTCAGAAAGCAGTGTCACTCTGTTGGGTGGCTGCACCTCTCTGAATATGCACAGCCTTTTCCCCTCGTCATTATTTCCTAAACACTAAATAACAACTATTTCCACAGCATTTATTGGAGGATATTTATACATTAGTACTTTGCCAGTCCCAGATTTATTAACCACTAGGCAGTTAAGGGTTCTAGGAACCAATTCCCTCAGTTGGTACTAAAAGACTAATGCACTTGGTTTTTTACTAGAGACTGAAGCAGGAAAAAAAAAAAAAAAACTAGGGAAGATTGGAGTAACCTTTCAAAAAATGTAAAAAAGAAAAGAAAATAGGTGTTACTTTTATGACATTACAAAAAATAAATCCCTTGGCCTGTGCTGGCTCCTCATCAGCTTTTGTCCTATTTGAATCACATTAGTGATGCTGCCCCTCCCCCAAAAGAGAAATAATTCACAGATATTTTTGGTTCTGTGAAGTAGAGTAGTGAGTGGGCTTAACGGGCTTAACTAATGACACTCAGAACAGGACCCTTTCCTTATTTCTCTAGAAACTGCAGGAGGCCCTGTATGTTATAAAGTTTCTACTCTGGGACCCTCATACCAGACTAGAAAATCAAAATGGAGTCACACAGGTTAAATTTTCATGCCAATAAACCAAAACTAAGTTGTTGCCTGACCTTTATAGATATTAAGAAGCAAATAGCCAAATGTACCAGATAGGCAAGCTTCAATTGGCATAATAAGTGAGTATCCCTCTGCTGTGGTACTTATACAAAAAGAAACAAGCTAATGTTCACCAAATCAGTTGTTTTTCACTATTTCTATCCCCCTGTGCCCTGGTCTTAGATAGTTCATAGCTTTAAAATGAGCAACCACCTCATTCTCCTTGATTCTTGCTTTTTCTGACTTCTCTATGTATGAAACCAATATCTGCCTAGCCCACCAGAAACCCTTTCTGCTTTGTGTAGTGAAATGTTGCTGATTCTCAAATAAAACCTAAAGCCACTTAAGATCCTTCAACACAATTATTATAATATTGTCCTTTGATGCTGTCAACTAACTCACTTTCTTCTTTCCCAGATGCCATACAAAGTAAAAGAAAATTTCCAGAATACAGAGAAAATTAAAATATTTGGTCACTATCTCATTACTGTTCTATTGCTGTAAAGAGCAATGACCAAGACTAAGAGGAATGATACTGTGACAAAGATAATTCTTAAAAAAGAATGCATTTAAATGGAGGGCTTGCTTACAGTTTTAGAGGGTTAGTCCATGATTACAATGGTAGAAAGCAGACACAGTTTTAACAGTAACTGAGAGCTTACATCCTAATCCACAGGCAGAAGGGATATATAAGTACACACACACACACACACACACACACACACACATGCACGCATGCCCATGCTCACACTAGCACGAGTACATATATGAGGGAGAAGGAGAGAGAAGGAAAGGGGCTGGGCCTGCCCTGGGCTTTGGAAACCTCAAAGCCCACCCACTGTGTCACAGGTCTTCCAAAAAGGCCACACCTCCTAATCCCTGGCAAACAACTCCACTAACTGGGGACCAAAGCATTTAAACCTATGTGCCTATAGGGGCCATTCTCATTCAAACAACCACAATAACATTGTTAGCTTGCTAACAAAACAAAACAAAACAAAAACAGGAAAAGAAAAGCACATTCCTATCTCTACATATTTGATAAACAAGTATTTTTTTTTCCAAAATAGAGGAGTTAACACATGGCTTCTACCTGTGCTGTCCTGAGTTGCATCTGTATAACCTTGAACCTTTGCTGTGTTCAGAGAGGTCTGCTTCCAAGGACTGCTTACCTGGCTTCTCTGGTAATTCCTGCAATGTGCTAAAGGACTGTACCAAAGGGCAGCAAGAAAGAGATGGAATAGCCGAGTAGAAATTTTATTTCCAAACCAAAGAAACATTTTGATGCCTAGGAAATCAACTGAGCTTCTGTTAAAAACAGTGACACATCTGGAGCCTGCAGATGAGGCCCGATTTATCCTCCTGTACCAAGAATTGCATAGGCTGAAAAGTCAGGAGGTTAAAGATTTATGCTTTGTTTTATGAGAGTGCTCAGAAACAGAGACTCCCTTCTCTTGCTTATTTTTTATTCTTCTCTAGCCTGTTCATTTTTCTGTTCAAGCTTGACCGTAGACAGTGAAATGGGGAAATATTCTATAATAAGCCCCCCAGAGCTTGCTGTCTCCCTGACGGCAGGAAGTATGTGAAGAAATGCAGACAACCTCCTAAGGCCAGCTTCAGTGACCCATACAGAAAGGGCACTTGTCTCAGTGCACCTGGTAGATCTTTTTAGCCTCTATTCTGAACTGGGATTTATTTGCTTTTCTAAGCAGATGGATGTAGCTCTCTCTGAGCCCTACAAAATGATATGTTACTGTCTACACTAATAACCTACCACAGTCTGTAAGAAAGTCAGCTTGAAAGTCCAGCAAATGGAGGTGGTGCCTTAGATCCCATTATGTCTTTTCATTATTAGGGCTTGTGTGGGCCACCCAGATATATTTTTGTCTTTTTGAAGTATATACCTTCATGTTGCATCCCAGAATATCCATCTCAGGAAAGATTGTAAAGGATAATAGATACATGTATTTGTCACTTGTTGGTTGTGTTCCTTTATACCAGTCATTATGAACATGGTAACTTACTAAAAACGGATTGGTCCATAACCTGGGGAAATACATAAAGCTTACAAATATTTAACCAAAGGCAATCTTACCTATTTCTTCTGTTTCTGCCCAAAGGGGGTGTGTGTGTGTGTGTGTGTGTGTGTGTGTGTGTGTGTGTGTGTGTGTTTGTGCAGAGCTAAAATCAGCAGACTTTGAACTTTTTTCTCCTTTTTCATCTCCAGTCAAATCTCCATCTCTCTTTATTACTGATAGAAGCTCAGAGAATGGTCCCTGCTTTATCTCACTATCATCTCTCTGACTTGGATTATTACAATAAACCCAGAACTCACCTGTCTCTTTAGTTTCTATCACTTCTCTAGAGCCCATTCATCTCAGCACAGCATTCATCTATAGAAAACATTTGTGTTTGCCTATCCTTTCATTTCTAATGCAAAGCCCTATATCCTTAACATGGCATTACTTTCATTCAAGTGAGGCCCCCTCCTCCCAAAGGTTTTACAACCTCCTAAATCAGCTCCACTGGTGGGAGAGGGGCGTGGCATGTGTTCCAATACATGAAACTATAGGATATATTTTATATCTAAACCATGACATCACTCTCTGTCCCTAATAAAAGCAGTTTGGAGAACTAATATAGTTGGTCCCTACCTTATGATGGTTAGACATGATTACTGACCCTGGTAAAATTGCAAAGGAAGTATTCATTCAATGGAAAGTCCACTATAGAGTTTTAATCCTGATCTCTTCCTATACTGAAAATCAGGATAATGTCATAGCTACCTGCATCTCCCAGCTGTGCAGTCATAGGTGGAAACAACCAACACTAAAAAGACAGTGTAGTATTTGGTAAGATAGATGCATCCAGCTCCTGATGAACGTAGCAGGCTGTTATTCTATAGTAAGTCAGGGAATAGCTGTGTGTTGTGTCAGTAATAATATTATTGATGCCAAAGCTGCACTGTTGACTTGCACATTCTGTTCCTGTAGGTCTTTGGTCCTAAAAGTAGCAATGGTATCAAACACAGGAATTAAGGCAATATAAATGTATATTCATTTATGCAAATTACAGAGAGATTAGAATTAGATTCTCTAATTCTACCATACTCGTGAAATTCTGGAGTATGTACATTTATGAAGATAATTTGCATCCATAGCATTATCCACTCAGAGCAGAAACACCTGTCACACTTCTAAGATCTCTCTCCAAGATGATAGCAGAAACCACTAGTTACTATTTTGTCAAAAACATTTACTTCATTTATGTAAACATTTCTCAATTAAATTATCATGACAAATTATGTATACTGTATTGTAACAAGACAATCAAGGACAATCCATTTTGTCTAACCTTAATCTAATCTTGAGCTTTTACTCCTGTGTTTATAAGAACTTATCCTTCTATCCTAGAAATTTCTTATCTTGCTCTGTGATTTCTTACTAGCTAGCCTGTAAGCATTCTCCTGAATCTATTGAATTAAAATGATATATTTTCAAACTAAGCTTAGGATACTTACTTGTCCTTTGAAAGTGGTTCCCCTTCCAATGTAACTAACAATCATGTGCCAATGAATTCATAACAATAAATTCTCATGTAGCCCAGCATTAGTTCAAATCCATGTGCCATTGAAAGTGAGTTGTCTGACTTTAGAAAAACTACTCTAATGTTCTTTGGATCTGTTTTGTCATCTGGAAAATGGATTCAATAAATATGTTAGCCTCATTAGGCTGTTAAGGAGATAATGGATATGAAGCTTATGTATGCTTTCTGGTACATTCAGGCCTTCAGTGAGTGCTAAGAAGCATGGCACTGGTAGTAGTGATAGAGGCTATAAGATGATAGATGTGCTTGTGCAAGCTCTAGGGAAATGGATATAAAATGTACAAAGGGTCTGCTATGTAGGGAAAAGAAATGGAGAGGCAAGAGGGGGATAAGGGAAAGCAATAATAGGATGAGTATGAACCCAGAGTTAGGGTCTACTCTACCATCATGTGTATATAAAGCTATCATATAATGAGAAATGGGACCCTTTTGTATAACTGATACAACAATAAAAAGTAATTGTGGTATTTTCAATGGAATCATTTTGATAAATAAAAAATTTATTTGGCATGCTACTGAATAGCTCTTTTCTTAGCTACCTATAAACCATGAAAGACCCATAGTTTTAAAATAGCAAATGATGATACTAAACAAATCATTGTTGAGGAACAGCAAGAAAGCAAGAACCAGAGACCAGAAAAGTCTTTATCAGGGATTTTCACAATCTTGTTCCTGAAATCCTGGGCAGAAAAGGTCTGCTTTCCAGCCAAGCTAGTAGCCTGGGACTCTAATAACACAACACCACAAAGCTATAGCACCTGGCTTTGTACTTCAAACCTGTGTTCACGACCAGATCTTGCATATTCAGGATTGCTCTTATTTTTGCAGCCCCTATTCATATAACAGATTACATATTGAACTTCACATGCAGTGGCTCACAATAACCTCTCAGAACTTCACATCTACCATTCTAGCCTGATCTTATTCACTTGGTGGTAATTTCAGCCATGGAATCACATACAGCAAAACTCATTCTAATATAATAAGTACTCCTGTGAACCAGAGGCCCTCGTGGCCCCTTGTCTTAAGCTAAGGTGGTACTCTTGTTCCTGTCCAGCTTGTTTCCCTTGGACTGCAGTCACACATTATCTACTTTTCTCATTGCTGTGACAGGATACCGGACAAAAGCAATTTAAGAGAAGAATGACTTGTTTGGGGTTATGAATCCGGGGGATAGTCCATTGTGCTGGGGAACTCCTGGCTACAGGAGCTTTGAGACATTTTGTGTCTGAAGTCAGGAAGCAGAGAGCCATGAGGCACTCTGCTCTTTCTCCCTTTCATTTATTCAGCCCATGTAATGACGTTACTCACATTTAAAATAGGTTTTCTTACTTCAATTAACTCAATACAGAGTCTCCCTACAGACATACCCATGGAGTGTCCAGGGAGCAGCACCCTCACCTCTTCCATGTTGCTTTGACTGGGATCTTCACAGCCATGATTGGATCTATGGAGGCTTCTGACTAACACTCCTAGTGTAACAAGACTTAGGACTCCTATAAGGGCCTTTTGCAGTTGTGTGTGGGCTTGATCCCTCAAAGCTGATTCAGACAAAACTGTCTCAAATGTGTCATGTGGACTCTGCTCCAGTTCTTGACTTGGGGTTCTCCATGTCACTACCAGATGAGCTCACTGATGTCTGTAGACTTCTCGCTGAACATTCCTGGTGTTACAAGAAGGGCTTCTTGCTCCCATATTGGACTAGTGTACCTTAAACAACTCCCAGAGTGCACCTTTTTACGGATTTCCATCTTTTCCCTACACTCTTTTTCTCTTCTCTTCTGTCTAGCACTCCTGAAACAGACCATATTCATGGCATCCATCTAAGGATTTGTAGCATCAAATTGGTGATTCTTTTTACTATAATAATAGGCTTTAGTACCAGGTCTTTTGTTGATATCGCATCCCTAGATGTAGCAACAATTAATGAAAGAAAAGGGCACAGATTTGAAAGAGAGAAGGAGGGTTTTATAGGTGGGTTTGAGGGGAAGAAAGGGGGGAGAAAACATGTAATTATATTAAAATCTCAAAAAAAATAAAAGAAACAATTAAAAATTTCTTTTTAAATGACTGGCTTTGAAATTTGTATTTGGAGTTTCTGGCAGATTTCCCTTCCTTAATCACTGATTCTAGCCA
Source organism: Peromyscus californicus insignis (assembly GCF_007827085.1). Lineage (NCBI taxonomy): Eukaryota > Metazoa > Chordata > Mammalia > Rodentia > Cricetidae > Peromyscus > Peromyscus californicus. The sequence continues at coordinate 78,944,219 of NW_026294573.1, read as the reverse complement.
GGAAGTCCATTTTAGAGGAATGATGCCCACTTCAAAATTTTTATCTTGAGTTTCTTGAAGATGCTCCCTGGACATCCTTTTGAGGGAAAGGATTCCCCCTTCAAAAGCTGTATCTCAAGTCACTTCTAGATACTCCATTCCTAAAGAACTTTCGAAAAGCATGACATATTTCTTGGAAGTTGCATATAGTTTCCCTTTCAGATAGCCTATCAGGAGATGCTTTCAAGAGCTGATAAACTTGTTAGTCACATCTAAAGTACCTCTCAGATGTTTAGGACTCCTTTCTTTGAAGAGATACTACATTGGGAATTTAGGGTCACAAAACACTGTCTCAACATGAAACATGCCCCTCTATCCAGCTTCAGTATTATGAAGTACTATAAAGAAGTCAGACAAGTTGGATTCTCAGACCCTAAAAATAAAATGTTTCTTCTCTTAAAATACCACAGTTTCTCCTTACCATATAACTGGGCCCTCACTCTAACTCCTAACCTGATTCCTTTCTATGATATTGACTATCTTACTTCTTTATATGCATCTGCATAAAAATCTTCACTTTTGACTTTTGACCTTCAGTTTATTGACTTCTCTCAGTTAAGATATGCATTCCAAAGTACTTAAAAACTGTAAAAAGAAAAGACAGAAAAAAACAAACAAGTACAAAAAAGGGTATGAAAATTATAGACATGGAAACACATTTCTTATAAAAAGAATGTGCTTCCAGTTAAGAAAGAATATTGTATGGGAAATTATTTTTGTTCTAAAGTAAACTATTTTCTCCTAATAGAAATAGAAAGAGATTAGCACACAATGTAAAGGTCAAAACATTATAAGAAGGTTTATAGAAGTTAAAGATGGAATGAATTTAAATAAATTGGTCATAATTAAAGATTATTAAATTTTTCTAAGATTAAATGAATGAACTGATGTAAAATTGTGATGATTCTCTGAAGCTGTAAAACTTCCTTAAAATGTTTATCAGTTCTTGACTACATTCATAAGATTTAGGTCCCCAAAAAATCATTTGTATTGTTTATCATAATAATGACTTATTCTTTGAGCTACATATGCCAGTACTTAAGAACTGAATCCTAACAAAATATGGATTTGGTTAAAAATATCTGTTTTTCAAGCTTTATCTAAGTGTTTTACAAGATAATTCTAAAAGTATTATCCATTCTTCAAGACTAGATTAGCTGATATTTCAGCTGTTCAAACAGCTACTCTTGAAGGCCAAAGTCAAAGAAATTAAAGAGACTAATAACACAGCCAGTATTTGGTTCTTGTTCCCATATAAGCCAGGTCCCAGGTGATGATGAGATACTTTTCAAAGAGTCATGCAACTCCAATAAGTCATGTGTCCTCTTGAGGACCCTGTAGATTATATTCTAGCCAGTGTACTTTCTGCAGAGAGGAAGATCATTGCAGATAAAATACCATCGAAGAGAAGGAAGCTACAAGGTCAGTATAGGCATCTCCCCAGATAACACAATTAGCAGGAAAAAAAAAAAAAGAACAACAACAGCAAAACTAAAGGAGCCATGAGACTCCTGCTAAGTCCTTCAAAGTAGCTATTGAGGAATTTCAAATGACCATAACAAAAAAGTTTTTCTTTTCCTTTGCCAACTGCACAGTCTTAAATACCCAGTAGGGACATATAAGGAAAAAGTCAAATAACAGTAGTACTATAAAACAAATTTCTTCTGACCCTCAGCATGACGCAGTTCACCCCAGCACCTGGAGCTCCAAAAACTTACACAGGCACCCACTCAGGGCCAGTGTAAAAGGACTTACAGGACACCTCAGGACAACTAGCACATGCAAATGGATATGTCTAAATGTGTCTTCTACCAGGATTGTCTCCTGCCTCATGGGGACTCTCAAAAACCCAACCTCCACTTCTATAACACAACAGGCTCATACCTCCCTGCTTTGTTTCCTAATGGGCTCTTTCTCCCCATTTTCTTCTCTTTCCAAAGGCTAGCCCTATAACTGATTAATTAAATAGCCATCTGCCAAACTTTCAGTGATACAGGAAAAGTTAAATTCATTTGTAGGAGTTGTACTTTAACATGGCCAACCCCAGATTTCCCAAGTACTTTGACATGGGAAATGAAGAATGGTGCATTTTTGTTTAGAAATCTGGAAAAGTAAAATTTCCCAAATATCATCAACTGTGCCAGCAACTTAGGAGAGACAAGTATTTTATAACCAGGAACTACATGCCATACAGGTCATAATTGTTCTGGTTTTTTACATTTCTGAAACTATAGAAAGCCAACTGTGCATGCTGGTTATTGGATCTCTGCATTTTAACCCAATGGCTCAATCTCCAGATGGTATTTCAGCAAGGCTTTCAACCCGACTGTCAGAAACACATTTCTCTTAATCCTCCTGAACAATGTGTAACTGTGGACCTTCTCCCAAAACTACTCATAAGTATGGTTCCCTTCAGGGAGTCCAACATAACCCCTACCAGAGTAACAAAGTATCAGTAGAGTCAGTGTGTCACCCCTACTCAGCTTGAAGCAGTTTCACAAGGAAGAAGACCCACTCAAGTTCTCAAGTTATTCTGGAAGGAGAAAGTTGTGTGTTAGGGGTGGGTATTAATGAGACCCAGAAAACTGCAACACATTTCAGTTAGGAATTGTCACATTATTTTCTCAGAATCCCAAACTGGAAAACCTTATCTGCAGCCATACTGACAACACCAGGTTCTAGAACCTGACACCACAGAGCTGTAGCTCGAGACACTGCCACCCAAGTCTCTGTTCATGGTCAAACTTTGATCAGCCAGGACTGGCTTTATTTGCTTGGGAGACATTACAGAGTGGCTCAAGATCACCTCCCAGAACTTGACCCCAACCTATATGACTACTTCATCCACACAGCAGGAACTACATCCAACAAATTTCACACAAAGTGACTCACACTGGAGCACAAGTGCTTTTCCCAAAAGGAGACCTCACTGTCTTACCCTGTGGTGGTCCTGGTGTTATTTCCAGGTTGCTCTTTGCAGAATACTTAATAAACATGACCCCTAACTCTGGTGCAAAGGGTAAATTAATTCATTTCCACCAAATCACTTTCACACCCACAACAATCATTTTGTCCAATCTATAGCAGGTATCAAAAGCTTATTAAAAATTATTTGTGGAGTTCCAGGCATGATGGTACAGTCAGGAGAAGCTGAGGCAGAAGGATTAGGAGTTTGAGGACAGACTGAACTAGTGAGTAAAAGTGTATCTCAATAAACAAAACAAAAGCAATAAGTAAGCCAACAAAAAAAACCCAATAGTTCTATCGTAGGGAAGACAATGTTGTGGTAATGGAAAATTTTCTCCAAAGTACATTTCGAATGGAAATCTGTCAGTCTACTCTAGAATTTATTCTCCATTTCTTTTTCTTCATTAAATATTTTTTAACTCATACTCCATTTCTAATATGAGTCCTTAGTTGGTTTTTCAAGTTTAATCTTCTCATGTTAATCTTCTACTCCATCATGATCTCAGCATATGATGTTTATATACTAGTATGATATGATGGTGAATAGTTCTATTTTAGATAGCATTTTCAAGGGTTAAAGACTCAAATTTAAACTAATAGAAGCATATGAAAATTTGAGGTTCACAATCTAGAATCCAGTCCACATTTCACTGCTTCCTTCCTAATTAATTATAAATAAATTTCTAAACTTTTTCCTATGTATTTCCAAATGATAAGTCATTTAGTTAATATTATTATATATGCTATTCATATATTATATTGAATATATGCATAATATAACATATATGTTATATTGTTAACATATTTATAATATAAATACATTATATATTATAATATATGATATTCTGGTGTTACATTGGAATGAAAAGACTGGTTGGGCTTGCTATCTGAGTCTCTTTGAGATTCTAGGTCTGCTCACAAAAAGCTGAAGCTGCTGCCTGATTCTTCAATGAGTTCCTAAGATGGAAATATTTAAAAAGAACTATTTATTAGTGTAAACATAATCTTAAAGCCAACTGTGGGAAACTAAATGTATGACTAGAAAAGCAGAGCACTTAGTTGTTTCTGTAAACAAACAAACAAACAAAATCTGTAAACTGATTGGTGGACCAGATGTAGAATGAGGATAATTAGAAAGAGGATAATTAGGAAATGGAAGGAGAGGAAGGAAGTGGGAAAGAAAAAAAATGCATGTGGACAATAATGAAAATCTAGGAAAACATGAACAAAAGTATCCATTTCTTCCACTCAGTGCTTGCTCTGTCAGTAATGCATTAGCAGCACACAAACGTTGGGGTGAACTGCAGTCTCAGGACTTTTTTCTGGTCAGATGTATGACAGTATTAACATCTAAGCAGACCTTTCCCTTTTGATAGTGTCACCATTCCCAGCTGGCCTCAGTGTTGGCTACTAACACTAACTCAGTTATCCTTTATCTACCCTTCTCCTTGGCGAAATGAGAACTTAGTCACCTAATGATCTTTAGCTACTAGCTTCATATTTTTTTAATTATATTGTCATTGCATCATTTCTCCTCTCTATTTCTTCCCTCTAAACTCTGCATGTACACACATCTCCACTTTGCTCCCTAATTGGACTTAAGACCTACTCAACAAGAGAAAAATTGTACCTAGTTCTGGAAGTATAGCCAACTACCTGAAGGTAATAAAGTCATGTATCTTGGAGAAGAACTGTCTTAGTCACTGTTCTCTTGTGGTGAAGAGACACCATGATCAAGGCAACTCATAAAAAATAGCATTTAATGTTGGGTTTATTTACAGTTTCAGAGGTTTAGTCCACTATCATCATGGCAGGGAGCATGGCAGCACACATGGCACTGGAGCAGTAGCTTAGCTACATACAGTTCTGCAGGCCTAGAGAGAGTGAGACTGGGCCTGGCTTGGGCTTTTGAAACCACAAAACCTAAAGACACATCCCCAGTGACACACGTCCTCCAACAAGGTCACACCTACTCCCATAAGACCATACCTTCTAATCTTTCTGTTCTTTTCAAACAGTGCCATTTCCTGGTGAATAAGCATTCAAATAGATGAGCTTATTATGGGGACCACTCTTAATTAAACCACTCAAGAATCTAAAACAACTACTTCAATAAACCAGCATAACCCAACGCGTAACTACATTCTAAATATTTCTCCTTATAACTGGAGATATGTGTCATCTTTATCCTTCATCAAGGAAACTACTTCTCCTCCTCTTCCTTCTTCTTCTTCCTAATAAACAACAATAACACCAACAAAAACCCAGAAGCCATTACAGAAAACCACAACTAGTCAAAGTGCAGAGTTGTGGAGCCCAGTTCCAACTGATACGTATACAACTACAATACATTGTCTGCACCTAAAGCTCAGGGATTGTGACAGAGGAGGGGGCAAAAAGATTGTATGAGGAGCAGCAGGTACTTGACTAAGAATGTCTTCAATAAATGTCAAAAGCTACATCCATGGCATCTTAACAACATGGCTACCTAAACATTGAGGTGGTATTGTGTTTCCCAAAATATTGCATACCCTAATAAACTTATCTGGGGTCAGAGACAGAACAGCCACAACATTAAACATAGAGGATAGGCAGTGGTAGCACACGCCTTTAATCCTAGCATTCCAGAGATAGAAATCCCTCTGGATCTCTGTGAGTTCAAGGCCACATTGGAAACGGCCAGGCATGGTGACTCACGCCTTTAATCTCAGAAAGCAAGTCTTTAATCCCAGGGAGTGATGGTAGAAGGCAGAAAGGTATATAAGGCATGAGGACCAGAAACTAGAAGCATTTGGCCGGTTAAGCATTTGGCCTGGTTAAGTATTCAGGCTTTTGAGCAGTTCAGCTGAGAGCCTTTGGGATGAGGACACAGAAGCATCCAGTCTGAGGAAACAAGACCAGCTGAGAAGTTGGCTAGGTGAGGTTAGCTGTGACTTGTTCTGTCTCTCTGATCTTCCAGAATTCACCCCAATACCTGACTCAGGTTTGATTTTATTAATAAGACTCTTTAAGATTCCTGCTACAAAACATGACCCAAACAACATAATAAACAAATTTTGATATCAAGAAAAGAGGACTGGTCCTTCACCTCAAAAGAAGGCTACACTGTTATTCTCCTCCAAACACACACCATCATTTCAGTAAATCTAGTCCTCAGTTGAGCTCACCTTCATTTATACACAGCTGTAATTCCAGGCTTCTTTGATCCCTTTCTCCATGGAAGCTTAACCCTCCCCTATTGAATAATTTGAAGAATAATATACATCACAGGTTCTTCCTTGCAGGAACTCAACATATGTCTGCTTCAGAAGTAAACCTGAGAATCAGTTTCTGACTCTGATTGCCAGAGGGTGACTAGTGGTAGGGCTTGTGGCATGTTGATAGCTCTGGGGTGATGGTGCAACTAAGGTGCCCACAGCTGGGATTCAGAGAGAAAATGCAATTTCTCAATATTTCAAGAGACATGAGAGACTGCAAAGGCTCTGACATTGAATGGCGCCTGCTGAATACCGCTGATTTGGGGAAAGAAAATGCCCATATCAGACTTCTTAATGATTTAAAGTAAACTGTGTCAGAAGACTTTTTGGAAGCTTTTAAAAAAGATTCTTGTTTCTGAGACAGAAGAAGCAGCTGAAAATGAGGAAGAGAAATAAAAGTGACAGTGTCAGTCCACGAGAGAATCTGGGGCTGATATAAACTTCATGTGGCAGCCTAGAGCTCTGAGGAGGAAAGAGAGGGGCAGCAGTACTTGAAATGGCATTATCTTCCTAAAGAATTTGTGAACCATACATCCCCAGTTTCTCTAAATCCAGTAGGCCAGCAGATCTGGCCCACTCCTCTTTGAAAGAGAAGTCGTCACAACCCTTTTAAGATGACATGTAAGGCCTCAAGTAAGTCAGATGGTAAACAAGAAAGAATGTGTCTTGTCCTTACCACCTAAGTGATTGTGAAACTCAGATGGTCCAGTTTGCAAAAGGACTGAAATTCTAAGGAGTAAGATGATGATATTCGAGAATTGGATCCTGAGGGTGCTAGACCAAAAAGGCTATAATATATAGATGGGTAAGGGAGACTTTACAATGTGGGGTACATCTTGTGATATAGGTTATAATTTCCTGGTAGCAGTGGTGAGTAACACCTCTAAAACATTGTTACTATGGAGATGATGTTGCGCTCTTCTCTAATTACTGCCCTCCTCTAAGTTGTGTGAAACTGGCTTTCATACTGTGCTTTGCCCTTTGTGACTCCACTTTGAAAAGAAGAAGTTGGCTCCATTTTTTAGAGCAAATGGACATAGAGACCACCACCTGTGCAGGCTCTCAGTGAGTCACATGATAAATAACTTATCCATGAAAGTAAAAAGGTAGTGCATATATCCTCATTGAAATAGAGGGAATACATGAGCTCTTGGCTGTTTTGAAACAGTATCATAAAATCAGGCCAAAGAACCTATCAAACACACAAGACTAACAATAAGCGCAACATTCAGTAAAATTGCATTTAAAAACTGGACATACAGTGGTGGAAATATCAGTTAGGAGGGTTACAGCAAAGCTAGAAAATCTCTGCTGTAGGCTTCAGATGGCACATGATATTCTTAGCTTCGGAGTTGTTGGAAGCTAGGCATCTGTTGGAACATTACAAAATGGTTTACCTAGGAATCATAAAGATGTTAGGGAGCACACAGAGGTGGGCAATAAGTGGCTATTGCGGGACTCAAATGGCCTAACATAGCATGGCTGTGGCCCTTCGTCGTTCCTGCTCTCACCATCACTGAAGTTCCACTTAGTCAATCAAACTTGTAAAAAGTTTGATGTATGTGTGCCATCTTTTTGTTTTTGTGTTTTCCCTAGGAACTTTACTAAAATGAGCTATCAAGGGATATCTATTTGGTAAACTTCAATGAAATCAAGATGGTTTGTGAATTTATTGCTCTTTAATAAATTTTTATACTATTAAAAAAAAGACACAAATATGTCCATCTGGGGTCATGACAAAACTTACAAAAGTGAGATGACTCCTGCAAGCTTGGAAATGGAAATGAGTGGTATGAAGTCAAACATAGGTGGCAGAGCTACAAACTGGGAATAAGACTTCAGGAGTCGTGTAAGCTCAGTCCTCTGGATTTGATGCAACCATCAGCCACTATAAGGCAGAGTTGCTGTGGTCACTGCCATGGGTGTGGTGCACTATGACAGAAATATAGAAGAACATGTCTGTGTCTTTCCATAATGTCGTAATTTATTAAATAGTAATAAATTCACAAGATATGATGGTTTCATTGGCACCAGTTACCAGATATTCCCACTTTCCTTGATAGATTCACAAAGAAAAGTAGCTCTTACTGGGAGAGCAGAAATTGATAAAAGTGGCAGAAGAGAAAATGAAGACACGTAGAGAGTGAAGGACTTGGCTAATTTGAAAAGTCTAATACCACTTCCAGGTATGGAAAGGAAATAGGAGGTTGGTATTTAATAAATATGCCCTTGCCATATGCCATCCACTTCACAATATGTAGGCTTTACTCTTCATGTTGTGCTAAAGAACACAGCTCAGAGGTTAAGTAGCTTGTCGAAAATTTGCAGCTAGTAAATGGCATATCACTGGTTCAGGTCCAGAACTCTTTTTCTTGTAATTCCATGCTGTAGAAGATGTCCCACAGGGAGGGAATGCCACATATCACACACTGATGGCTCCACCAGATAATTAAGACATGATGAAAAAGTGAAAATGGCCCTGTTCCCTGCAATCTTCTGCTTCAGCAAGGCAGGGCTAGAGGCAAAGCAAAGGGCTGAAGGGAAGCCTGGATGCTGGGACATGCTGCGCTCTGCTGTGGCTGCCAAAGAAAAGACCCCTGTGAAGAAAAGACTATTAACAATCTCGGCTCCATTAAATTTAAAGCAGCTGCTAACAGTAGGAGCCTTTACATTGTCAATTATATGAATTTTCTTATTACTGTGTCACACCAAAGACCAATTACAGCACATTCATCAAATTAGGTTTCCACCTATCTAGTTCTGTCCATTAATGCCACAGTGGCAGGCCTTAGAAATCCTTGAAGACAAATCTGACATGCAGACTTTAATTGTTTCAAGGATTTGTGGTCAGAAACAATGCTGAGTGAGTAGCAGGGGGTCAATTATACAATTAGATGGTGAAAGGTAAAGAGCAGCTGAACTCACACAACACACCAAATATTTATATATCTGTTCACTTTGCAAAGTTCTTCCACACCTATTCCTTCTTTAGGTTGACATCTATCCCATTATTGGGTCTAGGAAGTATTTAATTTTTCTGTTACTTTTTTAGTAGCCAACAAAGACTGTGGAGTCTATAATAGCATAGGCTGAACTAGAACCCATGAGATGATTCCTATGAAACTTCAACCCTATCAGCCAAGAGCTCCAGCAAAGGACCATTCTTACTGTGTCACACTCTACAAAGGAGAAATAAACAGTCCCACATATAAATGAAAGTAAGAGAGTGGAAAAGAAACGGAGCATATTAGAGGAAGAGTGATGGATAAGCTCCAACCAGAGTTCTCTGGGTAAGACTTGGGCCAACAGTAAGTTGTTCTTCCAACTGGCATGGTGTATTCAGTGCCATATTTCCACAAAAAGAGAGAAATAGTTTTCCATAACCTATGCATTGAAGAGAAAGGAAGCAAAATTTGTTCCCTCTGGTACAATTCGGGCATCAGATGAAGCCTTCCTACTCTTCCAAAGGCAGGTTCTTTGCTGTCTCAACACAGAGGGTAATATGTACCCTCTGCACAGGTGGTCTCTCTTGGTTGCAGGCAATAGAGGACTCACTCAGCCTCTATTTCAAGTTCCCTTTTTAGACAATTGGTAGGCACTAAAAATAAACAGTGAAACTTCTCCCAATAAACTGTCTGTTCTTGGAAGTGACCCATGCACTGGCAGGTGATTCAATGAAGCATGTGAAATGACAGTTTGAATTCAGGTAGTTGTGGGAGCAACAGCAAAGAGGGGACCTACATAAGCTTTGGATGTTTATCTAGAGCAATCCTGTGTAGCAGATGAGACACGGTCAGAATTTATGAATGGCAAATGAATCCAGGGAAGATATTCTGGCATAAGGTACATATTCTGCCCCAGCATTTGGCAAAACACATCAAAGAAGATGAAAAATGAGCCAGCATTAGTGAAAGATGCTTCTGACCAGGTCCCATGTAAATTGAGCCTGGTATGGGGTAGGAGGGCACAGCGTGCATTGACAAACTGCATATAGTTTCCCATCAAACATTTCTCAATCGTAGACCATGTTTCTTTAGATTCTTCACTGCCCTGACTCTCAATGTTACTTCTTCATGTCCCTGAAAACATAGTGATCCTAGGATTCTGCAGCCAAGAGGGAAATAAATCCAGTATTTCCATAATTCGAGGGGATAACCATTCCAAGTAAGTAAGAATACATTTCTCTAAAAACCCTAACAAAAAATTATTTTTGTCAAGATCTGAAAATCAATTCAAGCAGTTACCTAATCACTGCAAAACACATTACCTCGATTCTCAATGGCTTAGAAACAATGATTTCATAATTTCATGAAGAAAAATTTTAAAAGAGTTTGACTGGCTGGTTGTTCTGTGTTCAGCTGCACATGCTGAAGAGGGAGTGCCCTCTTCCTCCTCCATCTCCTCCTCTTCGCTTTCTTTCTCCTTTTTCCTCCTTTGCTTCATCTTCCTTCCTTCCTCCTCTATTGCACTATGCACATGGCCCAGGATGCTCCCAACATAGTATTCTTAAGCATATCCCATCCTGTATACCATTTGGCTCCCAAGGAGGAGGAGAGAAGTTTCCAAGATTCTGTGAGCTTCTGCAACTTGAATGACTTTTTTTTTTTTTTTTTTTTTTTTTTTTTTTTTTTTTGCTGTGTGGTGTTAGTTTAAACAGAGCCATAAGCGTGGTGATGGAAATTTTCTATCAATGTAAAGATGTTAAAAAGTCTATGACCATCTTTATTAGGTTTACAAAAACAGGAGAGGCTGTTGAAAATCTTGATGAAATTACTGCTCAGAACAGAGCCCCCTGTCAGGATTCATACAACAGTTTCCTGAGTGCACATAACACATGACATAGTGGCTTCACAGACACGGCAAGCACCATAGAATATGGTCCACACTGACACCTGTGAACCTCATGCTGCTTGTGGAGCTCAGATAGGGTTCAGACAGTGAGCTTCTGGGAGCTGGGAGTCTCTCCTCTCATTCACAACTGTAGATGTTGCTGAATTTTAGCTTTGTACTAACCCCTTAATCTGCCTCAATGTGTAATTTGAATTTGAAACTTTTTGCTCTGAGTCAGTGGCAAAAAGTTCAGTATTAAATTTCCTGTATGTCTCACATAGAATTCACCATCCAAACCATTCCAAATATTAGGTAAATTAACCTTATGTAAATCACTATTTAAGCCTTTAAAAAATGCTTTGAATGTGAGGCCATCAAAAAAGTAATTGATGAAGATGAGGCTAGAGCCCTTGATGGCTATTTGATAACCTGACTCCTAACCTCATCTTTCTGTTATCTGTACTCAACTTTGTAAGACAACTTATGAAAAGAAAAAAGAAAGAAAGATCTAAAGAGGGATAGGAGTGAAAAATGCTGTCTTTGCTGAGAAAGGCTGAGAGCTGTCATGAGGCCTTGACAGGCCAGTGCCATAAGCAAGCTGCTAATGAACATAGGGCCTGGAGACAAGGAAGGTGGAAACCTTCTGTGAGCTGCTAGTGAGGGTCATTCAGGGTGACCCTAGGCAAATACTCAGAGTAGGAAGCCTGCCTTTAATATTCAAGTTTTCCCTCGTTTTATCACTCTGGAACACTGGCTGTAGTTCATCTGTCACCCACCAATTGTCATTACAGCTTCTTGAGAAGCAGGATGCCCACCAACATCCTCCTCCCTCGATCTACCGTCAGAGAGCCACTGGCTCAAAGGAATGATTCCAGTATCTGTCATTTACACTTGCTTAATCTTTAACACCAAAGCTTCTATGGAGGAATTGGTTTTCAGCCTCTTCTTTCCTCTTCATTGGCACCCTTCACACTGAGTAATGGAAGCATCGGTCCCTTAGTCATAACTCAGTCCTGAAATACTTTATTTAATCTAAACATATTTTATCCAAAGAACTTAACGGAAGGAGGAAAAGGAAGCAGTGAATAATTTTATCTCTTATCAGCAGTAAGCACTTTTTCTGAGTAAGCAAAAATTTTAGTTGATTCTTCAAGGCCATGCCAATTAGCAGCAAGGATCCTCCACATATAATGAATCACTCTTGCAGGTGGGAATACTTTTTAAAGTGAATGATACCTTATGGATTTAATTTACCCTGTATGGAAAGGAACAAAAATGGTGCTAGTACTGGGACTCAGATCACCTGACTCCAAATCCCAAGATGATTCCATTCCCCTATTCCCAGTTCTCAGCTGTCTATGTAGCAATAGAATCAACTTTTCCTCACCACTCCATGGGTTACTAACTTGTATAAGTGTGATTTCATGTACTTGAGGATATGGGGCAACCAAGTCAAGTATTCTACTTTGTTTCAAGCAGATTGAGTCAGGCTACAATAAAGTGAATTCCAAAATATTAGGAATGGTGCCCAAGAAAAGTTTATTTTTCACAGACATCCAAGTCCAAAGTGGGTCAATAAATCAATCTTCATTTTCATAATCCTTAGGCAATGCAAGTTGAGAAAGCTACATCTTACCAATGCCTTCATGGAGTCCTCTATATTTCACTGCTAAAGCCAGCAGTATGGTTATGCCTAAATTTACAAGGGATAAAAAGTATCCCCACTGTGTGTCTAAAGGAGAAGATGTGGGAGCGCGTTCTCGGGTTCCTCGTGGCTTTACCCAGCAGGTCCGCTTAGAGGATGATTAGACCACGGGCCTAAGTGCAGGTGTCTGAGATGGTCTGCACTTGGCTGTGCTGGGGGAAGAGGTCTTTTGCTCCACCCCTTGGCATCTCTATAAAAACCCTGGGGCAGAGACAGTCGGGGCCGTTGGAATAGGTTCCAGGCCCTCTCGAGGCTATCCTTTATTTTCTATCTGTTTATCTCCGCGATATTCTCCGCAATAAATCCTTCTATCTAATATTTCTTGCTGCTCGCACTCAAGAAAACTCTGGGGAAGTGTGGGGGTGGTTGGGTAAACGCCCCACAGAATGGCGCCATGAACAGGGACTAAAGAAAAAAGAAAAAAAAAGGGACTAAAAAAAGGGGTGACTAAAGACAAATGAATAGGGACTAAAGACAAAGTGATAGGGACTAAAGATAAAGGAAAATAAGTTTTATTACAGAGTTTTTGGCGAAAGTGCTGAGTCAGCCCTGCCAGTGGATAAGGCATGCCGGTGTTGTGGAAAATATATATTTTTATATATATTATTGAGAGGCAGGGGTTTTATCCTCGAGAGAAAAGGAAAGCGGACTGGAAGGATGTCCGATGCAGCGAAATTCTCTTCTGTCAAAATTTTCTATCTTGTATCGCTTTCTCAATTTCTATCTGTGAAAAATATAAGGTATAGCATAGTAATATAGTTTAGGAAAAACTTAGAAGTGTAAGATTGTGTAGGAAAAATAAGTAAGGCAACTAGACAGAAAAACTCTTCAATTTTCTAACTTTGGGGGCTCTGAATGCAAACTGGGGAAAAAAATCTTTCTTTGGGCTTTATGGGTAGTAAAAAAGCTCTTCTCTGAGCTTATGGGGAAGAAAAAGTTTTCAATGGAAGCTTTTGACCTGGGGACAGCTGAAATGCTAAGTCCAAGCGGCAGGAGAAAGTGATTTCTCCCTGAGGCAAAAATGGGGGTGTAAAAAGCCAAAGTTTAAAATTGGGAAGTTTTGGGAAAAGTTGGTCTTTCTCTCTTGGGGGGGGGGAATCTCTTAAACTATAAAGCTTTTCTTGGAAAACTTGGGGGGAAAATCTCTAAAAAGCCTTAATCTTAAACTAAAAGCTCTCTTAAACTTAAAAACTAAAGCCTTTAACTTTCTCTCTCAGAAGGACAAAAATTAGAATCACCTGAAGATATTAGTATGGGGACCACCTGTGATTAGCTTTAAGGGAAAACAACAAACCTCTTAAGACAGCAAAACCTAAGTTCTTTCAAGCTTTAATGCAGGAGGCAGGGACCAGTTCCTAAAAACCTCTCTTCTAAGCTGTCTCTTCATGCTAGTAAAAAACAGTGGGTCAGAGTACCCTGAGGGAAACGCTTGGGAGAGTGTGGGTGAAGAGCTACAGAGAACCCAAAAGGGCAGGAAAAGCAAAAAAGCCAAGCTTTTCAGTTACAGCCAAGCTGAGGCATCAAGGGTTTTGTTTGAGTGTTTCAGAATGAAAAGGTGCTCCTAATCGAGCTAATGCAAAGATCCCCTGAAGTATGCAAACTGTAAGCATTGTATCCTTGCTTCTGACCAAAAACCCAGAGGCGACTGGCCAGCCTCTCTGAGTTGGAGTGCATTTCAGGGATACTAGGGTTCCTGCAGTGGTAAACTTCCTGGAGCACAGAGCTGAGGCAGGAAGGTGCAGGACCCAGGGGAAGAATGCTAATGAACAAACAAAACTAAAGCCAGTGGGAACGGCACAGTTGTCCACTTTCCTACAAGTCCAGGGTTGATAGGTCCACAGCTGAAAAAAGAAATCTGAGAAAAAGCTTTCCTATCAGAGTAAGGACCTTTCTGGGAAAACAGTAAAGCTGAACTGTGTCTGAAGCGGTTGTGCTGCTGAGTCAGAACGCTGTCTGGGGAAAGAGCCCAGCCAGGGCAAAACAGAACTATCCAGGAGTAAAGCTTTCTTTTCTGTCAGAGAAAGCAACTCTTTGAGAAAAGCTTTGTTTCAACTGACTCCCTGAGATGAGGGAGTGTGGCCCTAAGGGGTGATTGCCTCTGGCATAAGCTCTGCCCTTGAGCACCCAGACAAGCAAATGCAACCCACTAGGGGACTGGGCCAGGTGAAGGCCTGATGAGGCAAAACACCTGTCCTAATGGGAGTTTAGAGATGGCAAAAACCTCCCTTGTTAGATTTTCAGTCTGTACATAAACCACACAGACCCCGAAAACAGAAACGGACAAAAAGCCCCTACCTTCAGGAGCAGGGAAAGCCACCACTGTAGTGTCAGAAACTGTTTCTGGGGTAGAGGGGATAAACTGAGACCAAACTGGGAACTGTCTGGGAAAAAGACTCCGAAGAAACAGAAGGGACATAATCCTCCCCAGAAAATATGACCTGAAAAAGATGCTAGAATTTGAGGCAGATTTGGGGAGGAAAAAAGCCCCTACCTCCAAAAGCAGCTAGCAGAGGAACAGAGCCGCAGACAGATACCTGAAGCTCTGCATCTGGGGAAGGAAGGAACAAGCAAAATGAGATAGATCAGTGGGAGAAAATCTCTCTGAAGGAGCTATGGAAAAGCTGTTGTAAATGACCTTGTTTTTCACTGACTGGCTAAGGCAAACACAAGCCCCGAGGAAAGTTGCTATCAGAAATTGCCCACCTCAATGCGCGCTAATGAGGCAGGTGCGGTTCTGATTTGGGGCCAGTGTCAAATAAAGGAGAGACACCTGTTGAAGCCAGCTGAGGAGAGAGTAGAAATCTCCCAATGTGCCATAATTGAAAATGTAAAATGCTTGTTCAAATCTCCGGTTGCAAAAGCAAAAAACTTTGTTCAAACCTCCCGGGCAAGAATTTGTAAACAAGTCTGGTAAAAGAGAACCAGTTGACTCTCAGACCCAAAAAGAACTATGGGAAATGACTGATATTATTATGGACTGATATAAGGGAAATGCATTCTGGGAAAGGTAGTTTTTCCGTTAAAGATGGCGACATTGCCCTGAAACACTTTTGTCAGCTCGAAAATACGTTCATGGTAAACTTAAAATACAGCTTTTAAAAGAATAAGGAGGAAAATCGTCTAAGAGTTTAAGTGTCAGTTCCAGTGAAAAATTGAAAGGATATGGAACTAGGTGCTTCTTGGTTTGGGGCTCCGCTGGTAGAATGCCTTATTTACCCTTATAGTTGTGCAAAGTTTTTATGGTAGCTGGAAGACAAAAAGCTACCTATAAGAGCAAACAAGCCACTTTAAAATCCTTAAGAAAACAAGGGAAAGCAGTTTATACACTGAACGTTGTCTTAGATATGAAGAAACTTATGTTGAAATTAAAAAAATTATTTACCTCTTGAATAAACAGCCTGCAATGAGTGATTCCTTTGCAAATCTAATTAAGGGGATAAGAAACAGGCATTCAAAATGAAATGACTGCTTTATAGATGGGAACAAACTTCAGAAAATCTAGCTGTCTTACAAAAGAGTTGCTTCACCTGAAAGTTCCTTATAAAAAATCAATGCTAAATATTACAGCTGCTAATAACATCAGGAGTTAAAGCTAATGAAGTGAAAATACTAAATACAGTTTGGAGCTGTGCCACTTGTGGCTTTACTAGCTCCTTTAGAAAAATACTTTATATTACCTAATAGCTGTGCAGTATTTGGCGAAGAGCTTTACAGCAGCTAAATACAGTAATTTCACCCTCAGCATGAAGTGAAGTTTTTCAGTAGAACAAACCAGAAGTACTGCTGTAATAGAAACGTTTGTCTGAATTGAAGCACTTAGGGGAACTTATGAATTTGGGTGAAGGGACAGCCTCTAGTTGAAAACCGTCTACCGCTGACAGTGCATCTCTGCCGGTTCCGGGACAGCTGAGAGAACTGGCAACTATAGAGTGTGGCTTCGTCCTGAAGATGTTACAGTCCCCTAGCAACAACTATCACAATTCTATAACAACAACACTCACTAAATCCCAGTGCTTTATAACAAAGCTGATTATAAACTCTAAACTTTAGAAATGATGTACATACTTCCTGTCTAGTTAAGAGAATCTTTCTAATAGAGATAATAATAATTAAGAGTAAGTAGAACAAGATGAAAATAAGATATGTGAGTTTGTAAAAATTCTGTCTTGTTAAATCTGTGTTAAGAAATCTTTAGGTGTTTGCTAAATTAGATATATGCTAATGGTAGCCCTATATAAGTTTGTAAAATAGATCTATAGAGTTCCTTTAAGAACATATATAAGCTTGCAAGAAGTATCTAAGGTAGTCTTAAGAGATGTAGTAATAAGCTTGTAAGAAGTAAAGATGCTAGTTGTAAATGTAAGTTTAAATAAGAATAAGATGGAATGAATATAAGTACATAAGAAATAATAAGAAATATATTTGCTAAAGTACTTCTATAGTTCCCTTAAAGAGTATAAATAAGTAGATGTTAATGTTATATGTGAATTTGTAAAGAAGTGTAAATGTTGAATGTGAGTCTAAATGCTTTGCAAAAAATGTTATATGTGAGTCTGTAAAAAAGTGTAAATGTTAAGTGTGAGTCTATTCCTAATATATATGGTGAAAGAACCCGAGACACAGAAGGTTAGTGTCCCAGCAGACTGCAAAGCAGGCAGTCTGAGCGGTTTTCAAAAGCTCCAGAAGCCGCTAAGAAGCTAAGAATGGCGGATGCCAGAACCAGCACAAGGCATCCGCAGCTGAGATCCATGGAAAATCCACGCAACACAAAAAAACCTGAGCTAACATCAAAAACAGTGCGGTTTAGAATACTACTGTACCTAAAAAGGTCTCTGGCTTGAGAATAAGTTCAGAGACGCTTGTTTGAACAAAAATTGTTAACTGCAAAAACTTTTGGTTGAAAAACGTCTCTTCATATTTGGAAGTGAAAGCCTGATACTAGAATTTATTTCTTGTTTGAACTTTTTGAACTTAAAATGAGATAAAATTACAAAAAGAATTTGGTTATGGATTTCTCATATTTGGAAGGCTAGTGCCAGAATTTATCATTTGAATTTTGGGACTTAAGAAATGAAATGAACAGAAGAGATTTCATTGCAATGGGACAATTTTGAGTTTATTCATAGTAATGACCTAGGAACTGTTTTCTGGAATTGGGTTAAAAATGGAACTGTTTAAATGAAGAAATTTATTTCTACTTAGAATCAAGATGCAGTTTTGTGTATGCATATATGCTTTATTAATTGGTGATTCATGAATTGTTTTGTGGAACTGTTTATGTAAAAATGAAATTACTTACAGAACTGGTTTTGTGTTATAAATGGAACTGTTTAAATGGAAAAGTTTGGGTTTTATAACTAGGCTTGAGATTTTGCTTAAAAAATTATAAAGAAAAGGGGGAGAGTTAATATTGCTTAGTCTAATTTCAAAAGTTGTTTGAGTGGATTAATGTCATGATTAGTAAGAAATGCAAATGGGGTATACTAAGAGACTACTTTTAAAGTGTAAAGAGTTTATTAAGAAACTGCTTTTGGATGTTTTGCTAAGTTTTCAAAGTATTAGTGGTTAGATTGAAAATATTGCTTTTCAATATGGGTTTGTAGAAATTGTATAAGTTTGGGTTCCTCTAACTAAGTTTGGGATTTTGTTTAAAAAATTATAAAGAAAAGGAGGAGTTATGAGATTGAATTATGTTTGCAGAAACCTATTGATATTAATGCACCCTGGTTTTGTGGAGTTAAGGAAATATTTAAGTTTGATGTGAATACATCGAAGTTTTTCCTATGTTCTGTTAGCAAGAAAATTCAAATGATTGAGTTAAAGTTGTAAGACGGAGAAAATTGTTAACTATATTTAACACCATATATGCTAATTCAAATGGTTCTGTTAAGTTTACTTTGAGTTGTAAGATTGAGAGAATTGTGGCTATGTATAGCAATATTTATGTTAACTTGTTAATGGTAATGATGAAGCTAAGGGATTCTTTAAGTTTGTAGTCACCTTAAGAGTTTTTGGCTTAGAAAGGGCTTGTGGCAGCTAAGACTGCTGTAGTCACCTTGGACCTAATTCAAAAGAGAAATGTCATCTTTATCATCCTCTACTCCCATACTGGGAGGTGTAACAGCTTGGAGATTGCTGTAAGCCATTAATAGTTATTTTTTTATATATTAAGAAAGGGGGACCTGTGGGAGCCCGTTCTCGGGTTCCTCCTGGCTTTACCCAGCAGGTCCGCATAGAGGATGATTAGACCACGGGCCTAAGTGCAGGTGTCTGGGATGGTCTGCACTTGGCTGTGCTGGGGGAGGAGGTCTTTTGCTCCACCCCTTGGCGTCTCTATAAAAACCCTGGGGCAGAGACAGTCGGGGCCGTTGGAATAGGTTCCAGGCCCTCTCGAGGCTATCCTTTATTTTCTATCTGTTTATCTCCGCGATATTCTCCGCAATAAATCCTTCTATCTAATATTTCCTGCTGCTCGCACTCAAGAAAACTCTGGGGAACTGTGGGGGTGGTTGGGTAAACGCCCCACAAGAAGAGAAAGAATATAGTTATCAATCAAAACTATTGCCACATAGACAAAGTAGAAAAAGGAAACTAGAATAAGTTATTGAAATGTCAGTCTAGTTGTCTTAAAAGAATGACTCTGTACAGTTACATGAACACTTCACACACATCGCTGCCCCAAATACAGATGGAACTCCAGCACACAGTTATCTGTATCCATCTTCATCTCATTGCTCCTCATTTCTGTCTTTTTGTCAGTTTTTCCTGGAGACATTCACTTGAAGAGCCAAATTTTAAAGCTATTTTTGTCCCATTACTATACACTCAAAAGTAGGTCTAAGTCTGGAAATAATATTGCAGATTCTGAATTCTGAAAGTTGAAATTATTTAGTCTCTCACTTACTTATAAGTAGTGTCAATAAAAGAATAGACATCCTTAGAACTAAAGAGAACAGAAATAGAATCTGGCCTCTCTTGGTTAAAAGAAATAAGACTTAAAAAATAACACCTCCTTGGTATTGCTAAGCACTGTGAGCTTTAGGGGACAAGATCTCTATATAAAATAATAGCTGCAAGCCTTGTTTCTATACTATGTCAGCTCACATGGCTCCAATGATGTGGTAGCTTTGAAGCCTTGATTAAATCAATATTTGTGAGATAGGGAAGGTACTAGAGAAAGTCTGTATAAGAGACAGACCGGAATCCTTTGGTCAGAGGAAATGAAGAAATGGAAGCCGAATTAAGGCAGCTTCTGAGGTTACAAACCAAGGAATGAATACAGAACCTAGAAATCAGAAAAGACAAGTAAATCCATTCTCTCGTTCTTCTAGAAAGAACATAGCCAGCCCTACCAACAATGTGGATCTTTCAATGAAACCCATTCTGAACTTGGTTTGGTTTGGTTTGGTTTGGTTTGGTTTGGTTTTTTGAGACAGGGTTTCACTATGTAGCTTTGGAGCCTGTCCTGGAACTCTCTCTGTAGACCAGGCTGGCCTCAAACTCACAGAGATCCACCTGCCTCTGCCTCCTGAGTGCTGGGATTAAAGGTGTGCACCACCACCACCCAGCGATTCTGAACTTCTAATAATCTGACTTGCAAGGGAGTATATTCAATATTATTTTACAGCACAAAATTTGTGGTACTTTGTACAGTAGTCTCAGAAATCAGTGCAAACAGACTAGAAAGCTTGGCTCTTAGCCTTATCTGAAATGGAAATCGTGTCTCCTAAAAGACCTACCTCATCAAAACTGCTTGGCAAGCACTGTATAAGCAAGTCCCTGTAAGTTTCCCCAAAGCCTGGATAACTGCACACCATTGAGTATGCATAGTTCATCAAGAGGAGACAAAGTTCATGGTAAATACAGAAGACAGTAGACATCAGTAAATGGGGCCTAGTGAACTAGCCTGTTTTGTCACCCACAAGTCTTAGTCATAATGGTTTCCTCTCTTAAAGAGCAGAAGTTCCTGCTGCTCTCTGTTGCTAGACTGAAAAGGCAGCCCTGGATGCTCTGGCCTTTCTTCACAGAGGCACTCTTCTTTTAGGCTGAAGGCAAAATAGTTTGAAGCAGGTGGCAGTAATGCCCTTTGCCTCAGGCACAACTGGATCTTTCCAGACACCAGAAATGTCATCAGGGATGATAGTCCATTCTCCCTCTGGCAAAACCAAACATACTTTTCTTTTGGTTCAGCAATGAGAATATGAATCAGAGGTGAGGCAGGCTACTCTGGGGCTTCCCTCCCAGACTTTTTATGTATGTCTCACTGACAGGTTGAACTACGGAGGAAAAAAAAACAAGAGTTAAGTCTCTCTAGGTTCCATCCTGCCCCCTACTGAAGATTAGAGGCAGATATAGTGGAATCCTCCCAGCCAAGGCAGTAGGCTAAATGCTGGTGACATTGTAACCAGTGGACCCAGAGGATCACGAGTCTTCTTCTGTGCAGCCTTTCCCAATCATACAGAAGTCAGTTTAAGTTCCTCTCTAACAGACTGGGAGTCAGGTCTTTCGCCTTCTAAGGCCTCAAAGTCATTTTTACCTGCTACTTTGGAAAAACTCTTAGTGTTCTATTAAGTTTAAAGAGAATAGAAGAATACTGCTGGTGACTATCACCCTGGTTATGTCACTGCTGTGGAAGGGACATGCACGACTGAGAAATTTTGCCAAGATAGTAGTTTCAGTCTCTCAAAGACAATTACAATAGTCCAGAAAATTGAAATTGAAGGCTGCTCACTCACCTAGAATTCAAAAGACATTAAATATGCTTTATTCCAACCTGTTACGGTACTGTTATTTACACCAGTTTCACAGACATCTTTAGTCGGATCAACAGTTGTTCATTGGGATTATGGCCAATATCCTATGAGCTCAAAAACGAGCAAGCTGCTAGCAGACTGCTATGTGTGTCTTATCTAGTTAGAGGGCCTAAGCAAAGTATAAATGTCTTCCAAATGGGCTCTGCCTCTGTGTACAGGAGGGAGGTTGTGGCCATGGGCTGCCCTTTAATATTTCCAGTGTCAACTTACATTCAATGACTAGAAGCTTTACTCTGCTACTAAAAAGGTAATGAGTTGATCTTTAAGGGCTGCCAAATACAACCATCATTCACCACCATCAACCCCCCACCCCCTAATTTGTTCATTAAATATTTGAGGGTCTTTTCTATGTGTAGGGAGAAGGAGATGGATGACTCCTTATCTGGAAGCTCTTACATATGCAAATAACTTGACAGGACAAAGTCAAGATACAAAGCACAGAGTGGCCAATGGAGGGTTGAGTAAAGGGTCATATTACAAGAGGTACTTGAACAATCTTGAGAAACTAAATTAAGTCAGAAATCAAAGACAGTGGCTTTCCAGATCTAGCTAAGCCATGGTGAAGTGGAGCAGCATCCAGCTGAAGAGGGCAATAGTGATTCTGATAGAATTGTAGGGTAATGCATGGGTTGGCAGAAAGTTTGCAGAAGCTATATTAGAGAGTGCTGGTTTGACTCAAAAGAATGTCAGCTGTAGACCACGTCAAGGAGAATTAACAAGTTTACTCACTTGAGATAACAAGCTGAGTTGGAATGGAAATGACCTATGTTCTTTCTGTTTACTCAGCTTTCTATTTCTATCAGTTGGTATTTCAAACACAAGGAATTAGTTTTCAAACAAGGAAAATCTAATAAAAGGCATTATTTACATAAGTGATGGAAAAGATAAGAAACTAAACTCTCAGCGAGGAAGCACAGACATGAGTAGCAAAGCTGTTTTCTGGTGTTAGAAGGAATGTTGATGTCTGGCTGTGACCAGCACTACTGTGGGGATTGCCCCCTAAAGAGCATTAAGGCAAAGCAGGGGTCTCCCTGAAAACAAAACGAGGGAGCCAACTCCCCAGATGCTGCCTTTTGCCTGATTTCAGGAAAAATAAATACACTTGGTTTTCCCTATTTTCTCTTGATACCTCCCATCGTTCAGACACAGCCAAGAGTTACAGGCATGAAAATATGGTAAATACATTTTAAAACTTATTTTACATTGATTTATGTATTGGGAGGGGGAAGGTAGAAGTGCATTGTTGTGTGATATTTTTATTGCATTCTGATCCTCTGGAGACTGACAATAAAGTTTGTTTTGAATCAGAGGGCAGAGCTAGCTACTAGCTGACCAAAATTAACCATAGATGTGTTGGAGGACTGAGGACAGGTTAACAGAGAAGGTGGGGCTTAGAGAGGGTCTTGGCCCTTTTGGATGGAGGAACAAGTGAGATAGGAGGTCACTGGTCACTTCACCACTTCTCTGATCATTCAGGTTTTTACCCCAATATCTGACACCTCAGTTTTTATTGGTAAAGAATAATTAGCTAAACACTTCATATGGTGACCAACATACATTGATGTATATCCATATAAGGCCTGCCAAAGCTTTAAAAAAATGTTCGGAACTCAGAGTCAAACACAGCTTCTTGGTGACCACAGTCTCTCAAGTAGGCTTGGTGCTAGTGGCATACAGAGGCATGGTTCTTTTAAGATGACCTGGTACTGAGCACTTGAATGGGGTTTATGAGCAGTAGATGGCGCTGCCTGGTGAAATGAGATGAGGCAGAAATGCTTACAACAGTATGGACCCAGAAACTTCCCTGAGCCAGGACAGGAAACTTGGCACCTACTAGTACCTCCACCATGAGGATAGACTCTCAGGGAACCAAGGAGGGCAGAGCCAGCTGCCAGCCTGCCATGAACAAAGCTGTGAGGCAATTTAAGACTTTGCTCATGCAAACAGAAAAGGTTACAGATAGGCAGTAAAACAGGTTCAAAAGGAAAAAAACCTCTCAACAGGTTACAGTGTGTTTAACAATGTGAATAGGCTTAAGAAAGAAAAAAAAGAAAACATGTATAGACAGTCATAAAAAAATAAATAAAATAATAGATTAAATTATAGTCTTTAAAGAAAGAGTGAAATGACAACAATAACAACAACAAAAGAATAAGCCACATAGAGATGGGAAATAAACAGGAAGTCTGGATTTTGTATGCTATTGTGTTGTATTTAAATTTTTTGATTGCTGATGAGCAAACAATAGCTGCTGAGAGACACTGGATTACAAAAACTACTAAATTAAACCAACCTATCTATTTTTAAAATGTCTTAATTTCAAAATGTAAGTAAAAAATATGTTGCATTGGAGAAGAGGTTATGCTTTTGTTTCCACAAAAAATGAAAGGCTGTGGATTCATTCAAGGTTGAAGGAGATCAGATTTGATCAGGAAGACCTCAGAAAATCCTGGCTACAAATATGAAGAAATAAACCTAGAAAAACTACAATACAGAGCAAGGGGATCAGACACCAAGGAAAATGGGTGGCCCAGGTGATCCAGTCTCTTAGAATGTCTATGTTGCAGCTTCCTCAGAGTTCTTCACCTAGAACAACTTCAAGGCTGCTGGCTGAGATGATCCAGCCTCACAGATTATTCTAGCCATGTCTTGACTGTTATCCTAATTTTCTCAGGATCCCCCAAAGATGCCAGTTCCCCCAGCCAACAGGAAGCAGTCTAGAGAACACAGTGCCCACATTCCCCAAAGATGGGATAAGTGGGTTTTGATCATTGGTGAGTTATGGATGTGTGTCATTGCTTAGGGGGTTGGTTACAAATTGCTATTGGTCATGGTAAAAAAGAAAGACTAAACAAAGGAAATTAGATTCAGGGATCTCATTCTGACAAGAAAAAGGGAGAAATTAAGAAATAATATGATAAAAGGGTAGATTATTGAATCTACTTTTAAACTAAAAAAAAGCAACTACTGCTCTTAAATATTTTACAATGATATGGATTCTTGTATATTGATACACATTTAAAGTTATTTTGGTTAGAACATCCTGTGCATACATTTCTACTCTTGTTTAAGGTGTTGTACCTATGAAGTTCATTTAACAATGTAATTAGATTTCTAGTCCTTGAAAGTTATTATTCCAAACTGTTTAGGATAATAAAAAAAAATGCAGATTAGCAGTTAGTCACCTATCACAATCAAACTAGTAGTCATGTTACATATGTTCTAGGTCAAACAGAGATATATTTTAGATAAACAGGTGGTCTTCAAACACTTCAGAGATCTGCATAATATGGCATTTAAGATGTTTTAATAATATAAGGCTTTTCATGACAATGAGATACATCTGCTCCTGGCAGCATCAATCTACTTCAGATGAGATGACAGGCACCAAAGACCTTCCACATGGAGTTTGCTTTCTTTGTGGCAAAAGTTAGACAGTAGGCAAGAAACTGCCCTTGCCTCAACTGCTGACAGTATGCTGTCTAAATTGGACAAGCAGGACACAAATGAAAGTGACTGTCGAAATTTGCCAAGAAAAGGTGGGACAGTCCTTCAAAATTCCTGCTTCACAGAAAAGTCTATCAGATATTCTAGGCCTATAGGCCAAAGATGGATGCCCCAATATTACACAAGAACCCTGACTGACTGCCCAGGCATTCAGCTCTTTTTGTCATTTCTATAGATTTGAAAGTTGTTTGCTCTGTACTTCTTATTTACTCAGGCACTATTATATCCTTCTTGGGTCTCTGATGGAGTTGAAGACTAGATACTTATAGTTTTCCTTGTTACCAAATTTAGAAAAGAAACTCACAAAAGAGCTGTAAAGTGTATAAGATTGAGAGACATTAATGGATAGTTTTGGATTGGTAATACATGTTAGGATAGAAAGTGAATTAGCTACAAGGTACAAAACGTTTGACTCACCAAGATAGGATAGATAATGGAGTATTTTCTCTGAATTTGCCAAATGCAAATGAACTGGACATTGTGAATGTGATTCTTACCTGATAATTTTTCTTATTGTATTTATTTTTTTCTGTGTCAGAGTTAAAACATTCCCTTTTTTATTTAGACAAAAGGGGGAAATGCTATATATTTTGATTGCATTCTGGTGCTACTGAGACTGACAATAAAGTTTGTTTTGAATCAGAGAGCAGAGTTAGCTATGAGCTGAGTAACAGTAACCATAGAGGCTTTGAAGGACTGAGAACAGATAGACACAGGATAATAGGGTGGGGCTTAGAGAGGGTCTTGGTCCTTTTGGATGGAGGAATGATAGAGATAGAAGGTCTCTGGTTGCTTCTCCACCACTTCTCCGATCATTCAGGTTCTTATCCTAATATCTGATATCAGGGACTATGGGGGTCCAGCAACTTGATAGTCTCCTCCCAGGGTCCGGGAAGAATCTACAACCAGCTGATAATTAATCTTTGATCAAAAGAAATGAATCTGTGTACACAAAACTCCTTAGTTCATACACTTTATTATTCTGTGATAGTTCTCTGTGCACAGCTTCTATTCTGCTCTCATGTCTAGCTCCTTTCTTGCCTGATTTCTCTCTATATTTATCTACTTCCCCCTCTAGGTTCTATCTTAATTCCTTCATCTAGTTCTGTCCCTTCTAGGTTCTCATCTATCTAGTTCTTTCCCCTATCAGCTCCTCTCCCATCTCCTTCTCTCTCATCTAGCTCTTTCTCATCTTGTTCTTCCCCATCTGGCTCTTCCTCATCTCCCATCTCGTTCCTCTAGTCCTCTCTTTTAGCCCTTCAATCTAGTTCTTCCCCATCTCAGTCTGTTCCTCTCAAGTTCTTACCCATCTAGTTCTTCCATTCTCTTTTCTCTTCTCCCCCTTGTGCCCTGGAAGTCCTGGTATATAAAGGGAGGGTCTGAGTTAAATTGTGTAAAGCTATTACTTAACATCCACCTCTCCTAGGCGGTGTCTCCTTGTGGAATTTACCATAAGTCAGGAGACTTGCATGTGGGCTGTTATCATTCATTGTTAGTCCTTGGAAGTTGGGGCCCACCTGGGCGGTGTTTCCTGTAGTCCTTGAAAGTGGCTAAGGGAGATAATCTGATTCCAGAGAAAGCCTTTCCTGAGGCTGTTCTCCAAATACCTGGAATGTGTGTCCAGAGAGTGATCAGTCTACACTGTTAGTCCTTCTTAGGAAAAGTCAATTGGGAAAACTATGAAGGCACACATGATTTTCGTGACAGAATACAGCTGATATATAACAAGCCAAGTAACACCAAAAACTCCTTGGGATTTGGCTTCCTCTGGAGGAATTCCCTGATCCCTCCAGGTAGTGACTTTGCCATAACCAGCTGAGTTCTTATGATACATTCCTGCGGCCTGCAGCAATCTGACTCATGAGTTTTATTAGTAAAGAACAATTAGATAAACACTTCAGTGCATGCCAGGGCTTGAATATGGAGACTAGAGAACAAGTTGCCATAATTGGCTCTCTCTATCTCTCTTTATCTCTATCTTTGTATGTGGATTATAAAGACTGAACCCATGTCCTCAGATCATCAAGCTTACCAACAACATCTTTCCTGCTGAAACATCTTGCTGACCTCAGAAATGTACTTTTTAGTATCACAGATTTTAAGAAATACAGAGAATTAATATGATAGAAAGTGTCAGGTGACTCACACAGCTCACCTTGTGTGCTGCTCTAAATTCATTGTGCTTTTCTGCTCATATTTAATTCCATTCCATAACAGCTCCATTCTTCCATTACATAGATTATTATCCATGGAGTAACTACTCTGCTTTAAATAAGCGTGTTCTTTTCACCTTCCCAAGGTCCATCAATGACCACGTCTGTATTGAATGTGGTTACTGTCAACATAATATGTAATCATCCCCTTTAGGTCATCACAGAGAACTAGCAAGGAACTTTAAAAGTAGTCTTTCCTGATACATTGGAACAATACATCACTTTAAAGAAAGTGAGAGAACTAAGATAATGCATATATATAAAATATAATCTACAGCTAGTTATCAGGTAGAGATGGTCTAATTTTAACTGACACATGAAGAAATATATGTAAAATATACAACCCATATTTTGACATATGAATATAACAAAGACACCATCACTCACTTCAAGCTTCATAGCAATTCTCTCCTCTGTTTCTTGCTTTCAATTTCAGTCCCAAGTAAGCACTGATCTATCATTGTAAACTACCTTGCATTTTCTGGAATTCCATACCCATGAAATCATAGGTTATTTTTCTGGCTTTATTCAGCTGACTTATTTTGATACACATCAATGTTGCTGTGTGTGCAGGTAAACCATTCTGGTTTATTATTCTGTCAAAGTCCATTACATAGTTTATAAGATGTGTCATCCTCACCTGGTGATGCCTATTTTTATTACTGACAATTTGTAGCTACTACAAATAATATTATTGCCTATGCATGTGGATGGCCCCATGTAGAGACATAGTTCCTTTTTGGGCATAAATTCTGAGTACTAGAATGTCCAATGCATTACCTCATACAGCAATCTTTATTTGTTCTACATATTTGATACTGCTTGTTTCTTTACCAAATACAATGTTTCAATGGCCCTAAGCCAATTCTTAGCTGGTGAGGTATTCCAAACATTTATTCTTTGATATCTAGATAATTAGCTTTCTGTTATTATTGAATCCATATTGTTTTCATTGACACTGTTACATATAAATTACTAAGAGGAGCTAGCAAATTCACTAATAAATCTGAGACCCAAGCTCATAGCTCTTACCTATTTTTATGATATATAGCAGTGGTTCTCAATCTTTCTAATACTGTGACCTTTTAATATTGTTATTTAATGTTGTGGTGACCCATAGCCATAGAATTATTTCATTGAAACATCATAATTGTAATTTTGCTACTGTTATAAATCATAATGTAATTATCTGATATCCAATCTTAAAGGGCTCATGAACCCCAGGTTGAGAACCACTGGTATATAGGACCATTTTAATTACTCTCATTGGTGAAAATTAGTCTCCAACACAGAATCAGTCACTGACTCTTCCTATTAGTACAGTGGCACAGGTAGCCCAATATAGCTCCCAATTATAAGAGCTAAATGTGTTCCCTAGCAGAAGTAATCTCCCTTCAGAAACCAATACTTCTCCTTGGGCACAGGACTGAGGATAGAAAACACAAATTCTGTAAATGTGTCATTTGATAATTTCTGGTTTGCTTTTAGTTCAGAAGCAGTGTCTTTCTTAGAACCTCCTGTTTTCTCCCCTCAGTTTTCTGACTATAGACATTCACACCCATGCCCAGTAGTCATTAAGTATTGTGACTAAGGGGTCCACTTCTATTTGCACTTTGGTACCAAGATTTTCAAATTCTAGAACGTGGATTAAAAAGTGGCCTGTGATATAGATGTATACACTGGACCTGGACTCCAAATGATCAGTTGATCTCTCCATCATGATCAATTGTGGCTTTTTGTTATGGTCTCCATTTGTGGCAAAGAGAAGCTTCTTTAATTCAGGCTGAGAACTTTGCTGGGGAAAGGCTAAATTTTAGAATGCAGTTAGGAATTGTGGTGCTCCAGTACAATGGTGATAAAAGATTCTCCTCTATGAAAGAAAAAGAGGTTACCAATTTGAAAGGGAGTAAAGGGTGACACAGGAGGAATTGGAGGGTAGGAAGGGAAAGAAAAGTGATATAATTATATTTTAATTAAAAATTTAAAAGTAGTGTGTGTTTGTCACTAGCTCAAAACAAATGATGCATCCTTTGGGTAAGCTACATAATCTTACTGTTCAAATTGTCTCCAAGCTCATGCTGATTCTGGCTTCTGTTGATGACATATTATTCTATCAGAACATCTGCTGTAGAAAGAGGTTACATTAGACTAATGAATTTCACATGTACTTCTTTTCTCACTGAATAATCATTCTGATCAATAATTTCAAGTACATTCAGAGAAAGGGTTTGAAGCTGGTTTCCAGCATGAGGTTGTTCCTATGCCAGAATCCTTCAGGGGAGACCATTTTCGTTCTTAGGTTCCAGATCTATAAAGTTGGTCAAGTCTGTGAAGAAGAAGAAAGTCTATAGCTTCCTATCACATGTCTAGGAGAGCTTTCTAATCAATGCATCCATAATTTTCTGCTCAATGAAAGAAACAAATTTTGTTTGAGAAATGAAATAGCAATCTTTCTTTTCCATTCTTAGGGAAAATGTGATCAATCAACTACCACCAAAAATCCCTGCTAATACAGTGCTCTAGACTGCCACTCCACCATGACTGCTCATTGTGCTATCTGTAACATGAATTGCTAAATGGTCTTATTAATAAAAAAATCCAGAGCCAAATATTGGGTGAAAGCTGAAAGATCAGAGGAATAGAACAAACCAGCCACAAGTTCTTACTGCTAGGAAATCCTCAGCCCAAGAGAGCTATTTCCTGCATACTCAAGCCTTATAGCCTTATATACCTTTCTGTACCCTGCCATCTAACTTCCTCTCTCCACTCAGCTACATCACTTCCTCTTTCCGCCCAGCTCTGTCACTTCTTGTCTGTCTGCACAGACCTCCAGACCTCTATGGTTAACTAGTGCTGGGATTAAAGGCATGTGCCACTATGCCAAGCTCTGTTCCCAAGTGTGGCCTTGAACTCACAGAGATCCAGATGAATCTCTGCCTCCCAAATGCTAGGATTAAAGGCATGTGCTACCACTGCCTGACCTCTATGTTCAATAAAGTGGCTGGTATACCAAAGGAGTTTTGGTATAATTTTAGGTTCCTGAAACTAGAGTAGTTAAGCCAGACTAAGAAAATGCACATGTATTAATAATGCATAAAATAACCAGACACTTCTATCCCTCTTTTCAAGACTCAGAAAGGGGGAAGATAGAACGTAAGAGCTAGAGAAGGCTGAGTGGAGTGTACATATTTTCTTAGATACAAACATTGCCTCCTGGAAACAGAAGGGAGGCTCACAAATCTTAAGAAGCTCTAAAAACATACATAACTCAGGTGGCTCACCAAAGTTACAAGATTCATGAGTTAACATTCCATCATGGGAGTGGGAAGAGGCAGGGTGCTGGGGAAGCTCTCAGGAATCCACAGGGATGACCTCACCTTGGACTGCTGGCAGTGATCGAGGGGGTGCCTGGACTGGTCTACTCTGATGACCAGTTTAGTGAATACCCTAACTATCATCATAGAGCCTTTATCCAGTGACTGATGAAAGCGGATGCAGGGATCTGCAGCTCCTGGAGCCTGCGGTGTGCCATCTTGCGCAGCCTTGGTGTGGCAGGGAGCGGCTTGGACCTGCCTCTGCTTGCTGTGCCAGGCACTGCTGACTCCCCATGGGAGACCTTGATTTGGGGATGTGGGGATTGGGGGGGGCTTGGGAGGGAGGGCTGGGGGGTGGGAGGAGGGGGGAGGTGAGATCTGTGGGTGGTATGTAGGGTGAGTAGAAATTTTCTTAATAAAAAATAAATTAATTAATTTAAAAAAGATTCATGAGTCAACATTCAAGATGCCTGAGGTTACATAACCAATAATTACAGGGGGTATAGGAGACTCTTCAGTGAAGCTACCTAAAAAATGTGGAAGGACTCAGGCAATTCTGCTTTCATGAGCCATCACCATTTGAGGATGAGCTTTGTGATGATATAACTACCTTAGAGTCACCACACACATGCTTGTGTAACTCCATATTCCCAATGAACTCAATGAACCGAATGAACTCACCTGTTCACCAAAATAGATGTGGGTAGAAACATTCCTTTGATCTCTCTTTAGTCCCTTTTCTGGGATTAAAAAAAAATTGACACTAACTCCCCAGGAAAAGCCTTATTTGCTACTCTATTAGTGCTTAAAACCTCATAGGAGATACACCTCTGGGGATGTCTCTGTGCTCATTTCAAGAGAGTTTCAAAAGATGTAAAATCTACCCAGAATGTGAGTGACATCATCTCCTGGGTTAGGGCTCTAAATTGAGTAAAATAACAAAATGAAGAAAGTAAAATAAGATGATGTGACAGATAAGTCTCTTTCTTTCCTGACTGTGGATTTGATGTAACTAACCGTCTCACACTTCTGCTGCTGCAGGTGAAGTTCCTCTCAGGATTGGCCTTACTAAATTTAGGACTGTACTTTTTAATCTTGAGCTCAAATAAAGCTTCCCTTGAATCATCTTGATCAGGTTTGCTGCAGCAATTAGAGAGGTAACTGGTATACCTTCTTCATTCAAGGACTACTCCAAAATATTGCACATATTTGCTAGTAGTTATTATTAAAATTCCTCTAGAAAATATATGAATGTGGCATTAACTAAAAAGGAAGAGAATTTTGATATACTTTTAGACTGCTAGAAATAGAGCCCTTAATCCAGACTAAGAAAATGCATATGTATCAAAAAGGGCACCAAGGACAGACCAAGTCAATGCTTCTACCCACATCTAGTTTGGTGAACAGGTGAACAGGTGAGTTCATTGGGTTACGTACCAGAATGCAGCTACACAAGCATGTATGTGTATGGTGACTCCAAGGCAGTTACATCACCACAAAGCTCATCCCTAAATGGTGATGGCTCATGGAAGCTGTTTCGTTTGCGTTTCTTCCACAACTTGGAGGCAGCTTCACTGAAAAGTCTTCCCTATTTCTATAATTTTTTACTGGTTATGTAGGCTCAATGATGTCAAATGTTGGCTAATGAATCTTGTAACTTTAGTGAGTCACCTGAGCTATGTATGTTTTCTGTGTTTCTTAGGACTTAGGAGACTCTCTCTGGCTCCCAGGAAGGAATGTTTCTATTTGGAAAGAATATGTACACTCCACTCAACCTTTACTTCTAGCTATTGGATTATGTCTGTTTCCTCTTATGTAATGTTCTCTAAGACTTGGAAAGAGTGACAGAAGTATCTGGTTATTTTATTCCATCTGTGGTTGAACATCAGGCCATTAGGTAATACACAGCAAGAGCCTCTTATTCTCAGAAACCTGATCAGAAATGGCCCTCTATGCTGAGACTGACAACATGCACCATGTATAGGAGTGAACACAAATGCTTGGGAGGCAAATTGACAGCCACATCACATCGGTTTAAAAAATAGCAGTAGATTTCCTTCTGGAATCTATGCTCTCCATTGTCCCAGCTTTTTGTCTGGACCTATGGAACCAAATGTGAGTTTCCTCCTGTTTAGCAGCCCTTAAGTTCAACCAGAAAGGAGTTGGCTGTAACCATAACAGCAAAGCAGCTACTGTAACAGTGGACACATTTTGCATGGCATGTTGGTAGTATAGTACTTAGGGCTTGTGGCTAAGTAAGACTGTTGGTGACAATTCTTCCTGAGCAGTATTCATGGTGCCATCTACTACTACAAGAGCTAAATAGCAAGGGAGCTTCCAGTTCTGCCCTAGAATGATTTCTCCATGTCCTACAATTAAAATGTGAAGTGTCTTCAGCAATAGTGTCTTAAAGTCTAGTTCTGATGTGTAACCAACATCAGTACCAATATTGGTAATTTCCAGGCCTTAGTGGCTTCATTGGGAATTTGCCTAAACACCTGATTGCCATGAGTGGGATGTGATTTTTTTCCCACTTATGCAAGATACCTTCTTTCAAACTATTGACCTATTGTTTTTACTTTATTTTCAGATTATTTTCCAAATCTGTAAGACACTTATCTAATGAAATATTTTTTATCAGGAATGGGGCAAGATCTTTGAAGACCTCAGTTTTCCCTTGGAGTCATCATTTATGGAGATTTAAATTAGGAAGGTCTGACAAATCATCAAAAGATGTCATCATTTGTATCATCAGTTTTATCAGAAGAGAAGTTATTGGGTACAGCAATATGGACATGGGACACAAACTGGTCTAGCCTTCTATAGTTCATACTAATTCCCCAAGAGCCTTTTAACATCTTCACATGAGGTCAGTACCACAGATTCGCATACATCTTCAACCCTCAATGGGTTCCATAGGGGATAGTTTGAGCTGCTCCTCTAAGTCTGAGACTAAGGGATATCAAGTCTACACTCAACTGCAGAGCCTAGTATTCATGTTCTTACATGGTTCAAACTAGTGCCATCATTCTTCTCTCTCCATCAGTCACATCTGATGGCTGAACAGGATCTGGGCTGGGACAAGTGTGTATAATACATCTGGGGAGGTAAATTGCCCTAGACTAGGACAAGCTTGATCTTTCACACCTACACTTCTCTGTCTTGTACTCTTTCTTTCAGCCACTTGATGAACTGTTGTAAGGGTCCAAGAATTGCTGAGGAACAGGTCCTGACCCCACTGCCTGGGGGCCCCCTAAACAGTTCAAGCCAAACAACTGTCTCACTTATCCAGAGGTTCTAGTCCAGTACCATGGGGGCTCCTAAGCCATTGGTCCACAGTTCATGTGTCTCTACTAGTTTGGCTAGTTGTCTCTGTACTTTTTCCAATCATGGTCTCGATATCTCTTACTCATAGAATCCCTCCTTTCTCTTATTGACTGGACTCCTGGAGCCAGCTTTTTGGAGCCTGGTGCCTATGGTGGGACACTTTATGCAGCCTTGGTGCAGGGAAGAGGGGCTTGGACACAACTGAGAGTGCTGGGCTCTGCTGACTCCCGATGGGAGGACTTGTCTTGGAGGGGTTGGGAGTGGGGAGTGGGTTAGGGGGAATCCTGGGGGGGTGGGAGGAGGGAGGACAGGGGAATCTGTGGTTGGTGTGTAAGGTGAATAGAAAATCTCTTAATAAAAAAAGAATAAAAAATAAAAGAAATGTACTTGGTGGACCCCACAACAAATGAGTGATGTGGGGTAAACTATATCCATTCAGATGTTATATCATAATGACAACCATGTTAGACAAGGTTAAGAAGCTCATTAAAAAAAAAAAAAGAATTGCTGAAGAAAAACCCCAGACTCAAATAGTATGCAAACACAGAGTGTTTATTCTGCAGAAATAGCCAGCATGCAAGGGTCAATCATCCACACAAAATGTCAGTGATGACCTGGGACAAAGATGCACAGGCCCTTTTAAAAGGAAATGGGGAATTCTAGTGTGATGAGCTAATCTTTGTACTAATTGGGCAATGTAAGGAGAAGTTGCATGGGGTGCATGTTGATTGGACAGGGTCAGTAACAGTCCCATCCATTGTGGGCTTTGTCATATATGATATAGCCATATCCTTTAACTCTGGGTCCCCCAGCCTTATAAGGCCAGGTTTTAAACTGTTTATCTGATTGGCTGAAATTGCTGGGGACTTCCTGGACACAGGCTCAGGCAATTATCTACAATGGAATTGCTCCCTGTCTAAGATGGGGTCACATTCTCACCTCTTCATGGTTGCTCAGGCTTTAAACTTACCCAAAGACTCAAAACACAATTTTTGGCTTTCAGGAAGTTTTACCTCAAAACTTCTGACTCTACACAAATCTTGTCATATTTGATTTTGGTGATTATGGTTTGCTTTTTCATTCCCTCTTGATTACTCGCATACCCAATCTAAATCATACAGCTCCACCAGAGGCTCTTGCACCTTGTTCAGATAATGCCCCACACCCATGGAGATCAGCAATGTCACTAAAGAGCCATACAAGTCCTGAAATTCCTTCTTAATTAACTTTTTTCTTAAGATATATGTTAACAGTCCCATCAGGATGTTTGAGTAAATAGGACATCAAAAGCAACTTCTCTCATCCCAAGTTCCCTAAAAAAAAAATTCTGTTGCTCCCGGTCCCTGATATTCATATCTCATCAGGAAATAGCCAAGTGTACCTAATTTTTCTCATATTGACTCAACTCTTTTACATATTGTGCTTGTAGCTTTTATTGAGATGATATAAATAAATATCTACCAGCTCCAGATATTGCACCAACAGCAGACCAAAGAAATTATTTCACCCAGTCTAGATTACTGCACCATTGGCATTATTGCATTATTTACAGGAGTATGGATGACTCAAAAACAACTTCATCACCAAAAATTTGACTTCAGCTTGGGTAACGACTCACAAAAGCTCCGTTTCTGGAGCTCCCTGAACAAGTTTCAGGCAGATCAGCCAGTTGGAGCTTTACCTGCATGCAGTAATTGTTACTGTTTAAATAACTTTAGGAAGAGGTTTTGTGAATCTTGTGAGTTTCAGGACATTCCTGAGACTTGTAAGTTCTATTTATTTTATAAGCTTATTTTTATGTTTCAGTTCAGAAGTAATAGATAGACAATACTCCACCACTTCTTCAAAGTATTACATTCTCTCTGATTGGTTTCTGTGATCCTCCCTAAGCCTATATATATATATATATTTCCTCCATTTATTGCTGAGTATTAGGCTATTATGCCACAACAATAGAGAGTCTCAGATGCTTGACTAGCTATGAGTCTCTACAGTACACTGTTGTAAAAAGAAGTTTATTTTTATAACAGGATGAGATTGACAGTAGAAATAATCTATAGGCCTGAACCAAAATATTTAGAAGGCAATTATACATAAACAGCACATGCTTTTAAAGAAAATAATAGCAGTGGACTCTGGAATGAATGGGACATATACCCCCAAAGCTATGGGCTTTTGTCCTCCAATAAAGTGACAGATATGAGTTCCCTCCCGTGGAGTAGGCCTTAGTAATAATGAGAAAACAGGTAGCTTTAGCCGTAATAGTTTCATTATTGCACTACAAGGCACATCTTGCTTTACGTGTTGGTGGTATAGCACATGGACCTTCAGTTGAGAAGAACTATTAGTGATAATTCTCCTTTTAGCAGTGTTCTTGGCATATTTCAACATTAGGAAAGCTACCAAGTAGGGTAGGAGTTTCCAGTTATGTTGATACCAGAACAAATTTTCCATGTCCTGCAGCCAAACCATATATCTTCAACAGTATTTACTATCTAATTTTGGCTTGCAACCAAACAGCATTTGTCACATCTCTTATACCTTGTGAGTCCTCAGGACATTCCTTAACAACTTATAAGGAAGTAACCCAATCTAGGACTGAAATTTTTACCCAATATCATAATTCCATGGTATATCTTTCACCACTCACATAGTGTGCCTTCCTTTAAAATCTTCAACTGCTATCTTTACTGTTAATTCAGATTTTTTTACATATATGTAAGATACTCAAGGGTTAATATTTTGTAATGAAATACTTTTAAAAAGGGTGAGCAGGAGCTCAAAGCTTATCATTATTCATACCAGATAGGTGACAGTTGGTTTTGGAGATTCTAAAAAAGAAACATGAGCAAGATCCAATATAGTACTGAATCTCACTTCTGTCAATCATTTCATTGAGAGAGCAGTGTTGCACAGAGCAGTACTGCCGTACTGGAAAACAGTATTGCAGTTACCCCTGCATAGTCCACAGATATTTTCAGTGAGACATCTGGCTTCATCATCCTGAGATACTGTTGCTATCCTGGGGTGTCTGTTCCCAGATCTAAATTGCACTCCATTTGTACCGCTCAGCCTGGTTCAGGCCCAAGGAAAGCATGGCCATGCTCCTTAGTTCTGACAGGCTCTGGGGCTGTACTATTGCTCCGGCTTTGAAGCCTTTCAAAATCCTATTGCCATAACATTTGCTTCTCTGTTGACTTTTATTCTTGTACTCCAGTTCAACATGTGTCTTGTCATGTTTGCCTTTAAGTGATCTAAATTGACCCTTTTGATGGATTTGTCTTTTTATTATCCCCCTTTGATTGCTCTTGCACTTTGTAAACTTGATTTAAACACTGGTCAAAATCATGCAGATTTTCTAGTTCTGCTACTTTAGAAAGATCTTATCCTACTATGAGGTTCAACAAGGGCTTTGGCCTTGTGAACTGGATATGAAATGTCACCTGGCTGCTCAGTAATGCAATCCACTCTCTGTTGTGTCTCAATTCCTGATAGTCATGGGGATTTCAGCTGATGATAACTAAGGGTCCCTAATGACTCATATGAGCAAGTCCATTAGGGACTTCTTTCAACTGTATTGCTTCAGATCTCGCAACCTTTGTTTCAAAGACAGATGTGTAGTTAGGTAGGTTAAACCTTTTGTCTGCTTCCATGATATCCTATCACATTCCTTGTTCCACAGCCTTGTGATCCAGGCTTTCTGTTGCTCATTTAAAAGATTATCCCAGTTAAAATAGTAAAGATGCTGAGTAGTGCCTGAAGACCACAGTTTCTTGTACTTGGGATTTTCCCTCCCTCTCTTTTTGAGTCAGATCTGAGTAATATCTTCTATCATGTTTTCATCCTCATTGCCCATTGTTAAAGTCCCTGTCTACATGACAATCATATTTAAATATCAGACCTGAGAGCTTCCATCTGTCTTTTCAGCCTTATTCCCTTCCTCTGTACTATCCTACTCTTCCCATGGGTTCCAAGTTTTTGGATTTCAGCAAGAGCTCTTTAGCACAGATCTAATTTGCACTCCATCACTTACATCCTGCCAGCTCTAAGAAATGGGAAGTCAATGCTTCTATCTCAGCCTCCCTTTCATCCACTTTTCCTGCCAAATTGGAGGCTAAAGAAGAGGACAGCATCTGTGTCTTTTTCCTATTGTAATTTCTCACTGATTTGGATAATTTTTTCAATTGCATATCTTACCATTCATAACAAGAGCTATGCAAACAAAGTCACAGCCTACTGGTGATCCTGGCACATACATACAACTTTCAGGAACACTGTAGTCCATCAGTGGTTGTTGATGGGATCAGTCATTCTCATATTCATGTGTTAGAACTCATTTATTAGCAAAGAATGTCATGCATGTGACTCTGCGAGGATGTTTCACTGTCCCAGGATGCTACACTGTCACACACCTTGCTTACCTGTTCTATCACTCATCACAGAATACATACACTTGTTACAGCAAGGAGTCACACACTATCCCTTACTACAATAGAAAACAAAGCCCTATTGAGATTGTGGCTACAGACATTCCACCATCAGCTTTAGTTACCTGCCTCAGCAGCCATTGCAGGAACCATGCAGCCACTCCTCTCCAAGTCATCTTTGGATTTTTTGATCTCTGTACAGGAAAGAAGTATATTGTGTGACTCACTTGAGAAACGTTAACAAATGTTGATTCTTAGGGCACAGAACAACACATAAAAGAAACAATTTCACCCACTCTGTCTAGATGAACCACTGAGTTAATAGAAGTTCTTTCCAGGAGTATGTCAGAGGGGTTATTACATGACTATAGATGACTCAAAAGGAACAGCATCCTCCAAATGCCCATCACAGCATGGGGGATGGTTTATGAAACTCCATCCCTGAAATACCTTGAATGGCTGACAGGCAGCAGGCAGGTCAGTCCGTTGGAGAATACTTACTACTTACAAAACCTTGAGGAAGGGCCTACCTTGCAGGAGCTCTCTGAGCTCTCTGAGCCTTGTAGACTTTGTTTATCCTCTGCATCTTAACAGAATGTTTCAATGTTTCAAATTTTACAGCCACATAACAATCCCAAGTCGGGGGATCTGTGGTTGGTATGTGGAATGAATAAAAAATTTCTTAATTAAAAAAAAACCAAAAAAGCAAAACAACAACAACAAAAAACCAACAATCCCAACAATTAGGGAGTTGAATTACACAGCTTCTCAGCTTTCATGGCATTCAGGCTAATTCCATCCATCTCTGTCCTACAGCATCAAGTGACAGGTTATGTGAGTCGAGTCTTTTTTTGCATAAAGCTTTCCAAATTCAACAATTTCAAGGGAATAGCATACCCTGTTTATCATTACTTATTTTATTGAGCCATTATTAAAGCCCTGATATACATACTGAATCATGGATTGTCTCTTTTTCTCTTTCAAAAGTAAACACTATTAGTTATATTTATTGGTTCCTACCATGCTTTACTCATCAGAACTGTTGGTTCCTCCGACAGACAGCAAGGTTTGGGATCCCAGGAGTGCCCTTCAGCATAGCTTACACTCTCTTTCCCTTTCACATCACCAGCTGTGAAAACACAAAGTCAGCACCTCCGTCCTGTCCTCCCTTTTCCCCACTTCTGCCACATCAAAGGCTCATGTAGAAGATAGCATCCACATGTATTACACACACTGAAATTCCTCCCTTATGCAGGCAGTTTCTTTTGGGTCAAATAACTCAGCCTCAGTTATATGTCATATTGTCTGGAGAAGAGGTGCAAACCAGTGTCACCACAGCCTGCTTATGACCATGTCTCATAAGTGCTGCTTTTCAGTGGCTGCAATGATGTCCTTTAGTCTATAAGTCATTTTGAAGGCATCCCCCTGCTCCATTGTGGATCTCATTTACCAAGGAAGCATGTTACATTATGCACACAGAGACAGGTACTCTGGAATCTTTTCAGTATTGTTCCATTCTGAGACAGCTTTAGTCTCAGTTCCTGTCTTACCATTCATAGTAGAGAGCATATAGTTGCCACTACAGCAAGAGATGCACTATATCATACCACATAGGGCAAAGTTGACACACAGAAGTTGCCCTAGAGGGTGTACTGTCTATAGGATAATAGGCTGAAGGAAAATCACCCTGACTTTGGCCTGCACCCAGAACCATGAGACTTGGAAATCCCTGTGTCGCTGACTCAGACTTAATGTCAAACAATGTTTCAAAGTTGACAGCCAAACAATACTTCCTATACTTTTCCACTAGCTCACTCCACATGTTCCTATAAGAGCCCACCCCTCTGCCTAGCCCGCTGTTGTCTCTTTTCCTATTTAAAGGTAGCCACCATTCTGTGTCTCTTCTCAATAAAGCTCTTATGCCAATTTTGTTGTGTGGTGTAACTTTTGGGTATTGCTGGCTCCTGACTGCCCAGATGCCCTTGTGCCAGGAAAGTCCTTACATTAGTGTCATGACTTGGATAGGCTTTCATGGTACCTGTATTTCCTCTCATGGTCTGAACCACACTGGGATACTACCCATCATCTCCCATCCACCTGCAACAGACTCATGTTCTGGCTCACTGATCGTTCAGCATCCCATTCATCAGTGGTAATTTTGTAAGTTTACTTTTTGGTCAGTGTAAGTTTCCCCTTTGGTCAGTGTAAAGACTTCCCTGAGTCCAATGAAGTGATTCTTGTGTGCCTGGCACCCCTCTAATATTCTTGGAGGCTGAGGTATGCCCAGCTAGAGTCTTTAAAGC
Organism: Peromyscus californicus insignis; assembly: GCF_007827085.1. NCBI lineage: Eukaryota > Metazoa > Chordata > Mammalia > Rodentia > Cricetidae > Peromyscus > Peromyscus californicus. The sequence continues at coordinate 78,903,517 of NW_026294573.1, read as the reverse complement.
TACTGGCTGGCCCTCTTTACTGATCCCATTCCCCCCACCCTCAGAGCCACATTCCTTCATCTTCTTTAGGCTCAACTGGGCTATGGCAACCCTCTGTTCTCCCTTCCCTTTACTAACATCTCCTCAGATTTGCCTGTAATCCCATAGCTTCTCAGTGCCTTCGTGGCTCTTATGATACTTTGCAATCCCATTCCTGTCCCTTTTGTGTACATGAGACCTCATTCCTGAGCTCTGTTGTTCATCCACTTTCTAGTAAACCTTTGGGTCTCTTTGAAAGCCCTGGTATCAGGTGCTGAGTCTCCTTGGGCTGTTAACTCTGACTCCCATTGAGTGCGATGATGACCTACTAGGCATCTTGATCCTCTTTCGCTCCTCCCTGAGTCCTGAGGGATACCCTCAACTACAGGATGCTGCAACCATTTTTCATCCCATCTCCATCCATGGGAACAGCAACATCCATACCCTCTCATTCGCCCTAGGGACATCTCTTAGAAAACCTCCAGCCTATCCATCTTGCACCCAACCTGAAGGGATCCAAACTTATTCACTTTTGAAATCAAATTTGCCTTCAATATCCCTTAGGTAACCAATCCAAATGGCTGCCAACTGGCACCCTAGATCTCAGTTTTATTCAAAACTGTTAGAACTACTGCGAGCAATCAGGGAAAAAGAAAGAGAGTCCTCATTCCCTATGTTCTCCTTTCTCCTACCTCTGCTCCAAGTCCTCTTGCTGTTCTTCCTGTTCTCCCACCTAACCCCCCTTAGCTATGAAGCACAAACCATTCCCAATCCAGCTTCAATACATCACCCAATCTTACAACTTCATCTTTCATGGCCTTTACATGATTCTTACCAACAGCTTCCTCTTTGAGGAGTGCAGATGAGTCTGGGACCAAGGTAGGGCATGTGCAAAACAAATTCACCAGGCTAATGCTGCCCAACCAGTTGGGGCTGAGATAGTTCTCAATAGGTACCCATAATGGAACCACAATACCATTGGGGGTCGCATTCTATCTAGGGATCAACGTATAACTTGCCCCCTTGCAGGTCTCCATAGGTTGCTCTTACAGCACTAAATTAGGGGGAAAAATCCAAGAGGTCATCCAGGACAAACATTAAAATGCATTACAATTCCTAGGCCACCTTATAAAGGCCCTCTTACAATCTGGATCCTGAGATCCCTGAAGGAAAACAACTCCTCATAACCTACTTGTTTTAAATGCCTAGAGAAGGGTCCCTGACTCCACAGGCAGAAGTCTTAGTGGTGGCCTTCAAGGTGTACAATGGGAGAGATGAAAACACCTGAACACAAAGATATCTGATGTTGGCTGGGGCCTTTCATCTACTTATAGCAACTGTCTAGGCTCCCTCACCTCCAAAAGCCAGAGAACTCTGGATCCCTGCTTCAAATGTGATCAGGAGGGTCACTGGACCTGGGCCTGCCCAAGCCCTCATAAACCACCTCAACCATGTGTAAGATGCCATCAAAAAGGACATTGGCCTTTTGACTGCTCCCATGTCCCTCATGGCATGGGGACATCAAATACAGATCACCCTCTGATACAGCTCTTAGGCCTGGGCAAGGAATCACCTTAGTGGGGATTTGAATGCCTTTTGAATATGGATAATATTAAAGTTGTTTCATGTAGTTCTGCTTTATTAGAAAGTTGGCTCTGCAGTTGGGTTATGGTTTTCCCCTCCTCTAGAACCAAGCATATTTATTTAAAGGGTTTTTTTTCCAAAATCTCTAACTCATGCCACATAAAGCCAGCTGATTATGACAATTAAAAAAGAGTAAAACAAGACAAAAGGATTTAAAGGAACTTGCTTTGTGATGATTGCTCTCAGTAATAACTAATCATGTCTCTAGTAAATGGTTAGATGGAAAATGTCAAGACTTAAGTAAGTTCTAATGGTCAAAATTGTTATAAGGTCACCCATAGGAAATATTATGCAGTCACAACTCCAAGATTCATTTTTTTGTTTTTAGTTCCTGTAAAGATGCCAAGTGGTTGAGTGATATTTTTCTGGGAAGATGGGACAAGTGCCTATTTACCTCATATTGGACACTGATGACAGATGAAGAAAATTATTTAATTATGTCTAGCTTGATGAACCAATAAATTTATAAAGGTTACTTACTGTAACATGTAGAGTGACTCAAAAGCAGTACAGTAACAAAACATCCACATCAGCATGAAGATGACTCAGGAAACCTACATCTCTGGAACCCTGTATACCTTTTTTAGAGGTCTCCACCAAAAAGTCTCTGCTCCTCCTAGCAAGTTTTTACTTCTTATACAACTTTAAGGAGGGGGCTTCATGAGTCCTCTAAGTTTGGTGAGCTTCCTGAGTCTTATAAGCCTTCCTTCTCCTTTCAGGGTATGTGTGGGAGGGGTAGGATATATTTCAACTTAGAGAAATAGTCACACAGCAAAAAACATTTTTTTTGCCAGTTTTAATTATGGATCTGGAAGCCATGTTTTTTAATGAGTTGTGAAGCAAGCAAGCACCTACTTTCAAGGCTACTTCTTCAGAGATATAAATTATAGGATTTTAAAGTAAAAGTAGATGGGCCTTCTTTAACATGACCGTATTTGGTGATAACAGGACCTTGAGGCTGTATTAAGCTCAAAGTTCTTAAATTCAGCTGCATCTCTCAGATATCCACAATGCCAATTCACAAGATTCTGCTCCTTAAATTTAGTGTCTTTACATGGATGTAATGATTGATTAGCCTCTGTTTTCATACTTCATAGTAATTACACAGAGTTCTGATTTTCAGCTATGATTTCCCTCATGTTGAAAACACTCTAAAAGTGTCCAATTCTCTGGCTGTTTTTTGAACTAATAGTTTAAAGGTCTGTGTTCATTTTTTCCTCCTATAAGCAATGAAGCACCAGCAGGAATGCAAGTCCACTTTTTTGTAGTCAAATAAAATTACTTGATTTCCCAATGATGTGCTTGCCATATCACCCCAAATAAGCCAAGTTACAATTTGAGTCAATGTGATGTCACTTGATGGAATAGACTAATTATAGAGGCTCATTTTTGACATGAGAGAATCTACTGCATTCAAGCTAAAGACATTAAGAAATTTTAGCCCAGAATTCCTTCTTGAGGATCTGTTTTTCAGGATTAATCTCAATACAATAAAAATATGCTACTGATGAACATGTAAATAGTGCAACATAAGATAATTCACTCATCTCATATAAAGGAAATTTAGTACATCCAGTAATTACACAAATATTCATAATACACAGGTTAGCAATAGCAGAAAAGCCAGTGTCACCTAATAGGACTAGAGAACAGAGAGTGTAGTTTTATTGATGCATCAAAACCAAGGACTTATAATAGGAGGAAATCACAGGTAATCTGCTTGTGTGGACCAGAGCCACTGAGTGAAACATTCTCCAACAGGCTAGGGGAGGAGATGCAGCAGCTTTCAGGGATGCTGCCAATGTCAGCAGGAGAGAAGGAAAATTACAAAAGGGAATGTGCAATAATTTACCAGAGAACAAAGGCCAACAAAGTCCTACAAAGAGAATCATTCTCCATCATCGAATTTCTGATTTCCCCAGTACAACTTAGCTAGCATGTCTTGTACCTATTTCCTATAGAGTTAGTTTTTGTTTTGTCCACATTTCCAGTTCAATTAAATGTAGAAAATGTATGCTTAGTAGGTAGTCCACAAGACTCTTAAATGTAGAACATGTGATGTCATACAAAATATCTTCATATTGTATAGGAATTTTATTATGAAAACTGGGTTTGGTTTATTGTCAAGTTACCTAATTAGAATAATGAGATTTAATTCAGACTTTATTTAAGATCTTCCATTATCATTACTATTAAGATAATTGATAAATACAATTTTGTTGAGTTCTAACAAAGTATATTATATTAGTCCCCTTTTAGCTACTATAATGTAATACTCAAGGCAAAGCAATTTTATTAAAAGTTATTCTTTCCCAAGATCAAATGCTGTTGAGGATGTGGGAAAATAAGGAACCAACACTCCTGGTGGAAACATAAATTAATACAGACATGATGTCAATCAGTATGGAGGTTTCTCAAAAGCTTGAAAGTATAACTACTGTCAGAAACAGCTATTCTATCTCTGAATATGTAGCTGAAAATATCTAAGTCAGCACATAGCAGAGATACTTGCATACTTAGGTCTGCTGCAGCAATACTCATCATAGTTAAACAGAGGAATCAGCTTATGAACTTACCAATAGATGATTGGATAAAGAACATTCTGTATATATACAGAGTTCTATTCAGCTGTAAAGAAGAAATTATGCCATTTTCAGGAACATGGATGGAACTGGAAATCATGTCAGTTGAAATAAGCTAGACTCAGAAATACAAATACTATGGTTTCTCTACTTAGAATCCATATTTTAAAAACAGATATTAAAGTGGGAGCTATTTTAAAGAGAATGGTTCCCCAGAGCAAGGGGGGCAGATGGGGTAATGAGATGGTCCATGTGATAAAAGCATATGTATGAAAATATAATGCAATCTGTTGAGTTTTATAACAAATATATACAAATTAAAAAATAAGACTTCCTTTTAAGAAGAAAGAAAATGGTTATCTTTATCTTCCTGTTTTAGAAGCTGAAAATCTCAGATCATGTGTCTCCCCTCAGTTTTGTGTTCGGTGGGAGTCTAATGGTAGATGGCATGATGGTGAGAGTGCACATGAGGACACAGATAACAGACTAAGAGAGCATGGTGTGGAGAGAAGCTAACCTTATCACCCTCAATTATGCCACAATTAGCAATTCTACCATTAAACTGAGGAGCATTATCCAACATTATATATCATTCTTTAATGAACAAGCCACATTGTACCACAATATCCAAATATGACAGTTGTGGACATTGAATGTCAATTTCAATGGCTCACCTCTCTGTCTGTCTCCCCTTTGCTAAAGCAAATAAGAATCATTGGCAAATATTTTCCATCTTCATGCATAAAACATTTTTTTCTCACTTAACCTTCTACTTTATCTGATCTCAAAGGATAGAATACAAGGGTTTGTCACTGTACCTGTAATCACTGCATTTGTAATGATGTAATGTTACAGGAAATTAAGTGTATAGCTATTAGCCATATATATATAGTTATAGTTATACATTTAGTTTTATATACATAAATGTATTCCAATTATTATGTCATGAAAATAGTCAGGCATCCATGAGGGAAAATAAAGGTGATTTGACTTAGTTAACAATAAAAGGAGTAATTAATAGTCAATAATAATGGATCTACAGAAATTTTATAAGGAAACAAATGAGTTAAGGGTGACCAGCATGGAAACAGCCTGTGTTGTTTTAGAGGTCTCCAGAACACCCTTAACAAACCATCTAGGTAAAATTTCCCATACCTGTCACCGGATGTTATTTTCACTACCTGTTGCTTCTGGGAGGAGAATTATCTTCCTTTGTGTAGGAAGACTCCAATTAGGTGCTTTTAAACACACACACACACACACACACACACACACACACACACACACACACCTAACATAAATGGTAGGCTGCTATAAGGCTTTTCCAAACATGGTTAGTGCTAGTTATTCCTCCTTCACCCTTCTAATGTGCTACTTTCTCATCCATTCTCCCCATTTAAACCACCCTACCCAGCAGTCTCCTTCTTCTTCGTTTAATCTTGTACTACAGTCTGTAGATGTAACCAACCTTCTTATTAAATAAGAAACACAGAACCAATGCAAAGAAGAAAGTCAAGAGGTCAGAGCTAAGAGCTAAAACCTTACCCTTCCTCCTGTGGTGGTCCTACCTCTCCAAACCAGAGCTACCCCTGTGTTAAAGTCTTTATATAGAGTTCCTGTTCTGCCTTCTCATTGGTTGTAAACCCAACCACATGACTGCCTCCTCATGGCCTGTCTGTATAGGCCTCCAGGTTTTCCATGATGGTATTGATTAAAGGCATGTGTATCCAATAATGGCTGTATCCCTGAACACACAGAGACTTACCCAGCTCTGCCTACCAAGTGCTGAGATTACAAGAGTATGCCACCACGGCCCTGCTTTCCTAGGGCTTGCTAATAGCTCTGACCCCCAGGCAACTTTATTTATTAACATAAAAATAACATTTTAATACAAATAAAATATCACCATAACAGTCCCTTCCCTCTTACTGTCTTTCTTACTGCTCTCCAGGATTCTTGATGATAAAAACCCTATTCCTGAAGATATCATACACTTTGGTCATGGAACATGTACCAAAATCAAAGTTAGTAACTGACCTAGAAGCTTCCTCCTTATTAGTTAGCTTTCATAGTACAAGAAGATGCTACTTAGGCTGCTAGGAGGGATAGTCATTAAAAGTCTTACCCAGTTGTGAAGACTGTGATCTGCAATAAAGAGTGTCCTGGCAAGATGTTCCCATGGGAGCAATAGTAGCACAAATGTTGTAGGAGTAACTAGAATTCTTATGCTTGCATGTAAAGCCTGCTCCACAGGAAGACACAGATGTCTAGTGCTGTAAATATGGTCAAAAGTTCATGGTTGGAGTGATCAGAGGCCCCAGGAGTGAATTCACCAGTATCTTACTATTATTATTATACTAAATGGACATAGTATCAAATTGGTCTCTAAATGTATACCTTTAAACCCATAAATTAGGACAGCTCTCAGATATCAGCAGAGAAGATTCTTTGAGTAGTGGATGGCAGCTAACACAGAATTTCACAATTGGTCAAAGTGCAGTAGAATGCTCAGCCATAAGTGAAATCACCACTGCCTCTACTTAAAGATCAAGGAATGTTTGGGAAGAAAGTTCAAAAGATTATAATAGTCAGAGGTTGGAAAGGATCAGAAAACAGTCTTCTGAACATGATGAAGCTGTCCTCCTTACTAATGACATCTGCAGTTATCGACACAAGATCAAGCCCATTAATATTCCAACATGGAGGAGAGGGGGCTGATAAGCCCCTACACTTAACTGAGGAACTAAGTATAGCTGATAGTTGTTGAGGGATGGAGAGTCACTTTTTTAAGGGTTTGGGTCCTTGCAAGCTGGTCAGGCTCCAGTGGATAATCCTATACCCAGGATTTACGAGAATCACAAATTGGTTATGGTTGGTTATTAAAAAGAAAAAAGAAGAGGATATGAAGTTGTGAGGAAGAGTAGGGGAAAATGTTTGGATTTGGAAAAAGTCTAAGAGAAGAGTTAGGGATTAATATGATCAAAATACAATGTATGTCCATATGAAAATGAAAATATTATGTTATAAAAAAAAGAACTACTAGCTGTGAAGGTAAACATTTATATTAGGAAGTACTCTGAAATAAATATAAAGTATTAAAATGCAAAAAAGTATTCTCAGCATGTGAAAATGCCCTGTTTTTGATGAATGTGACATGTCTATGAGACTAAGAGAAGAAAAATGCTCTCAGAGTCAGTTGGGGATAATTTTACAGTTTAGAGATTTAATGAAACTGAGCTTCCAGTAGAAGAAATCAACAACAATAAAACCAACACCAACATTGCAGCCCATTTGTTAGCTCTGTACGCAGACCTCCTCCAAGGAGTGTTACTGTCCTTGTTTATTGTAGTTGAACTTGTTCAGATATACTCTCTTCAGGGAAACTGTACACTTTTACAACACTCCCAATAAAACCACAAAGAAAAAAAACAGCCACAAATATTTCTTCTCTTTATATCTAGTAAGGAAGTTAAAAGAACCTCAATGTGTTTCCAGGTAAAATAAGATGAGTGAAAATGCATGACAGGGTTTTTTGTTTTGTTTTTTGGTTTTTTGGTTTTTTTTGTTTTTTGAGGGGGGGGGGGCGGGTACTTGAAAGACTAACACCCATATAAGTAAATCCAATTAGTTAAGTTGTCAACTAAATTATGCCAAGGCCCACTAATCTTCAGATACTAATATTTGCCCTGCAAAACGGGTTATTTTTAAGGATAACAACTAAGAGCCATCGAGTAATTGCCACGACAGTACGCCACAACTAAAACCTGCCATATTATTTTCTTAAAATCCATATGAAGAGAAGCACTCATAGAAAACTCACAAAACCATCTAGCTTGAGTGTTCTATCTCCTGGCAAATTTGACTAAAATTAGACTTGCAAATAGAGAGCATAAGACTATCCAAGTATAAGAATGTTGCCACCAAAAGACGGGCTTACACCAAAGTCAAAAACTGAAAAGAGAGTGTAAAATGTGAGAAACTTGCTGCCAATACTGAATGTTCATATATGCGAAATATTGCAATGAAAGTTCAGATAGTCTAGGAGGACATTTATTAAATGATGCAGTAAAAAAAAACTATTAAGTTGGGAACTCAATCTATAGTGCTCAGAAATAATAATTTATATATCAATTTTTCTATTACCACTATAATTCAGTGACCTTATAAACAAAATTGTTTTGGTTCTATAGCATTTGACTCTGACACAGTTCTACTGAGATTAAGTCAAGGCATTTTAGGGATGCATCCCTTCTGAGGCTCCTGAGGGCACAACTTGTTTCCTTGCTTTTGGTAGTTTCCAAAGATAAATCACATTTCTTGGTCTAAGGCTCCTTCTTCATACTCAGTGCCGGAAGCAGGGTATCTGTGTCTGCCCCGATTGTAAGACCTTTTCTCTGACCTTACTTTTTTCTTCCCCCAGTTTTAAGGACCCCTGCAATTGTATTGAAGTCAGCCATGTCATTCAGGAAAATTTCCCATCATTTAGGCCTTTAAATTAATCTCATATCACATATAAAAAGTCTCTTTTGCTGTGTGAGCTAACATATTTATAGGTTTTAAAGTTAGTATGTAGATGTTGTGACTGGGGGAAGCATGTTGTCCCACCATTAACATTGGGAAAGTGGAAGGACGTGTTTCTGAAAGAAAATTGCCACTGGAAGGCTTCTGTTTTCTAAACCCACCATTTTCAAAGACAAAGTAAATTTAAATTTTTGAAAGATTTTTTTACATGAAATAATCAGCTAGTGGCAATAATGCCAGCTCCAAACAGGGTTTCTTTGGTGAAGTGAAACTAGGTCTGAAGATACTAGTAGATGATTGAAGAGCTGCCCAGGATGGTCACAAGAAAGAAGTCATGAATCTGTTTTTAGAGTAGGAAATAGAAAAGATGCACTAAAAGTGTGCTTTAAACTATTACACAATAAAACTGACACCCACAAGCAAAGGCTGATTATTATCATCATACCACTTAAGTGATTATTGTAGAAAATCACTGAGATGAAAGCTTAGCTGATAAGTGCTTTGCCTGTCTCTTAATTTCTATGTCTTCGTCTCTCTTTGTCTCTGTGTCTCAACTTTCTTCATCTGCTTTCTTTCATAAGACTCCAGGAAGTATAACCCAAGATTTGGTTCATCAGTTCATTGCCTCCAAGGCATGGACATTATGTCATCATGGTTTAAATTGAGAATTACTACAAAACTGCCTATGTATACAGTTTGCAGTTCTTACACCTTAAAAATTATCTCATTTCAAGCCACACAGTTGCCAGTAAAGTTATACTTATAAGAAGGAGTAATTTTTCATCATGTTCTAAATTTGTTCTTTTAAAAAAAAACCTGGAGTATAATATCCATACTTTAAAAAAAAATTGAGGCATGTGGTCTGATAAAGCATGGTTCATCATTTATAAATTTTAGTGAGAAGCATTACAAACCCATAAAAAATAAATTACATTTAGCTATACATTGAGTAAATTTACTTTATTGTAGAGTAAAATTAAATTATAAGAAACCAAGAGTGTCCTGGAAAACTGGGGACACATAATCACCAATATTTCCACCAAGCCATTCAGGATGCTATTTAGTCATAAAGCCCACAATTTATTTTGTACAGTGTCTGCCAGGACTCAAAAGCTATAGGAACAAGTTTTTTATTTCATATGAAGTCATCTGAACTGAATATTTGAATAACTTGCTTATCCCAGGAATCTGGATTATTCATTCAGTCTGGCACACTAAATGCACAATAAATGCACAGACTGAACAAATGCATGAACAATTTAAGATTAGCTATGTAGAAGAAAAGCCAAGTTTCCTCTCTGCCAGAGTGAGCAAAAAGCTCTTAGATCAATCTAGAGAAATAAATGCTAAGGGCATTTGATACTAAAAGGAGAGAATCTCTTAGAATAACTCATTTATATATGAAAATCGTATTGCCATAAAATGCTGTGGGTTTTTTTTTTATAAAATATTTATATTTTAAGCTTCCATTCCTGCTGGGTTTCTGGCATCCAGTCTTACAAATGTTCATACTTATTTTGGTGCTTTTCTTTTTAAAACTTTAGTCTCATGTTTTATCCACAGTGGTCTTCTTCTATAATATGATTAGCCCAAAGCTATCCCTCATAGTTAGTCTAGGAGGTGGAGACTGAGTGATGGTTTCTCTCCTCTCATGTCATTCCCCTTCCATTTACAGTCATGACTATTGTTTTATCTACTGAGAGACCGTGGAAAAGGACAGCAACAGGAAAAGCTGACTCCCCAGCCTCTCACTCACTTTCTGTCAAATTCTACTCCTGTGTTTTTGTCACACCAGCAGACATGAAGACTGTACCCTTCATCACTTCCTTCTCACCATTCTCCATGTTCACACCTAAGAAAATTAGCTTATCAGTTGACTTGTCCTGCTTAACTCTTGACTTACTCTTGGGCACTTTCAAGCTTATGAGAAGGTAGAGCAAACCATGTAACTTCTTCTTCAGGGTCAAGTTTCCTATTCCCTATGCAATCTGTATTTACATACTCTCTCTAGAACCACATACATATGTACATACATATACATACATACATATATCATATACATTGGGGGATTCAGAGAGATAGATGTACTCATCTCTCAGGTAACTAGTCCCCATGATTACTCCTGCTTTTCTAGTTTGGAAAATGTTACAGTTGAATTTTAAAGTCAACAATGCCGGTTATTCTCTGCATAACCAGTGCTTGAGCAATATCTGAAAAGTGGGATCCCGAGGCATAATTACTGTGTCTAGCTTTGTCTTATGCACAATGCTTTACACATCTGGGCCCTGTTTACTTTTCATCTTCATCTTTCTTCCTACAACCTTACAACTGTAAGGATAGCAGATACAGATATAACAATATAGTGCTGTGGGTATTGCTCTGTATGCTGTGAATGTGTTCCTCTGATTGGTTAATAAATAAACTACTGATTGGCCAGTAGCCAGGCAAGAAGTATAGGCAGGACAAGCATAGAAGAGGATTCTGGGAACAGAAAGGCTGAGTCAGGAGTCACCAGCCAGACACAGAGGATACAAGATGTGAAGGCAAAACTGAGAAAAGGTACCAAGCCACATGGCTAAACATAAATAAAAATTATGGGATAATTTAAGTGTAAGAGCTAGTCAATAGTTAGCCTGAGCAAATGGCCAAACAGTTTTAATTAATATAAGCCTCTGTGTGTTTACTTGGTCCAAGTGGCTACAGGGCCATAGGAGCTGGACAGGATCAGGAAAACTTCAGCTACAATATAGCAATAAATTCACAATGTATTTACATATGTCCCTGTGCCTCATGAGCATGTCTCACTGTGAAAAGGGTGAGTTAGACTTAAAAAAAATTCATTGGGAGCTAGAGAGATAGCTCAGCAGTAAAGAGCACTTGCTACCCTTGAAAGGGAATTGTGTTTAGTTTTTAGCATCCATGTGGTGGCTCACAACCACTTATAATTCTAAATAAAAGAGACAGAGTGCCCACTTCTGGCCTTTTAATATATCAGGCACAGATGTGACACATGTATGTATATGCAGGCTATGGTGGTTTGAATAAGAATACTCCCCATACTGCCATAGGTTGAGTTATTTGAATGCTTCATCAGGGAGTGAAACTCTCTGATAGGATTGGATGGATTAGGAGGTATGGCCTTGGTGGGAAAGTGGCGCCCAACGTGGGGCAAGAGTTTCCACCTAAAAACTAAAAAAAAAGATTCTAAAACGGAGCTAAAAACAGTTCCTAATTGTTTCTCTCAAATGAGCGGCAGCTGCTGGTTTGAGCTACTGCAGGTCGAGCGCACACGCCAGCAACCCGCCAGTGGGCTTTGAAGTTTCAAAAGCCTATGGCAAGCCTGGACTTTCCCTTTCCCTCCCTGCCTCTCCTCATCCCCTCTCTTTTTGTTTGCAGGTCAGGATATAGCTCTCAAATACTTTTCCTTCTCTATTACCATGTCTGCTGCCATGCTACCTGCCATGATGATAATGGTGTAAGTCTCTGAAACTGTAAGCAAGCTCCCACTCAAATGCTTCCTTTTATGAGAGTCATGTCATGGTGTCTCTTCACAGCAATAGAACAGTGACTAAGACACAGGCAAAACACCCATATACATAAAATATAAAAATAAAATATTCTAAAAAGGATCATTTAAAATATCATGTAGATACTGTATTATCATTATCAACAGCATGAGGAGACAAGCATTGCTGTTGTCCCCTTCATAATAATTTCTTCCATGTTACCTAGTATGTAAGTGGCAGATTTAGAAAGGTATAATTCTATTGCCAGTGTTTTTCTTTAATGCTGTACTAATAGTAGCAATTTGTACTTTTCTTCTTTTGAAGTTTAGGTCAGGAATTGTCCTGTAAGATAACATTTATGACATTTGTCAGGGTGCACATAAGATACACACACACACACACACACACACACACACACACACTCATATTTACACACATACTCACACTCACATACCCTGACACACACTCATATACACATTCACACATATATACTCTCACACACATACTCACTCTCACATCCTACATTAAAAAACAGAGACACCAAAGGCATTCATGAAAATGCTGACTAAGGGAAGCATTTCAATAATTGTAAAAAGTGAAACTACTGCACTAAAACATAGTTGAGCTCTTGGTATATAGTGCCAAGAGTCTCCCATCTGGATCATCTCTACTCAAAGGGAAAGTGCTCTGCAACACTGAAAGACAAGGCTATCCAGCTGACATTGGGAATCTTGTCTTGTATGCAACATATTCACCACATAGTAATCAAGATGTATAAAAAAAATTTCTTATGCTGTCTTAGCTGAGAACTTTACATGTAGACCAGTAGGCAGCAGAAAGAAAGGGTGACACTGGGCCTGACTTGAGTATCTGAAACCTCAAAACCCATAGCCAGTGGCACACTCCAACTAAGCCACACCTGCTTCAACAAGGACACACCTCCTAATAGTGCCACTCCCTGAGCCTATGGGGGCCATTGTCATTCAAATTACCACATTCCACTCTGTTTCCCATAGACTTGTAACCATATCATTGTGGTGATATTGTGTCCCCCCAATATATTGTGCAACTTAATAAACTTATCTGGGGTCAGAGAACAGAACAGCCGCTAGATAGACATAGAGGCCAGAAAATGGTGGCACACACACACCTTTAATCCTAGCATTCTGGAGGCAGAGATCCATCTGGATCTCTGAGATGAAAGTCACACTGGAAACAGCCAGGCATGGTGACACATGTCTTTAATCCCAGAAAGTGATGGCAGGAAGCAGAAAGGTATACAAGACATAAAAACCAGGAACTAGAGCCTGGTTAAGCTTTTAGACTTTTAGCAGCAGTTAGCTGGGATCCATTTGCACGAAGACACAGAGGCTTCCAGTTAGAAGAAATAAGATCAGCTGAGGAACTGGCAAGGTGAGGTTGGATGTGGCTGGTTCTGCTTCTCTGATCTTTCAGCACGTTCACCCCAATACCTGGCCCCGAGTTTGTTTGTTTATTTATTTATTTATTAATAAGACCTTTTAAGATCCGTGCTACATATCATAATGCAGAAATTCATCCAGTCCAACTTCAAAAGTACCCATCCACAGTCTATGACAGTTTGAAAATCTATCACTCTGTTTAAAAGTTCGAAGTTAAATGTCTTCTGAGACTCATGGCAATGCGTAACTGTAAGTCAAAATGAAAGAGCAGATCATATATTTCCAACATGTAATGGTACAGGATATACATTACCATCCCAAAAGGGAGGAAAGGGAGTTTAGTGCATGTTATGAATTATTGTGCTGTGGGACTCCTGAGGGTATCAGGCACATGCCGGAAAACATGCTGGGCAGATGCATGCCATGTGGGCATGGCGGCTATGGCCAATAATTCACAACCTAGATACTGCATCCACATGGAGAGTTTATTATAATAGAGAGATGGAGAGAAAGACAGGAAAGAGCGACAGAGAGAAAGAGAGAGACAAAGAGAGAGAGAGGTCAAGGGTGCATACCTCATGGGAGGAAAAGCAGGAGAAAGAGAGAGGAAGGGGAGGAGTTTTTCCTTAGAATGAGGTTTTTGTGTCAGGGTGCAGGTCAGAACCAAGGGGTTGGATTTCAAGGGTTGGATCAGAATATTAACAATGAGGAAATACTGGACCAAAGCAGAGGTGAAAACCAGGTGGGCAAATTCCAAATTCAGCATTTCCATGTCAAAGATCTCTGCTCTTCAGATCTCTAACTCCTTTCAGCTTTGTTGACTGCAACATACTTCCCTCTCTTGGGCTAGTTCCACTTCCTGTTAGCAGTTTTCCTTATCAGGTATCCCAGAGCTCTGGCCTCTCTAATGTTTTGGCATCTCAAAGGCAATCCAGGCTTCACCTGTACAGATTCACACAAAGTCCTCTCTAGGCCTTCGTGCAAGGACACCCCTGACAGATACCACGCCTCAGTAGCTTCCTTAGCCATGGAGGGAGATTCTATAACGTGTTCCTGTATCCTTGACTCTAAAGCCAGAACCAGCTGGTCAAAGCTGCCAAGTTCTGTTGCTTTGTAGGGCTGAAAAATGGCCCCCTTGTTCAAATACATTTTCACTAGCTTTCAGTTTTCAATGGTTTTCTTCACTGCTTAAAGTTGGCTGTCCTAGAATTCCCTCTGTTGACAAAGCTCACCTTGAACTCAGAAATTCACGAGCCTCTGCCCTCTAAGTACTAGTATTAAAGGTGTGCACCACCATACCTGGCCCTAAGCTTTTCTTTAATTACCTTTCATTGTTTTTAATTCCTTTTCACAAGTTGGTAGCTTAGCTGGGTGGGGTCTTGCTCTGAGGTCACCACTCCCTTTATTCTACTTAGAATCAGGCTGTTCTTTAATCTGTTTACACTTTCTGTAGCATAGCTCTTTTTCTCCTAACATTTTATACTTTTCCTTGCAAAGCTCACTCCATTTTGTTATAGATCTGCATAAGACTGGCCACCAGTAACCACATAACACAGTCAACACTTGGCTGTTTTGAAATTTCCTCTGTACACATAAGTTATCTAAAACTCTTCAATTTAGCCTCAGGCAGATTTTTTGGACAAGGCCAAAAGGTAGGCACATTCTTTGATAAAATATCACAAGAATGATTTCTAGGCTACATTCTAATATTCTTCTTCTCTGAAACCTACTGAGCCAGACCCCCATAGTTCAGATTGCCCTCCGTACCACTGTCTTCCATACTTCTACTAGGATTGCCCATTAGGCCCTGCTTGAAATATTCAATCACTTTTCTAGTCAAAAGTCCCATTTTGCTCCATATTCCTCCAAACAAAATCATGGTCCAGCCTATCACAGCAATACCCCAGTCCCTTGTACCAACTTTTGTCTTCGTTAGAGTTTCTATTGTTGTGAAGCGACACCATGACTATTTAGTTGGGGCTGGACTACAGTTCAGAGGTTTAGTTCATTGTAATCATGGTGAGAAGTAAGGCAGCACACAGACAGACATGGTGCTGGAGAGGTAGCTGATATTTCTACATCTGGATTGGCAGGAAGCAGAAGAGAGGGTGTCACTGGGTCTGGCTTGAACATCTGGAAACTCAAAACCCACCCCCAGTAACATACTCCAAGAAGGCCACATCTACTCCAACAAGGACACACTTCCTAATATTGCCACTCCCTATGAACCTATAGGGGACACTTTCATTCAAATTACCACATATGTATTAATGTGGGCTATTCTGTTTAAGAATATTTTGTAATCCAATAAAACTCTATCTATACATTTATTATGTATAGAGTCAGAAATAGAGCACTAACAAGGCATCAGGCAGCATCTGACACACAGTAGGATGTGGGTATTGAACCAGACTTGGGAGAAAAAGGTCAGTCCTAATGGATGGCTCACAAGAATCCAGAAGGTGCTAATTATACCTATCTCTATATGCAATTACATGAACAATTTTAGGTTAAAATTCAACTAATAAGCAATCCTTTAAAACATAAATATCAATAAAAAATTAAAGGTCTATTCATTAATCCATTAATGGTGAGAAAATTATAAATATTGTTGAAGATGGCAATATTTGAATTAAAGAGGAAAGTAACTTTTAACATGAAATATACACAACTATGGTTTTTGTAGGATAGCTTACAATTGTGAAAGTGCATAAATATTCTAGCTATTATCCCATGGAATAAGATAAATTATGATAGTATTTCTGAGAGAATATTGCATGGCAGTTAATATCAAAGATTAGATTAACATGTATCTTAAAAACATACTGCTGAGAGTACAATTGCTTGCCTTGAATGTCAGCTTTGCCACTTAGTGTTTATATAGACTTAGCTGTGCTGTTTAAGGTTTTCTTGTGTGAATTGTAGCCTCTGTAAAACTGAGACAATGATAACACATATTTCTAAAGTTATTTTCAAGAATCAAGGGAGGAATGAATATGAATAACATGGTACTAATGATCAGTAAGTGTTAGGTAGTATTCATTATTAATGAACACATCAATATAGAAAAATATAATAGATGATTCTTAGTACAAATATCAGAATTATTATGTGTCAATTTCTCCTTAAATATAAGGGTCTGTTTTAAGTTCCCTAATGTCTCCTGGCTTCCCTTATGACATTTAACTTGAAACATGTGTTCTGGTG
The DNA here is from genome assembly GCF_007827085.1 of Peromyscus californicus insignis. Lineage (NCBI taxonomy): Eukaryota > Metazoa > Chordata > Mammalia > Rodentia > Cricetidae > Peromyscus > Peromyscus californicus. The sequence continues at coordinate 78,886,618 of NW_026294573.1, read as the reverse complement.
ATGATGTCTACCCCTGACCTATGTGTGGAGCAGCTGAACACCATGCTGCCATTCATCCTGGTCATGAGGAACATGGGGGCCATGGTACAGGTTCTGACAAGGATGTTCAAAACTTGTTTTCCCAGGTAGCTCGCACATACAGAGTGTCAACTGTGCTCTTAAGCCAGAAAATCCATCACCTTCTGATATTTTATACTGACTACTTTCCTTGCTGTCACCTGAATTCTTTTGATATATGGATTCTCAAAGACACTCACAACCAAAATTAGGTGATACTCAATTTCATATGCTACTTAGTTCAAAGGAGTCTTCAATTGTTGAGATACATATTCAGTTAGAAGAAGCAAACCTCAATGCAAATGCCTTTACAATTATTCTACACATACACATCATACATGTACACAGTTTCACAGCTTATATATACACATTACCACATGTATGCTGATTAATCTTTAACACACTGCTCCTTTTATAGTAAAGGTAGACATAAAACTTCATTTAATGGATTTTATTTATGCTTTTAAAAATAACTTGGTCATTTTTTCAACTCTGGAGATGGAACCCTTGTCTACACCAAGCAAGCACTCTGACACTGATTCACATCTCCAGTTTGCCATCCTCTTTACAGACACACCCAAATAACCATTGTTTCAACCTTATGGTACATTGGAACTGTCATTCTGCCATTTTTTTTTTCTGTCTTAATTAATGAACAAGGGACATGACAGTTATCAGTGTGAGACTTGCATCTCTCCTCAGGCTTCTTCATGAACTAGGTATTTTAGAAAGTGGTCAAAAGAGTCCCAACTCACTTAGTAAATGTTAATTGATCTTGCTATTTTTATTTTAGACAGATTTTGTAATAAAAGTACTAGTGTTTTCTTTCCACACCTCAGTGGACCATCCTACTAGCATTATTGACTATACACTCATTTCCCATTCAGAGACCTACCACTGACATGAATGTTTCACTTAAAATAATATACACTTAAACTGTATCTAAAACATTTTGGAATAATAAAAACACTTGAATTTCACTTTCAAAATTATGTTAAGATCTTAACCTGATATATTATACAGTGAAAACTTCTAACTGCTTATGAATCACATATACCCCCAGACATGAATTAAGAGAATCTGTAATGAGGATTGTTGCCTTTAAGCCTCATTGTTAACAGAAAACAGAAGTTTTATTGGGGTTGCAGTAACAGCTGCTTCTTTGAGCATTCTCTGTTTAAATCATACTTAGGATAATCTATTGGCTCACCAGATTTGGCCTTGGCCTGTCATATGTGAGATCTTGTATAAACTTTATGGCATGTTTGAATTTTATCTGTTTATGAATGTCATCTACCTCCAACCAGAACTGGCTATTTTAACTCATGAATTTCACAGAAGTAATGGTAGAAAGACAGATGTGGGGTTCTGAAAGGAGCCCTTTCAACATCTCCACTTTCATTTTTCTCTGAGACATGCCATCCTTGACAGGTTGTTGAAACTGAATTCTGAATCCACTGGAAAGCAGTGTTTCATTCATTAGATGTTACCTCAAGCCATCTTGTGAGTTTGGGAAATAAATTCACAAATGAGAACGAATACAAAGTTACTGTTCTTTAAATACATTCCCTCAGGATACTTGCATAATCTATTTATATTTTCCACTGCTTACAACTCTTCTGATTTCAAAGAATGAGTAAAACAGCTCAGTGTTCCATTTCTACGCAGAGGAAGATGTGAATGTCTGTAAATAACACCTGTGGTGCACATTGCTTGAGTGAACACTTTTTCCCGTCTAAAGAGCTCACTGATGATACATATCTATCTGTAAATCAGTGAGAGACCCCAGGGGTTAGTAATAATGTGATCACTTGTGTTTTTGAAGTTGTACATGACTACATGAGACACAAATTGACTTGGCTCTTCAGATGCAAGCTAAGCTCCAAATTCTTATCCTATCTTAATTCTGGCAATTTGGAGCCATGACATGGACAATTTTTAAGATTAAATGATCATCAGAATAGAATATTGACATATGACCAACATGACCCAAAACAAAATGTGCCCATACGAACACTTTGATTAATGCAGAAGTAGTTACAATCACAGAATCCTATTTCGAAGTTGACCATGGTGGTGAACACTTAAGTATCAACATTCAGAAGGCAGAGGGAGGAGGATTACTGAAATTTCAAAGCCAACCTGGTCGATGAAGCAATGTCCTGCCCAGTCATGGCTACATCTTTACACACACACACACACACACACACACACACACACACACACACACACACACTATTTCAAACATTATTTCTCTGATGGAGTAGCTATAAACTTCCTCTAAGAATTGCCTTAGCTATGTCCCATAAGTAAGCTGTGCTTTTGTTTTCATTTGATTCTATCAATGTTTAAATGTCCTCAGTGGTGCTCTGGTCACTCAAAAGTACATTTTTCAGTGTCCATATATTTGTGTAGTTATGCCATGTTTCTTGCTCTTGATTTCTACTTTTATACTATGATCTGATAAGAGAAATTATTTTATTTTGTACCTGGTAAGACTTGAGTAAGTGTTTAAAGAGGAAGTTCTGCAGGCTATTGAAAAAAATGTGTGTTCTGTATGTTTTAGTGCAATATTCTCTATAAATCTGTTAAGTAATTTGATTTACTGTGTAGCTAATTGTTTTTCTTTTTCATTTGAATAAACAATATTAAAAACTGGCGGAAAGGTGTTAAAGCCTTTCACTTTTGCTGGTGAATCCAGAAACCTATCTGACTTTTATCTGTTCATGAAATTAGGAGTCCTAACTGTAGCACCAGACAAAACACTTTATGCATATAAAAATAAAAGACAAAATGTTTTTAAATAGATTAATCTGAACCAAGGAGATGGCTCAGTGGGCAAAAAGCTCTTGCTGTAAAAATCTGAGTTTGGGTCCCCAGAAGGCAGTAAAAAGCGGGATGCACAATCAGTAATCCCAGCATTCCTACAAGTGACACGGGAGGTCATCCAGAAGGTTTCAAACATGCTAGCCTAGAATCCACAGTGCAACAGCAGACACAAGGATTGAGACCCTACTTCTCACAAGGTAGCAGGCAAGAATAACTCCCTCAAATTATCAATTGATCAACTTACCTGTCCTATGGCTTGTGTATATCTGTACTTAAATACACACACAGAGAGAGAGAGAGAGAGAGAGAGAGAGAGAGAGAGAGAGAGAGACAGAGACAGAGACAGAGAGACAGAGAGACAGAGAGACAGACCTTAATTTAATCTACTTCCAGTAATACACTTTAAAACAAGCAGGCGATGAGTGAATGATTTGGTTGTATTTGCTAGAACAAAACATGAACAGATATCTTCATAATTTGGATTAAAGTGTTAAAGTGGTAATTATTTTAAGAAGCCAAAGGGAAAAACCAATGTGCAGAAATGTCCTATAATATACTAAATCTTACACAGCCAATGACAACGTCAGGAGTCAAATCCAAATCTGATGCTGTCTAGGTGAGCACAGTCAGTTAAGCAAAGTGCTGGCACGTGGACTGGACACCAGCTGATTAGATCATGGATTAGTGACCCTTTCTTAACTGAGCCAGTGCTGTATATTGAAATGTAAAGACTCCAAAGCCCACTTGAGAAATATCCAACACAGGAGTTAAAAATGTTGACACATTCTTATCCTTTCCTTGGATATTCATAGAGGTAGAGGAGGACATAATTCAGGGGATTCTGCAAGACTAAACTGACACAAAAGTAACTCATAGGCTTCATGAGCACAAAAGCAGTGTAGCCTTTAGGCTTTGGACAGAGGATAGTCAGTATACCCACTTAGGGATATTCAGGGATATTCAGACATAGTTAAGAGTTATCCTTAATGCTCAACTGTGTGGAAACTATAACAATATAAACTAAACAATAATTCCTTTAAAAGAGCCACCAAATTTCTTTAAACTTTTTAATCTCATCTAGCATACACTCTCCTGTAGTACATATGTACTCAAGAAATACACATGAGTGGAAGAGTTCTAATATTATTTAAGTTCTATTCATCTTGAGCAGCAAGCATGCCGGGTGCTGTGGGCTTTAGAAATCCGGGATAAATATAAGAACTGAGCTTCTTTGCCAACCCAACCAATGGCTCCCAATACAAGAGCAGTTATACACTGGCATCCCTAAGATATTATGGCCCCCTGCCTAGTGAGAACTAATCTATATACCCTGGACCTGTGGTGAGTGGACTTGTAAATCTAGTACCCTATACAGTGAGTGCAGGCTTCAACATAAGTCCATAAACATAGATAACCTATCTTTATATTGTCTTAATATAATAGGTTGTTTCTGACTTTAAGAATTGCAGTTTAATAGAAAGGTTTTTTATTGACAAGATCAAATTGAATATCAGAAAAAAACGAGACAAAGTTTCTGATGAAGAGTAAGAGGATGTCAAACTGACAATGTCAGTCTTAACAAATTGAGCTTTTGGATTTTTGCCACAAATGAAGCCAATGTTTGAAATAAAAACCTGAAACAATGGCCCTCCGATTTTTTTTTTTTTTTTTTTTTTTGCAATCTCTCTGTCAAATCATGGATGAGATGACCAAATTGAGGATTTGGATACTCTCAGTGCAAAATTCAGTGTCCAAACCTGTTGTACTACAGATTGCCCTGGAAGACATGCTTCCATAGCAACAGCTATTCCTGCTATTTGGCATGTCTGCTCCTGCTTCGTGGTAATGTATGAATCTGAAAAGATCTAGTTTGGCTGGGCTATGAAGCCTAAAATACAATAAGAGAAACACCCAGTGACAACAGTCTAGTACAGTGGTGTGGAATATGAAGAATCAAAAGAGCAGCCATGCTCAGTGGGTGGGTGGGGGTAGACAAAAGAGTACACTGGTGCATCTAGAGTACATTACTTTGTTCAATGGGGAGGGTCAAGTTAAATCACTGAGCTAAGACCTCAGGGGTCTTAGCACTTAATTGTGTATACCTACAGGGAAAGCAGAAGGTGGCAGAGGTTAGAGTATCTCCATGATTCTGACTCATTTTTCTCGATAACATTTATCAAGATTCCCTAAATTTAAGAAGACTCAATTCCTAAAAAAAAAAATTAACTCATTTACTAATGTATTTTTGACATTATTTTTAAAACTTGACCAAAATACAAAGGATGACAAAAATATTGCCTCATTAGATGTTAAATAAAGGCAAAACAAAAAAAAATAAAAACAAACAGAACATAAAAAAACTTTACAATCATATTGAAATGGATGTGTTCTGTGTACTTATCAGTGAGGAATTATTCTTGCTACTCAATTCAAATCCTAAGGACAAACTAAGTATACTTTTTGCTTTAAAAAAAAGGGGGGGCACAGAAAATATCTAGACCTGGCATTTAAAGAAACAGCATGAAAGGGCTCTAATGTGTTGCTAGCCCAGTTAAACAATCTGCGGTGGTTTGAATAAAAAAGGCCCTCATAGGTTCATGTATTGAATGCTACTCAGGGAGTAGTAGCATTACTTGAGAGGCATTAGGAGTTGTGGCCTTGTTGGAGTAGATGTGGTCTTTTTGGAGGAAGTTGTCACTGAGGATGGGCTTTAAAGTTTCAAAAGCCCAAACCAGGCCCAATGCCTCTCTTCATGCTGCCTGTAGATCTGGATATAGAACTCTCAGTTACCCCACCAGCACCATGTTTACCTTTGTGCTGCCAATGATTCCTGCCATGATGATGATGATGGACTAAACTGTCAAACTCTAAAACTGGAAGCAAAAACCAATTAAATGCTTTCTAGGAGTTGCCATGGTCATAGTGTCTCTTCACAGAAGTAGAATAGTGATTAAGACAAAACCCAAAATGATATTTTAAAATTATGTGTTTTGCTTGAGAGAATAATAAAGTGAAGTTGTAGTTGGTGCCAAAACTTAAGCAACACAACCATAGTGTAAATTGTCTACAACTGTTTTCTTTGATGAGAATTGGGAGTTCACCAGAGCCAGTTGGAGGCTTAATTACATCATCAGATCCTCCTGAGATGGTATCTGCTGCTCTCCTCTTCCTGTGTGGACAAATCAGTCTTTAATGGAGTCAAGATACATTCTCCTAGCCATGGTTTCCTAACAAACTTTCAAATATCCACTTGAGGGTTCAGTGAGATAGAGAAGGGGCTTTTGTTGTCTGTGACTATTTAGGTTCTTCTATTGTCAGCAAGAGAGATACATAATCATTGTCAGCTCTGGTTTATAGAACAATGTGCTATGCATGAATCCTGAATACAACCATCAATCCAAAATGGATACATATGTGATGTTTTAACTTTGGCACAATGGGTGCACCTTAATCTACTCCTATCTCAGCCAACAATTGCAACTCCATAGTTACTGTCCTGCTTCTTTAGCAGCATCCTGGTGGGAATCCTGCTTTCACAGGCTCTGTTACTATATCTAAATCTCTATCATTCTATTTATAAATAAGACTCAAGATTCAAAGGCTGGGGTAAAAACCTACTAGCTCAAAGAGGCTGGGTCACAATTAGCTAAACTTCCCTCCTTGCTGGCATCATTGATAGACCAATGCTTCTGCATCACCAAACCAGAAAAGGCTGTGTCACTACAAACCCTACCCTATTACTTCCTGTGTCCCTCTATCTCTCCATCATGCCCCCTGATGCTCTAAGATTATTTTCTCTCAATTAGTTGCTAAGGCAGTCTCCTAATCCAAGGTTAATTTTATTTAATTAACACAAATGCAAACTCAGTTTTCACAGTATCATCAAGTACCCCCCAACATTTTCCCCTTTTTGTCTAAATAAAAAGGAAATATTTTAACTCTAACACAGTAAAACAATATACAAGTAGAACAATTTTCAGGGATTGTCTAAATCAAAATGCAAGGTTTTAATTCTAATACAATAAAATCATATACAATAAGAAAAATTATCAAGTAAGAATTACTTTCACAATGTCCAGTCCATTTGTATTTGAAAAATTTAGAGAAAACTACTCGATTATCTGTCCTATCTTTATGAGTACAAAGTTTTGTATCTAATTCACTTTCTACTCTAACTTGTATTACCAACCTAAAACTATCTTCTTAGACCTCAAAACATTCCCTCAGGAAAACAATTTAAGCACTTATGTCTCTCAACCTTATACTGTTTATACCTGTTTTGTGAGTTTCTTTTCTGAATTTGGTAACAAAGGAAACTGTAATTATAACTATCTAATCTTCAACTCCATCAGAGACCTTAAAGGATGTAATGTTTCCTGATTAAGCAGGAAGTTCAGAGCAAACAACTTTCAAAACTATAGAAATCACAAAAGCAGCTAGCTGCCTGGACAGTCATCCAAGTTTCCGCTGGTCCACTGGGGCATCCATATTTGGCCTACATGCCTAGAATATTGTACAGACTTTTCTGTGAAGCAGGAATTTTGAAGGACTGTCCTACCTTGTCTTGGCTAAGTTTGGCAGTTGCTTTCTTTTGTGTCCTGCTCATCTAATTTGGACAGCATACTTTCAGCAGTCAAGGCAAGGGCAGTTTCTTGCCCAGTGGCTAAATTTGCTATAAATGAAAGCAAACTCCATATGGAGGTGTTTCCATGCCCATATCCTTTTTTAAAGTAGATTGGTGCTTTTAGGAGCAGACATGTCTCACTGTCATAAAAAGTCTTAAGTTATTGAAACATCTTAAATGCCATATTCTGTACATCTCTATAGTATTTGAATACCACCTACCTATTTAAATATATCTCTATTTAACCTTGAAAACATATCCAATATAACTACAAGCTTGATTATTATAGATGACTAACCTGTATTTCTTAATTATACATTACATTTTTAAATAAGCTACATAGGTACAATACCTTAAACAAGAGTAGAAATATATACAGTATAATAAAAATAACCTTAAATTTGTATCAATATATAAGAATATCTTAAATAAGAGTAGGAACATAGAGTATGTTCTAACAAAATTAAGCTTAAATTTGTATCAATATACAAAAGTCCACACCAATGTAAAATATTTGCAATTAATAGTTGCTTTTTAGTTAAAAGTAGATTCAATAATCTACCCTTTTATCTTACCCCTTTGCCATTTTTTCCAGAAAGATGTCTTTAAGTCCAATATCTCTTGCTTAGTTTCCTCTCTTACTATGACCAGTAACAATTGGAACCCACTCTCCTAAACAATGACAAACATTCATAACCCACTGAATGATAAAAAAAAACCCACTTACCCCACTTCTTGGTAATGTGGGCAGTATATTCTTAAAATTACTTCATGCTGTGTGAGGGCAATGACAACTTTAGGGAACCCTGAGAAAATTGATATAATGGTCACGGCCTGGGAGAACTAGCTGTATTATTTTTTGTACAATCTCTGTGAAATGGGAAAGCATAGGGCTTATCTGAAGTCTTGGCTGGATAGTCTGTGAAGCTGGAGCATCTCAGCTAACCACCTTGAAATTGTCCTAAGAAGTTTGTAGTTCAAAGCTGATATTTGTGTGGTATTATTTACCTTAATGTCATTATCACAATCCAGATGGAATTGTCATTTGTGGGGCTCCATCATCTTCTTGGAGACTTCAAAGGTCACTGTTAGGAATGAAAATGGTTCTCTAAACAAAACTTAACATTTTAAATATCCTTTGCAGGAGATCTCAGAATGCTTACTCAGAACACTTAAAGGACCACAATCTTTTATGTATATACAGGGTACACAAACTTAATTCCTAGCTGCCTGCTTCAGACTTAAGCAGAGAATCATGAATAGGGAACTAGATGAAGCTTATTTCCAGAATTAGTTAGTACTCTATATGACCATTAATATCATGACAGAAAGTTTAAATATATATAGTAATCTTATAAATTTAGAGATAATATTTATATCTTAGTGACAATAGAATAGTCCCTTTATTTTGATTTTCTTCTGTCCCGTATCAGGTGGCTTTTCTGACATGAGACAGAGATTTTGGATTTTATTTTAACAAGCATGCTTGGGTTTAGATTAGTGAAGGAGAGAGCCATGCTCTGACTCCAAAGTCAGCTTTGATTTTTAATTGAATTGGGACCACAAAAGATCAATTGCCTTTCATGTTTGTAAACAGCAGCAGAAATAAATATTTAGAAAGATTTCTGAAAATTCATCTTGTTATAGATGTGCTATACCATTAGACAATATTCACTCTTTTTCTTGAAACATTTTTCTCAGCATGATTAATCCTTTTTTTAATTAAGAAATTTTTTTATTCATTTTTATATACCAATCACAGATCCCCCTCTTCCTTCCTCCTGCCCTCTAGCCTTTTCTCCCAAACCACCCCCTCCCCATTCCCTCCTACAAGAAGGTAAAGCCTCCCATGGGGAGTCACCAGAGCCTGGTATATTCAGTAGAGGCAGGTCCAAGTCTCCTCTGCTGCCTCAAGACTGTGCAAGTTGTCCCACTATAGGTAGTGGATTCCAAAGAGTCAGATCATGTACCAGAGATGGATCCTGATCCTACTGCCAGGGGGTACCTTATGCAGATCAAGCTACACAACTGTTTTGCTTATGTAGAGGGCCTAGTCCAGTCACCTGGAGGTTCCACACATGTTGGTCTAAATTTCATGAGTTCCTACTAGTTTGGCTTGGTTGTCACTGTAAGTTTCCCCATTATGATCTTGATGGCCCTTTCTCATAGAATCCCTTTTCTCTCTCTTTGACTGGACTCCTGGAGCTTGGCCTGGTGGTTGGCTGTGGATCTCTGCATATGCTTTCATCACTTATTTGAGAAAGGCACTATGATGACAGTTAGGGTATTCACTGATCTGATTACTGTGGTAAACCAATTCAGGCACCCTCCCCACTATTGCTAGTAGTCTATGCTGGGGTCATCCTTGTGGATTCCTGGGAACTTCTCTAGCACCTGATGTCTCCCTCTATCATGGTATCTCTTTCATTGCTCTCTTATTCCAACCCTGCCTGTTCCAGCTCAATCACCGTGTTCCCTTATGTTCTCATGTCCCATTCCCTACACCCCATTGCCCTCCATCCCCATTTTACTCCTGGAGATCTCATCTATTTCCCCTTCCCAGGGCAATCCATGTGTCCCTCTTAGGGTCCTCCTTATTAGCTTGCTTCTCTGGAGCTGTGAGTTGTAGTCTCATTATCCTTTGCTTTACATCTAGTATTCACATATAAGTGAGTACATACCATGTTTGTCTTTCTGAGTCTGGGTTACTTCACTCAGGATAATATTTTCCAGTTTCATCCATTTGCCTGCAAATTTAATGATGTCATTGTTTTTTTTACTGCTGAGTAGTACTCCATTGTGTATATGTACCACATTTTCTTAATCCATTCTTCGGTTGACAGGCATCTAGGTTATTCTTCTTCAGATGTCTCATTTGTCTAGTGGTTTTCAGATTCTGTAGTTTGATGCTTTTATTCTCCTGGAAAGAAAAACAACAAAACCCTTCCCCAACCCTAACTTTTGGGAGTTCCTTTTTCGTCAGGTTATATTTTTGTTAAGACAAAATGTTTTTTTGGAAATAGAAAAAATACTGTTTTTTTTTTTAATAATAAACATAGTTTATTTTATTACCTAATCAAATGAAAGGCATTTGTTACACTTAGAAGTTAGTTTGGATTGAATGAATAAGCTATTTGATGAACTATCACCTCTCCTAATTAAGAGGTCTCTCCTGTTCAATCTTATCTTTATCAGTCTTGGTGGTATCCATAGCATTTCTTCTCCTGTGGAAACAAAAGCAAAACCATTTCTCCAGCATAACACATACCCTGTTTTCCATTCTGATGTCAACACATCTTTAAAATATATAGGCTGATTTAATTCAGACTTTTTTTTCTATTATCCAATGTGTCTCTGCAACTGTTGCTCCTTGTTCATTAGCATTTAAAAACATTAAAATTAATAAAACACTGTGCAATCTATCTAGGACTCTTTATTAACCTTTTTAGTTTGTTAAGCATATCTTTTAATGTGTAAATAGATCTTTCTATAGCTGCTTACCTTGTAGAATTGTGAGGTATACTAGTAATATGCTTTATGTTATATTTGTTTAACTCTGTGAAGCTGTAATACTTTGCCTGTCTAAAGCACCTGATAGTCTAAAAAAGAACTGAAAGGCCAATAGCAAGGCAGGAGAAAGGATAGACAGGGTTGACAGGAAGAGAGAACAAATATAAGGAGAAATGTGAGAGAAAAAAAGATCTAGGATTGACAGAGAAGAGGGTGTTAGGGGTCAGTCACCCAGCCACCTAGCCAGTCACGGAGTAAGAGTAAGGTTTACATAAGTAAGAGAATGGAAAAGTTCAGAGGATTAAGGTTGATGGGATAATTTAAGTTAAGGAAAGCTGGGAAGAAATAAACCAAGCTAAGGACAGGCATTTATAATTAAGAGTAAGTTTTTGTGTATGATTTATTTGGGAGCTGGATGGTGGGTCCCCTAAAAGAGCAAAAACAAACAACAACAAAACACATCCATTTGCCAAATTTCATTTCTTTGAGTAGATTTTGTATTACTTCCTGCAGGTAATGGAGTTTGATCATGCAAAGAACAAGTAGGGCATTTCCTTATAATATCTTTGACTTGTTGCTACATCAGAGAAAAATCTTTCTTTAAACCTTTGCTGTTAACATGGGTTTTCTCATGAAATTCTGAGGCTTCTAGAATATTTCCTACCAATATCTGATCACTTTCATCATTTCCTAGTGTGAGAGGACCTGGTAGACCTGTATGGGATCCAATATGTGTAATATACAGAGGATTACTTCTATTTCTGATTACTTCTTGTAGCTGACTAAATAACAAAGTTAATTCTGCATCATATGGAATAAGTTCAGCAGTTTCAAGATGGAAAACAACTCTTCCTACACATTGGGAGTCAGTAACTATGTTAAGAGGTTCTGAAATATCTAATAATATCATGAGTAGCATAAAATTCTGATTTCTGAACTGCTTCATAAGGGCTTTGATCCACTTTACTTATTTTTCTTGACTTATAACCTGCCTTTCCTGATTTATTTGCATCATCATAGAATGTAGGGACTCCAGAAATTGGTGTTACCTTTACTATATGAGGAAGAATCCAATTAGTTCTTTTTATAAACTGAAGTCTCTTGTTTGAGAATATTTGTTGCTAATCTCTCCCAAGAAATTACTACAAGCTCTTTGCCAATGTTCATTTTCTGCCCATCATGAGAAAATGTCAGCATTGGTAAAAGGTACCACAATGTCTGCTTTGTCTATTTCTCCTAATTGATGAAGTCTCAATTTTACTTTCAAAAATCAATTCAGAAACATTTTCTACATAGATTTTTAATTTTTATTCTGTTTATGTGGTAAAAATATCCACTCAAACCTACTTTCTTCTTTCTTCATAAGAATTCCTGTAGGAGAATTCAGTGAATCTAAAATAACCAGAATACAATAACATTACATAATACAATTATAACAATACAACAAAAAAACCAGAATACATTTGAATTCAAATGATCCACATATGCATCATGTATTTTTTTTCTACCAGAGCCAATTCTCTCTCAGCCTCAACTGATACTATTCTGGGACTATTTAAGTCCTTATCACCTTATAAGGTTTGAAATAAGTTACTTAGTTCTTGAGTCAATAAATTGTGGGCTATAACTGGTTAATATCTCCCACCAGTTTTTAGTTGATCTCTCCTGATATGTGCTTTTCTGTGGTTAAAATTTCTGTACATCCATCTTATATACTAAATAATTACTAGAATCTCCTCTTGCTGTTGTTTCAGGAGCATTTTATAATCACCAACTAGGAAAAATTCTCTTTACTTCATCAAACATCTTTTCTGAAATATCTGTGTCTGAATCAGCCAATAAGATATCCATATAATGGTAAATTATAAATTAAGGAAACTGTTTATGAATTAGTTTTAATGGCTTTTGAACAAAATATTGACTCAGGTGGGGCTGTTTAATATTCCTTGTGGAAGAATCTTCCAGTGGTACCATTTAACAGGCTGGGAATTATTATAAGCAGGCACTGTGAAGGGAAATTTTTCCCTATCCTATTCTTGTAAAGGTATAGTACTATAAAAAGCAGTCTTTTAAATCAATCACTATAATAGACCATCCTTTCAATAATAAAGAAGGCAATGGAATTACAGACTGTAAAGAACCCATTGGCTGAGTCACCTTATTTATGGCTCTGAAATCTGGTAGCACTCTCCATTTTCCAGATTTTTTTTTAACACAAATATAGAAGAATTCCAAAGACTAGTTTATTCTTCAATGTGTTAAACATTTAACTCCTTCCTTACTAGCTAGTCTAGTGTCTTTAATTTCTCTGATGTCAAAGGTTCCACCCAAACATGTTTGTCAGTTAACCATTTTCAAAGCAGGGCTGGTGGCACTTTTGAAAAATCAGCAGCTGCTATTCCCTACTTATGTATAACTGAACAGTCCATGACTTCCCTTGATAATAGCTTTTAATGTTTTTTATCAGAATCTTATGTTAATTTATAGTTTGTTTCTGAGATTTGAAGAATGTTAATCTGTGTTTTCCATTGATGCAGCAAATCATATCCCCATAATTTCATGGCTATGTTAGCCATATATTGTTTCCATTTCCTATCTGTCCTTATGGCCCTATAAGTTTGACCCATCTTGCATTTGTTTTATCTGAGATAAAGTTCCAGTCCCTAGAAGATGAACATTCACCACCCAAAGAGACCAATCTGGACACCCAGATTTTCATGAAATTATTGTTACATCTGCTCCTATGTCTACCAAGCCCTCAATTTCAATAAAATTTATTTGTATTTTTAGCTTTTGTTTTTGATAACTTAAAGAATTTTTACAAAATACTTGTTTTATAGTCTCCCCTGAAATTTTTACTTTATCTACTGATGCTGTGCTGTCACCCAGAACAGTATGTATTTAACAACAGGCATTAAGTTTTTCAATTGCTTTGTGGAGGGGTTTCCCCAGTGCTGACAGGAAATAACTGAACCAAATTTGACATTGGGGCCCTCAAGAGGCCCCATATGGCATTTCTCAATGGCAAAAGAAAAACATTTCCCATTTACCTTGCCTGTCCCATGTTGATCTGCATTCATTAGTCCAATGCTGGCCTTTGCCACACCATCTACATATTCCAGAAGGCTGAGGTTTTTTTTTTTTTTTTTTGGATTATACCAAAAAAATTGTTTCTAAGAACATCTTACCTATATCTCTTTACAGATGACCTATTTTACCACAATTAAAACATCTGACCTTTTGATTTTTCTTATAATTTTTAAAAATTACTTCTTCTATCCAAGTATCATCATAAGTGTAAGATCCAATATCGGCTGTATTTCAGATCCAATTATCTATAGGTGATGATCTTGCCTTTAAAGACCTAATCCCCTTTGCATTCTGAATTAGCATTTTCAAAAGCCAAAGATTCAATCAATAATTATCTAACTTCTAGATCTATTCTATTCTATTAACAGTTGAAATCGATAAAAGCTTCTTTGGGACATTGTATAATTTTAATAGTCAAAGCATTCAAAGCGGCTACGTGGCATAGAATTAAGTTGTTTTTATCAAAAATAGGCTGTCTTTGAAAATCAGCATACTGGCCCTCACCAAGAAGCTAGTCTTGGAAAATCTCATTACTTCCAGGTGTACCTCTTTGTTCTAGGACCCTAGCCTCCCCTTTCCTCTATGTACTTCATTGCAAATGAGGAGCTGCTTCAAATACTGCTATAACTAAATACTTCCAGTCTTGTAGAATAATTCTGTTTCTACGTGATTCACAAAGGGTGAATAAATACCATATGGAATGACCATTTCCTTAAATCTCTTCAAATCTAATATTTCTACAGGACTTAGATTAACTTCTGCATAGCTTTGGGTTGCCTGTCATCTGGTGGCCATTCTTATATGGTAACTGGATAAATTTTTGTTGATGTTCTAGTAACCTTAGGTGACTCCTCTTCCCTTTCATATGGTAGGTTCTGCTCTAAATTCCTCTGTCTCTGTCTGAGTATTTTTTTTATTTTCATTAGTTGGTCTTTTTAAATCTTGTGTATTATCAATATTAAGTTCCTCTGAGACTTGTATCTTGTCAGACAAATTTGCTTTTTTTTTTTCTGGAGCTGAGGACCAAACCCAGGGCCTTGCACTTACTAGGCAAGTGCTCTACCACTGAGCTAAATTCCCAACCCCAAATTTGCTTATTTTTATTATTAAGTCTTTCCAAGGTCTGTGTCTTATCGATCAAATTATCATATTTGGCAGTTATCAAACCACTTTTTTAAGGAGAAAAAAATTAATTAGCAAACTGATACTAATTACCAACATTACGTCAATTCCAGCTTAGTCATTTATCCCCTCATTCAAATTTTCTATTTTCAAACCATTCATAGTAGCACTATATAGGCTCCCAGTGCCCTGGAGTATGGTGGTCCCCATTCTTCACATGAGGAAGATTTTCTTTTTAATATTATTTAACTCTTCCCTAAAGTACTTCCCAAATATTTCATCAAATCCACTGAATTATCAATAGTTTGTCCATGGTGTTGGTGGCAAACTCAAGTACCTCCTATAATTTCCAAGTGCTAGCCTGCTTTCCAGAGTTCATGCACATGGCAGTCACCTGCTGTGAGTGCATGAAGAGGGCCAAGGCAACTGTAGCAGAGCCATCTAGAGTGACTCCTCTGTTTGTATGATTATGCCTTGCATTGGAGTTCCAAACACTGTTTTACTTTCAGCACAGTGGGTGTACCTTAATCTACTGCTATCTCAGCAAGCAACTGCAACTCCACAGTTACTGGTCTGCTTCTGTAGCAGCAGCCTGGCCACTCAGGCTACAGCCTGGTGAGAATCCAGTTCCCACAGGCACCAGCTCTGTCACTGCCACTAGACTAGTTTTAACTAAATCTCTATCATTCTATTTACAAATAAGACTCAAGATTCAAAATCTAGGGTAAAAACCTTCTAGCTCAGAAAGGCTGGGTCACAACTAGCTAACTTTCCTTCCTTACTAGCATCTTCAAAAGACCTGCACTTCTGCTCTGTCAAACCAGAAAAAGCTGCACCACTCCAAACCCCACCCTACTACTTCTGTGTCTCTCTATGTCTCCTGGATGCCCTCTGATGTTCTATTATTACTTTCTGTTAACTAATTGCTACCATAGCCTTCTGACCCAAGGTTAATTTTATTTAATTAAAGAAAATGCAAACGCAGTGTTCACAGTATGATTAAATATTCCCTAACACTTATAGAATTTGGTAAAGATGAACTTTGACCTGAAAAACATTCTGATCATAAAAACTCTAGTCATTTTCATTTATTACCTTTGTACGAGTTGTGCTTCCACAATAAGTAGATTTTTAAAATAAAAAGAAAATAGGTTGTAATTTTTAATTTTCCTTACTCAAACAAGTACACTTGAATAACCCCTTCCTGTGGATATTCCTGCTCTCTCACGTATTAACCTTTCACATATAAAAAAAGACTATATTCCCATAAAATTTATTTGTGTGAAAGAATACATGTACCTACTGCTGATGAGGGAAGCTCAAAGAACTGACTGAAAACATGGGATAATCAAAACCTAACAGGAAAGTCCAATTTTAATTTTCCCATGCCTAGCCCCATATTCTATCCAAATCAAATAGCCTTCAATGAAATGTATGGCTGCAATATATCCCCAATGATATTCATAAGAATTCTATGGGGCAAAGGTTATCCACAGGTTATATCATTCATTAGCTGGGTGATATTAGACAAGTCCCTTTCTTTAAGAAATCTATTTCCTAATCTAGGAAACTAGGCTAACATCCAGGGTTGTTGGTATTTCAATTAACTAATATATGTAAAAGTCTAAGATACAAGGATTAATCAATATAGCACAGGTAAATGCAAAGCAATAAATATAGCATTACTTTTGATAGAGAGTAAATCAAAATTACCTCAGGCTAAAATAGTTTAATATCATCAACTAATGAATATTTTTGATGCAAGTTCTCATGTAGACTAAGCTGACTTTGAGTTATTTATGTAGCAAAAATTACCTTGAATTTCTGAACCCCATCCCCCATTTCCCAAATTCGGAGATTATAGGCATATGCCTTTGTGCTGGGTTTATACAGTTCTGGGAATCAAACCCAGGATTTTATGCATGCTAGGCAAGCACTCTACTAACTGAGATATACTCCCTAAGCACTTGTTTAAACCTTTTACATAAAAAATGAGAGTGTAAAAACCATAAATAAATTTTAAAAGAAATATAACATAATGAAAATTTTAAATCACCATCATAAAGAGTCAGAGGCTGGGGAAATAGTGCCATTGGTAATATTCTGAGGGAAGAGGCTTTACAACTTAAATCTTTTCAAAAATCCTTTCCTCTTGATACAATAACATAGAGCACAGGGATTCAATTCATGAATTTGGGAAAAACATCAATATTCAAACTAAAATGAAACCCAAATAATAAAGATGTGGAAATTTTTCAAATTTTTAAATTTCAAATTAATTTATAAAAGAAAGTTTATTTAAAAATCACCTTAGGTAATTGGAAGATGATAATATGCCTCTAAAATTGACTTGGAAGATTGTCAAATATAAGCTGCATTCATTAGGATGTCCTGGAGACCCTTCCCCCAAATAATATAGGCTAATGCTTTTGCTCTTAGTTGTCCACCAGAACTTGATAGTAAGACTCTGTTTCTGAAAATACCACTCTTTGGACATGGAGAAATCAAATCAGAATTGAACAAGAAACTTCCTACCTTTTCACTAGGTCTTGAAGTGCTGGAAGGTTTATGCAGGCTACTTGGAAGAAAAGTCATCAACAGCCTTACTGAGCTGTGAAACCTGTGATCAGAAATAATGACTGATATGGCAAAGTATGTACATATGTGTAATAATACCATTGGTTACATGAGCAACCAACAGCCTTCTGATTGGATTTAAGACATGCTTCACAAGGGGAAATAAATGTATGGTACCACAAATCTGGCAAATAACCTATAGTTTAAAAGCTCACAAGCCGCAGAAGTGATTTTATTATTAGTCTACTAAATACATATAGGTTTCAAACTACCCTCTAAATTCATATCTCTCTATCCATGAACTAGTGCATCTCTTAGCCTTTATCATACATGTATCATTGTACAGTGGATTGTGTCTAGGAGAAAACTTTCAAAGAGTCAAAGTGTAGAAAATAAGTGACTGTGAAGTTTTAAGCCTCAATGGGACATCTATATTACCTCCTTCCTAAGGATCAGGGACTGTCAGGGAACAGTAGGCAGAAAGACTATAAGATTGTTATGTGGATATACCAGGACCCTTGTATTAATGAGCTGATAACAGTTGTAATAGCCTTCACAAGTTCAAGCCAGTAAACAGAGTTGGAAGAGGGTCATGGGTACTCATACCTAACTAATGAGACAGAGACAATTGATGGCTTCTGGGGAAGGGAGAGATGGTTTACTTTCAGGCTTTGTCTCGCGGTAGCTCTATGACAATCCATTGTATATTCTCACACTCAGAGGTACAACAGGTTATTAAATTTAAAAGTAAGAGTGTACAGCATTGTGGGCTTCACAAGATGGTAATGGACCTGGAAAGACTTCAGAAGGGTTGTTGAGAGTAAATAATATGATGAAAATGCACTGTATGAAATCCTCAAAGATTTAAAGGAAATATTTTCAATATCAGGCTAGATGGACTAAAAATAGGGCATGGCAAAGTTGATATGTAGGTGCACAGGAAGTTTATTAAAGTCAATTTAAAAAATATAAACCAATAAATAAAACTCAAACATCCAGTTTTTAGACAAGGAAATATGAATGTCAATAATGAAAAATTGAGGCTGGAAAGATGGTTCAATTAGGAGCACTGGCTGCTCTCCCAAAGGACCCGTGTTTGATTCCTAGCACATATGAGGTGGTTTACAAACATTTATAACTCCAGTTCCAGGGGGTCCAATGCCTTCTCTAGCTTCTGTGCATATAAGACACACACATCTTATACAGAAACACATGCAAGCAAAGCCTTCACATATAAAAATTAAGAAAACATGAAAAAACGCCCCTTTTTTCTAAGAATCATGCAGATTAAAATAACACGTCATTTTATATCTACTTTATTAAAAATTAAAACGTATTATCTTTCATTAAAGGGCAGGGTACTAGCTCTTTCTGGTTTCACAGAGGAAGAAATAGAAGGTATTTTGTAGATATGTCTGTTTCCATTTGAAATTCTATCATGAAAACTATTATTGGCTTACAAGTATTAAAGAAGGGGTGAGGGAGTAAGCTATATTTGATCCATGGACCAAAGTTTGGTGACACTTCCATATTTAAAAATATTTGAAAACTTAAAATATTAAGTGGTGGTTCAAATATAACTAAGACTGTTGGCCAAGGAGGAAACTTTGTTGTGTAGTTGTTGTAAAGAATGGCATAGGTTATGTCTATTTATTAAATTAACATGTTTGTTGTTTGTACTTCTTACAGATCAAAGAGGAAAATATGTCTATATTGCCAATGTTCAGTTAAAATGAAAGACATTTATGTAAATTTTATTGGTGATATTGATAAAGGAAAGATGATGTTTATTCAACATTAGCCACATGTGGGAAAATAGGTAAACCTGGAACTTGGTGAAGTTTTCATGGTATGTTTAGGCAGAAGATAAGGCAGGTTGCTAGGTTCTCCAAAAATGCAAGTGTAACTAAGAATAAAGGCCTTACCTGGGACAAGAGATACTGATGGAATAGTTGAAAACATTCCCAAAAGTACATCTTGAAACAAAAATGATCTTCAAGGAAGAAAGGGCAGACCTAAAACATCCTAATTTTAAAAGCTTCCAATGAATAATAATTGTAGTCATTTTTAAAAATTACGAAACAAACTTCTGACAGCTCTTAATGTGCACCATGATTTAATTCATGCATCAAAATCCATGTCAGTAATGGCAAAAATGAATATTGTTGTTGATGCTGATATAAGTAAAATTGGGCTGCATTGGAGTACATGTGATCTTTTCAAAATGAGCAAGTCCAGTTCCATAAATACTATCACTCTTTTCTCTTCCTCATCATAGCTTAGGCTTGTTCAGGAATGTACTTTATTACAAAGGCGGGAAATGCTACCTCTAAATTGGCTAAGATTGTCTTTATACTTAGAGTTCAATACTTTGTCATATGTTTGACCACTGGGGAAATTTGTCTTCATTGTCAGAATTAAGAAAGACACATCTGTTTCAATTTCTGAAATTACAGGCAATTGTTAAATATAAGCAAGCACCCACATACATTGTACTTGAGGACATAAATTTAGTTAGAAGCTTCTAGACTAAAAGACACACCCCTTTATTACTACTTTTTTAAAAATTTCAATGTGGCTTATGTATAATATCAAAAGAAGAATACTTAACACTTCCCAAAAAATTCTAGAGAACTGACCATAAAATTAAGAAGAAAAATGATTGACATATTCAAGTAAAAACTGTTTAAATATCAAAAGTAAAAATTATTCTCTCTTAAAACCAATGTAACTTCTCAATACGGTTGAGGGGTAAAACTGACAGAATGTTACAAATCACATCTTGTTAAGGTTAAGATAATAAAAAGAAAGAACCAAAGAGTCAGAATGGCAAGAGTTGAGCATGGCCATCTGTGGGGGGCCTTCCTCTACCTTTTGCCCCAGGTTACTCTTGAGGAGTGAGAGACAATGGTTTACATAGAAATATAGAGGGGAGAGTAACAGATAGTAACACAGGATAGCCTCGGGGGCAGGAGGGGGGCCTGGATCCTTATCCACCAGCCCCTTCTGTCTCTTCTAAATGGATTTTTAAAGGAATGCCAAGGGGTGAAGCAAAAGATCTCCCCCTAGCACAGCCAAGTGCAGACCCGTCCAAATACCTGGTAACCACACACATGGTCAGTCCATCCCCTTATGCAGCCCTGCTGAGTAAAGCAAGCTCTAATCTTACTAGGAAACCTCTGTCAGCTCACAGAGATCCTTCCTCTTAAGTTTTTAAAGAGCACTTCAGGCCCCTCAGACAGATTGGTTCTGTCTTAGGTCACCCTCCATGATTATTCTTCCATCATGGAGACATGCTTTCAATCAAGCATACTATGGCTAAGGTTGGAAGCTATCAAGAAGAAAGTTGCCTATCTCTTACCACCAGTTTCTGGCAGGAGTGGGTACAGAGCTTAACTCAACTCTGAATCAGGAGCTTGCAAGTAGTTTGAACAACTCAGCAATCCCTAGGCTGCCAGAACCACCAGTAAAGTAGTAGAGGATGACCAAGATGGAATCTTCTCTTTTGAAAGAGTCTTAAGATGTCTATAATGGCCTTAGCTGTGGCAAATCCTTTTGTAAATCAATAAACACTTGATGCCAACCACATGAAATAAATTGCATCAAACTGGAAGATTCCCTTAGCGTCATCAAACTCTGTTTCATTAATATCAACATAATTCTAGTATCACTATACATATTTACAACTAGCATGACTGTTTACATTCTTACATTCTATAGGACTACTTGATAAACCTTAGCAAACATCTAGAAGAAATCTCTTTACTGAACTATTATCACTATACATATTTGTTTTTTACAAACTTATATTAAACATTTAGACTTACATTGAACATTTACACTTTTCACAAACTCACATTCAACATATACTTATTTATACTTCTTAACTATTTTAGCTAGAAGAGATTTCTTAGAAGAACTATTTACCAAACATATTAAAGAGGAACTCCATAGAACTATTTTGTATGCATCTAGAAAGAATCCCTTAACAGAACTAACATATTCAAAAGCAAACTCTATTAGCAAACAACTAGAAGATGTTTCTTAACTGAACTATTAACAAGACAGAAAGTACACAAATTATTTCTGAAGTTCAGAGTCTATAGTCAGCTTTGATATCATTCTGAAAGTTTTCTTGAGAATTTAAAGTCAGAGCCTAGTTTATCTAAGCTTGACTGAGAGTAAAAAATCCCTCTTCTTAATTTTTTTAAAGCTGCTTTTTTAAGATTACCACGAGTTCTTTGAATAATGCCAATGTTTCCCTCTTGTATCTTAAGCACACTCAATCCCATAAGTTTTTTTCACACCTGAAGCAATTTCCCATTGTAAGGACTGTTTTCCAAAAGATTTCAAAGTAGCCTGTTTTTTTTTTTGTTTGTTTGTTTTGTTTTTTTGTTTTTTGTTTTTTGGGGGTTTTTTTGTTTTGTTTTTTTGAGGCAGGGTTTCGGGTTTCTCTGTGTAGCTTTGTGCCTTTCCTGGTTCTCATTTGGTAGCCCAGGCTGGCCTCCAACTCACAGAGCAGCCTGTTGACAAATGTTATTAGCACTTTAATTATCTCCTGAGAGCAAGCTGTTCACCTGTTCCTAGTTCTCAAGAGGTAAGAGTAAGCTTTCTAGCATTGCTTGGAAAAGAAACTTCATTTGGAGCTGAAAAAACACAGTTTCTGGGCACTACCACCACCATTTTGAGCTGGAAAACTACATTTCCCATACTGCCTTTCTATTTATCATCCCACGGTTTTAAATGATGTTACAGACTACATTTCCCAAGATGCCTTTTGTATACACCACAATTCTGTTTCTGCTTACAAAGTTTGTTTTGTGCTTTTGCTTTTAGCATGGGAGGTTTTTGAGTCAAGATTTTGCTCTTTTGCCATGGGAGATTTCTGTTCCGCTTGAGCTGGCATTAATAGGTATATTTCCTTTGTCTAGCATTGTCCCCAGAGTGGGGTCATGCCTGCCTACTCACACACATTCAGACAGGCATTTTGGTCCCAGAAGCAAAAACCCCTCAGGGCTTGTTCCTCAGCCTTACTGGGTCAGTGAAAGAAGATGAAAGTACTTTAAATAAAAGTCTTTTCAGAGAGATTTTTGGGAACTCAAACCCTGCGTCCCTCATTGCAGGGAGGATTTCAAAGATTCCACTGCTTCTTCCATGCCAGCAAATCCTCCCTGAGTCCCACACCACCTCTATTGTGGCTCCACCCTTCAGCTTGGCTCTTTTGTACTTTCTTGTGTATAGGCTCTGGCTACAGGGGATTCTGGCTGCTGTTTTCCTAAAACTGGCTGGATGGAGAGACAGGACTAACAAAGAGGATTTGCCCTGTTTCAAAAGGTTTTTTATTTTTTCTTAGAGCAATTGCAGGTGATTTTCCTATATTGATGTTATTTCCAGGTGTATCAAATTTTTGTCATTACAGAAAGAGAAAAATATCTGAGAAAAAAATCAGAAAAGCTTTTAGTTTTTTAAAGAGAGATAATTAAGATTTTCCTAAGACCTTTGTTGTCCTTGGCTTCATGGACAAATGGAGAATTGGAGACTAATTCTGATGGTACGATATTTTCATACAGTGGCAGCATCAGTGGAGGGAAAAGTTTTATTTCATCCACATCTGCCTCAAGGAAAATTCTTTCCTCTGCCTCTCAGGGCTTGATTCTGAGCTGTCTCCAGGCCAAAAGCTTCTATAGGAATCTTTTTCTGCCCATGTTTTCCCTTATCTTTGATAGATTTTTTTGATTCTTCCCAGGATTTTGCATTCATAGCCACATAGTTGGAAATCAAGGACATAGTTTCTCTGTCTTGTTGCTTACCTTATTCTAAATTTTTTCTTAAACTATATTCCTAACCCAATATTTCTATATTCTACCTTACTCTAAATTTCTTCCTACACTATATTCCTATTTTCTACTTTATATTTTATATTAATTTTTATGAATAGAAATTAAGAGAGAGGGAAAGAAACATAGAGAGAAATATATGCTACAGCTTTACTTTCCAACTTCAGCATTCCACCACCTAACTTGACTTCTGAGAATAAAATACTGTTGCCTTTATCAATTCTTTATTGGCATGCTTTACACCCATGAGGCCCCCTGACATCCCTTTTGCCAAATCTCTGGGTCCCTGTTCAGGTGCCATTTGTGGGAGGCCTACCCACACCTTTTTCCACAGGTTACTCTTGAGGAGTGAGGGATAAGAGATTTACATAGAAATATAGAGGAGAGAGAGACAGATAGAAACACAGAATAACCTTGGGAGGGCCTGGATTCTGATCCACTGGTCCCTTCTGTCTTTTCTAAAGAGCTTTTTAAGGGAATGCTAACGGGTGGACCAAAAAAACTTCCCCATAGTATAGCCAAGTACAGACACTTCCAAATACCTGGTACCCATGTATGTAATGAATCCATCCCTTTATGCAGGCCTGCTGGGTAAAGCAAGCTAAGATCTCACTAGGAAAACTCTGTGGACTCCCACAGCCATCAGAGCTTTCCTTAAAAATACATTTCCTTCATGAAATTGAAAACTAATCAGTCCCTGCACATGGGACTGGAGACAAGATCATTCTCAGCTATATAGTGAGTTCAAGGCTAGCCTGAGCTACAAGAGACCCTGTCTCAAAAAACAAGAACATAAAATAAATAAGCAGACATTGTGCTATCTAGGTTTACATATTCCATTGAAAAGCTTTCCTTCCTGAATCATAACAAAGGAAAAATGTAAGAGAAACATATTTACATGAATATACCTTAAGTATACCAATACTATACTTTTCACTTGAAGTGGCTTATCTTTTCTTTTCAAACTTAAGATGATTTACAGGAATAATGCCAAATTACTACTCCACCTTCATCACTTTAGTAATGAAAAGGCACTACCTCTATGATCTGGTCAAAAACCAAAAATCAAAACACAACAAACAAGCAAATAAACAACCATGAAAGTAACTGGAATATTTTGACAAATGGGGCTCAGGAGAAGACAGAAAAGGTAAACTAAAAAGCAAAGACTCAAAGTTTCTTAGAATGTAGCCGTGAGAAAAGAGAAATTTTAAAATTATTTAGGGCTATAGTAGATTCTTGTTAAGGTTTGCCCATGACTTTACATACTCAGGCAGCATTGCCTTTGTCCAAAATACACCATCTTCATCCTATAGAGAATTATGAATTCTGTAATAATGATATTTGGATTTTCCTATCAGCATTTTAATGACCATCTTTCATTTCCTGTGGCATCCATGGTTTTTTGATAAGTAACTAGTATGGTTCCACTATGTGATTATATCTCTTTTCTTAAGCTAAACCTCCCAGCCCAGCTTCATCCACATTAACATGTCTTATGTAGAATCCTTGTTCAACTCATGTTTAGGCAATCATGTTGGTGAGACTTTATTTTATAGCTTGTGAAATAACTAGGAGAGAGACACAATTTTACAGCAAAGTGCTTGATCTTTCTGCCTCCTCTTCAGCAATGTTCCCTGAGGTTTAGGTGGGGAAGTGTTTTGTAGATGTATCCATTGGGAATGAAGTACAATGCCTTTTGATTGGTTGTAATTTTCAATAATGAACTCTGTCTGTTGCAAGTACAAGTTTCCCTGATATAGCATGAGGACTACACTTATATGTGAATATAAGGACAATAATTTAGAATGCAGTTAGGGATTGTGCTTTTTTTAAAAAAAAAATTCTCCTCCAAGGTACATAACTGTACAAGTCCCTGGTAGGTGGCTTGGTTTCCAGTACCAGGCATGTTTTCCACATTCTTGAGTGGGACTTAAGTTCAAATAGAGAACTGTTGGTTACCACCAAGGTATGCATGAAACTAGTGTACTTTTAGTTTTATCATGCCTTGTAGACCATTGCTGTGGTTCATAAGCATCATAACTTAGTACGAATGTTAGTTGTTTCCTTTCTTTGGAAGCTTAAATATTGTCTTCTGCTACCATGAAAATTAGTCCTCAAGAACAAGGCTTGCAGATGAGTTTCAACTCAGCAGCCTATAGGACCTGAGTAATATTTCATTATCTGTAGTGGGGGCAGCACCCACATTTATTTACCTCATGGACTCTTGAAGAGTGAGGGATAAGAGATTTATATAGAAATATAGAGGAGAGAGAAAGAAACACAGGATAGCCTCAGGAAGACCTGGGTCAAAATCCACCAGCCCTTTCTATCTCTACTAAAGGGCTTTTAAAGGAATGCCAAGGGATGGAGAAAAAACATCCCCCCAAGCACAGCCAAGTGAAGACTATCCCAGGCACCTGGTGACTAAGCACATTCTTAGATCATTCTCCCTGATTATTACTTCCATTAGGTTGAAAGCCATCAGGAGAAAGTTGCCCATCTCTGGTTCTCAGTCTCTGGCAGTAGGGGTTACTGAACTTAACTCAGCTCTGGCCCACATTCCTATTAGGCTTAAAATCATTCACAGCAATCTCCATAGCTGCCATTCTTCCCAGTATAGGAGTTGAGGATGATAAAGATGGCATTTCTTTTTTGAAATGGGTCTTAAGATGTCTACAACAGCCTTAGCTATGCCAAGCCCTTTCTAAATCAATAAACTTTTGATGCAAACCACATCAGATAAATTACATCAAACTTAGAGATTCCCTTAGCTTTTTCCAAGCTCTGTTTCATTAATATAAACATAATTCTAGTGTGAACATTACTATACATATTTACAACTATTATGACCATTTACTATATGTATTTATACCTAGCATAGCTATTTACTATATATATTTACACTCCTTACAAACATTCATCATTATACGTATTTACATTTTACAAACTTACATTAAACATTTAGTCTTATATTCAACATTTACACTTTTCACAAACTCACTTTCAACATATTACCTATTTATACTTCTTGCAAGTTTATATTCAAAAGCAAACTATATACCTATTTTATAAACTTATATTCATAAGGAAACTCTATTTTACATACTTTAGCACATATCCAGAAGAGATTTCTTAGAATAACTATTTACCAAACATATTCAAGAGAAAACTATTAGCAATCATCTAGAAAGAATATCTTAACAGAACTAACTTACACTAGCAAGCATCACTTAGCAGACCTTAGCAAACATGTATAAAAGATTTCTTAATACCTAAAAGAGATTTCTTAACTAACATCTAGGAAAGATTTCTTAGCTACACTATTAACAAGACAAGGAGTACACAAATCATTTCTAACATCCAAAGTTTATAGTCAGCTTTGATATCCTTCTGTGAGTTCTCCTCACAGTCAAAAACAAGAGCCATACCCTCAAAGTCACTTTTTCCTCTGAGCTCTCTCAGCCATTCCAGAACTGGCAGATATGCCTCAGTGGCAGATGGTTTCTAACTAGGGGCTGTCCCTTTACCGAGACTAATTATAGCTCCCCTGTAGATGTAACCAACGGTCTTATTAAATAAGAAACACAGAGTCGATTCAGAGAAGAAAGTCAAGAGGTCAGAGCTAAGAGCCTCACCCTTCCTGATTCAGGGATCCTCTTCAGCCAGGAGACCTCTCCGAAAAAAGACCTACTTCCTGTGTGTATGTCTTTAAAGTCTTCCTGTTCTGCCTTCTCATTGGTTGTAAACCCAAACATGTGACTGCCTCGTCACTGCCTGAATGTACCGCCCTCCAGGTCCTTAAAGCCGTGTGTCACCACTGCCACGCACTTGCTATGGCTCTAATAGCTCTGACCCCCAGGCAACTTCATTTATTAACATACAATTAAAATCACATTTCAGTACAAGTAAAATACCACCACACTCCCCTGTGCTACAATTCAGAAAAAATGTTTCTGTTACATCAGAACTTGGTTTACTCTACCGAAAAACCTCCCCTCAGGATGAGGGTGAAATTACCGTATTGAGCTGCTGTAAAGCTCTCAGCAAAAAACTCCTTGTGCCGATATTAGGCACTGTCTCAAACCTGCATTGATTTGTCACTAGTCAGACAAAAGCAATATGGCTCTGAGTTCCATTTCTTTTCAGATTTTCATTGGAGCTGATATTCCCCTGTTCCATACTAATCACCAAACTCTCAGACAATTTTCCCCTTCTTAATTTTTTAAAGCTGTATTTACCATGAGTTTTTTTAAACAATGCTAATGTTTCTGATAGATCTTTATTAGTCCAATATATCTAGCAAGATTATTTGTTCACCAAAACTGCTACTGTTCAAAGAGTCAAGAACATAGATGTTGTTTCATGAAACACATCCTTCATTAGCTTACTTTGAGGAAGAACATTTTGATGACTTGGTATTTTCACTTCATTTATTAGCTTCTCATTCCCTGATGTTATTTTTATTAGCAGCTCTGATACACTCTGATTATGAGTTATTTAACTCAGACTGTAGTTGTAAGTTTTCAATGTTTAGTACTTGGTGCATTTTTCCTATTCTCACAAACATCAGTGCATTTACTAAGCAAGCTTTCTATTTTAGCATTGATTTCTTATAGGGAACTGTCAAGTGAAGTGACTCTATTTTATAATATCCTAGATTTTTCTGGAGTTTGATTCCTATCTTCAATGTAGTCACTCCTTTCTGAGTACATGCTTATTTGTTCCATTAGATTTGTAACAGAATCACTCACTGCAGAACTTCTGATTATTCTCATTTGTCCTCTCTAGTATCTTCTAATGCAAACCAAGTTTTTTCTTTTTACTTGTCTCTAAATTTTTCCCATGCCTAAAGCAATTTCCCAGTGTAAGAATCATTTTACTTTGCTTTAAGGGTTTTTAAGTGGCTGGTTGATAAACAGTATTAGTATTTTAAATATCTCCTGAGAGGCAAGCTTTTGATCCCCTGTTCCTTGTTTTTTGGCAGGTAAAGCTAAACTTTCTAGTAGTGCTTTGAAAAAAAGTATCTTCACTTTCAGCATTCGCTTCAGGGAATTCTTTCCTCTGCCACTTGAAATTTAAAGCTTCCCACAGGAATCTTTTTTTCCATTTCTCCTCTTATTTTTCCCAGTTTGCATTCATAGACCCATAGTTAGAAAATTAAGGACATAGTTCCTCCATTTTATTGCTTATCTTATTCTAGTATTTCTTCCCAATATTCTTACTCTACTCTAAATATTTTCCATGCTATATTACTACACTACCTTCCATTTTTTCCTTAATTTTTATAGATAGAATTTTAACAGGGAGAGAAAAAAGAAAGAAACCTAGATAGAGAGAAATATACACTGTAGCCATACTTTCAAACTTTGGCATTTCACCACCCAACCTTCTCACCTGAGAATAAAATACCTTTGCCTTCATTTTTCAAGTCCTACTTGCCATGCCTACATCTGTGACACCCCCCTCTTCTTTCACCAAGTCCCTGGGTCCCTGTTTAATTTCCCCATCTGTAAGAAGCCAGTACCTACATTTATTTACCCCATGGACCCTTGAAGAGTGAGGGATAAGAGATTTATGTAGAAATATAGAGGAGAGAGACATTTGGAAACACAGGATAGCCTCAGGAAGGCCTGGGTCAAAACCTACCAGCCCCTTCTGTTTCTACTAAAAGGCTTATAAAGGAATGTCAAGGGGTGGAGCAAAAGATCCCCCCTCAGCCCACCCAAGTGCAAACCATCCCAGACACCTTGTGAGCACGCATGTGGTCAAGCCATCCCCTAATGCAGCCCTGCTATGTAAAGGAAGCTCAGATCTCACTAGAAAACCTTTGTGGGTTTCTACAATTATCTTTGAACTTTGAGTAATTTGATTTAATTGCTTCAGCATCTTGAGTGTGTGTGTGTGTTTCTCTACCCTGATTGAGTTTCTGTAAAATGCTTAAACCTTCAAAAATTGTGCCTTTCACTAACCTGAGAAATTTGGGGCAATTACTTTGACAAATATTTCACTTTTCTTTTATTTCTAGCTTTCTGATAAGATGAAAGTAGGCATCAAAGTCCCATTTGTTTTAGTTTTTTTTTAAACTCTGTGTTTACAAACAGTAATTTTATTAAATTGTCTTCAAGGTCACCCCTTTTTTTTTTCACCTGTCTTCTTCATTCCATAATTGTTTCTCTTTCAGCTTTTTTATCTTTAGGGGGTCTATCTATAATTTATACTTAATTATTTCTATTTGTCTTTCATTCCAAATACATTTTTCACAACTTATTAACAGTTGTGAAACAGTTTTAATATCTGCATCTTCAATAGTTCTTTACTTTCATGACTGACTCTCATTTTTATAATTCTTCATATATCAATTTATCTCTTGTTCTTCCCTAAGCACCCACTAGACCAAGTTTGCCTAAATCTCTGTTCTTTGATTCCTGAAGCCAAAGATACGTGGTTTTCCCTCAGAATTTTAGTGTACATCACACCTGTGTCCAAATGGTCCCCATGCTGAGTGTAATAAATAGGGACTCTCACCCATCATTTCCATTTTATCCATTAAAGGTACAGTCTGTTCTGGAAAGAACTTAACTGACAATGGCAAGAGATTTAACAACTATTCACATTGTCGATTTGTGTAAGTAGAACAAGAAACATGGATGCCACTAATGGAAATTATAGAAATGCTTAAAATTCTCCACAAGGAATATCTCTCTCATGTAATTTTGAATGTGAAATCTGTAGTATAAATAGTATAATCAAAGGCCAAAAAGGTGATTTTAAGATTGATGCCACTTGTTGTTCTTCCAGAGGACCTGAATTCCATTCCCAACAACACCTCAGGTGGCTCACAACCACCTGTAAGTGCATCTACAGGGGATATGATGCCTACTTCTGGTCTCTATTCACTTGCACATGTTCCTACACAGAGATGCACACAGATGATTGAAAAAATAAAGAATAAATGGGCTCTGAGTATTATTAAAAAGAAACAGAGCACATGAAGTTAAGAAGGGGAAGTCTGGGGTATGTGAAACTCAAGGGGAATGGAGATGAATTAAATCCAAACACATTTCATGCATGTATGAATATTAAAGTATTTTATTTAAAAATAATAATATCATCAATATAAGAGAAAATGTCCCATTTAAATATATTGTTTCATAAGTTCTTGTTTAGAAAAATCTCAAACCACAGTTAAAGCATATTGAAAATATGAGTAGAGACTCCAAGAGAAAGAAATAAAATGATGGTGTGAAAATAAAAATATCCTCATGTGGGAAGAGAATAGTGTTTCTGTTTGTCATAGAGACAAAACAAGTGTCCACAAGGACAACTTTGTCAGTGTATGGCATTAGATCTCATGAGGCTAAAACCAAAGACTCTGAGAGGCTTGTGTCTACTTCCTCATTTTTAGTTTCCCAGACTTAAAAATCTTAAAACAATTACAGAAATTATTTGGTGACTAGGAAATTGTAAGTTTTTTTTTTTTTAAAAAGCTGTCCTGTCATGTCAGATCATAATATCTACAGAGAATAAATTGCTTAAAATACCCTACTAAGATACTAAAATGGGCATGTTTCTAGTACACTGTGATTTGTGGCTCCACACTACTGACTATATTGTTTTAAACATGGCTCCTGAATGATCAGATCTCAGAGGGTTGGGCAATTTTTGCTAATGTGATTGCAATTATGAAATGGAAAAATGACCCCAGGAAAGGAGGCTGGATATGCTCTAAGAATGGAAAGAAAAATAAATTACCAAGGATATATTTGTTGCTGTAGTATCAGGGAGCTTGTGTCTAATATGAGTTGAGATATAGACTGTGTGCTCAATCCAAAAAAAAAAAAAAAAAAGGAAAATAATCTCATTTTATAAGGGATAAAAAAGGTGCTGAAGACAGGAAACATAGGCTTTTACACTAAAGTTCCACTGGCAGAACACTGCATTTAAAGTCCTATATTTGTTTTATAGTTTCTATGTGAGGTACACACTATTCTCAAGGGAATACAAAATGCAAAGCCTGTAAGATAATTTTACATGAATTCTGGTTATTTGGTTTAGAATAATGCACCTCTAAAGCTGCGGGAAAACGGAGAAGCAAAATCATTCCATAGTCATTTTGTGAGAAATCTTAGAAAAGGGAAAAGGAGCATGAAACCTGGAATGAAGCCATATAGCCCCACATTCAAGTAGAAAAAAAAAATAGGTTTGGCACCAAGTTTCTGAATATGTAGATGGATGGCTGAAGGAATGAATTCTGGCTGCTTTGGAAGGGGAACAGCCACCATATATCTATTAGCAACTGGTCACCCTCCATTCAGGTTTTTCTCTGAAAGAATTACAGGATTTGACTTGTATACAACTCTGAGGCATAAAGGTCATGGACCTCAGTGAATCAATGGGCAATCAGGTAGCTCTCTCCTTAGACTAGAGAAATGTATGTTAAAGTCAAGTATAGTATCAGACTAGCAGGCAGCAGGATTATTATCCACAAAATAATATCAATAGGTATTAAAGTCAAATTGCTTCCCCTGAAGTGGTATGCTGACTCCTATCTAGCAGCACATGTAAAGTCATCACAATATGTCTGTAGCATGTTATTGAGTTAATGTGAGACCACTATCATGGAACATAATAAAATATGGCAGGTGGTCTCATGAAAAAAGGAAGCTACAGTGTGTGGACAGACACAGGAGGACTATATGTACAACAGAGGCAGAGACAAACAGCTATGGCTCCAGACTAAGAAAAGCCTAGAAGCCTACAGCCACTAATATAATCAGGCAGAAGTGATTGTTCCCTGTGTATCTCAGAGGGAACATGGCCCTAATATATCACTTCATCCTTCCAGTGTGGTGACATATTGTATAACCTAATAAAAATTTTTGAAGATCAGAGAACAGAACAAGCCACTAGATTAAACATAGATGCCAGGCAGTGGTGGCACACACCTTTAATTCTAGCACTCTGGAGACAGAGATTCATCTGGATCTCTGTGAGTTCAAAGCCACCCTGGACTACATGAGATTGATTCAGTTTCGGAGAGAAACAGAACCAGGCAGTGGTTGCACACACCTTTAATCCCAGTACTTGGGAGTCACACCTTTAATCCCAGTACTTGAGATCTCACACGTTTAATCCCAGTATTTGGGAAGCACACATGCCATTAATGCCAGCACTAGGGAGTGATGGCTGGGCAGAGAAAGGTATATAAGGCACGAGGAGACAGGAACTAAAGGCTTTTTTAGCTGGACCCCTTTCAGCGGAGGACTCGGAGACATTCAGTCAGAGTATTCATTGAGTTGGTGAGGTGAGACATGGCAGTGGATTGTTCCTTTATCTCTCTGATCTTTCAGCATTTACCCCAATGTCAGGTTCCCAGGTTTTTATTATGAAACCTTTTAGAATTCCTGATACATTCCAGTCTCTAGAAGAGTAGTTAGAGAAGCCGCGAATATCTATCTAACCCCACAGCACATCCCAGGAACCTGCTGCTGTCTCTGTCTATTGCATATTGGGAAAGGACTTGGACAAACTCCAGGCCTGCTGCCAAAGGAGTGGGAACAAAAATCTTGAGAATATAGATGTTCTCGGTCTAAAACCAGCATTTGTAGCTAGTTTAACATGGCGTACAACCAATGTACTGGCAGAATTTATGCTTTCGGTTTTAGTTACTTAGAAACTCAAGAAAATCATTCCTAGTCTTAATAAGTTGTAGCGCATTCTCTTTAATAAGTCCAGTGACAATAGAAAGCTCAGGGAGATTCATTAAAAGCTCTGAACAATGCGACCTAGTTTAGAGTTTGGAGGTTGGAGCAAAGCCAGAGTACGAGTCTGAAGTAAGTGACAGAGGCCAAGGCAGAGCTGCATGTTAAGTGTTAACTAGAAGCAGGCACTGCACTGTCTGCACATCAAAGTCATGTCTTTTTCCTGGACCTTGGAGGCTATGTGCCACGGTCACACATTTCTGTTTCCAAGGAGCATCTGCTATGGGAGAAAACTTTATTTTGTGGGTAGAATAAAAGTACAGCACAGCTGCTAGTATAAATATCATCTTCAGGGAACTTTAGGACCTTTCCTCCTCACCTAGAATAAAATCTTACCCTCACTTCCTGCCAGGGGCCAGCTGTAATAGAGTGTTCATTGATTGCTCCAGGACAAACAGTAGCTCACAATTCACCTTGCTTTGGCAGGTGGTCACATACTTATCTGCTGTTTTAAGTCTTTAGTGTGGTTTACTTTGGTTAAAAGCAACACCAAACAGTTGAATGTGATAAAAGGCTGGGAAACTTAATTCTATTTTCTTGAAATGTAACAATTAAGTTCTTTATTACACCTAAGAAACCACAGGTTACTGTGTGCTGTGCTGTGTGAGCTGTGTGTGTTGTGTTTACTGTGGGTGCTGTGGGTGCTGCACTGTGTGAGCTGTGTGTGCGGTGCTATGTTGAATGTACTGTGCTGCGGCTATGTAACAAATACTTCCTATGATCTGTTAAGTGATATGACTGAAAGCAAACAATGCCACCCGAATTTAGGAATGGCGAGAGAAAATTCAAAAGGAAAAATGGTTGGTGCAGCCCATCCAGGCACCAGACATCACTGCCACAGGCTTCAACCTCCTGCACCATCACACAGCCCTGCCACAGGCTGCATCATCTCCTTACAGGCATGTTTGTTTGTTTATCTTAAGAGAATATCACCAGTCTATGATTGATCATATCACAATGACTATTTCAGTTGACACCAACAACCACAGGAAATTAGGGCAACTCAGTTATACAATCACACGAACAAGGCAAAAGTGAATATTAGTGAACTGGCTTACAATTACACATGTAGAATACAACAGAAGTGGAGCTAAAATGAAAGACTCTGGCTCCTATTCCCCAGCCTCTCCTACTTCAGAATACAGGCACCGTGTAGACTGAATTTCCCTGTAACATCTATAGAGACGGAAGCTAAGAAAAGGAAATTTTTACAATATATACTATTTCAGAAAGAATCGTCTTTTGATATCCAATATATGTGTCAAATGAACGTTTTTTTTTTTTCAAAGCCACTTTTCATCATTACCTGGCAAAAGGAGAGCCTCAGAGAAGAAAACTTTCTCAGAAAGATGTTGCAAGTAACAAACAAATGTAGTTGCTTCTCTCTTGGGAAAGAACTAATCAGAGCCAATTGCCTCCACTGAAATCCCCTAATTCTGAGGTTGCAGAAATCCTAGGCTCCCATATTGATTTAAGTGCAAATACAAACTGATATTTTCAAATAGCTACATGAAATAGCAAAGTCTTTCGTTCTTGGATTTGGAATAGAAATTTCATGTAAAAACTCTCAGCGTTCTATAACTTCAAGCAAGTAATACTAAGTTGCAAATATAACTAAGTTATTTGTGTATATTACACCTTAATCCTGATGACCAGTCTATAAAATATTGCCACTCCCATCACCGCCACCACCAATGTGTGTATATTTTATATTTTGTTCATCCCTTCATCTTTTAGTGGATGATTTCTCCTTTCTGGCTATTGTGAATAATGCTGATATTAACGCTGTTGTATGAGTATTTGTTTAAAACCTTGTCTTTAATTCTTTTTGTTAAATGGGTAGAAGTAAGATCACTGAATCCTAAGCTTGTGTGAAACTCTGAAACGTCTTAACACAGTGGCTGTGCTATTTTACATGTCCCGTTATCAGTGCACGGTGTTTCTAGCTCCCCACATCTTCAGTGTGTGTGTGTGTGTGTGTGTGTGTGTGTGTGTGTGTGTGTGTGTGTGTGTGAGTGTGATTGTGATGATTTGTGTTGATTGTCATTTTCACAGAATCTGGAATCATCTTGGACACAGGCTGCCAGGTACATCTTTGAAACATGATTTAGATAAGTATAGAGAGTGATTATCTTGATTAGTGTAATTGAAGAAGGAAGACCCATCCAAATAGAGGGAAACCTCTTTGCCCAGGCTTGGGTCCTGGGTAAACAGAATAAAATAGAGAAAGCTAGCTAAGCAGGAACATTCATCTCTCTCTGTTTTCTGCAGATACAACATGATCAGCTGCCTTAAGCTCCTGCTAACAATGCTTTCCCTGCCATGATGGACTTAACCTGAATCTCTAATTCAAAATAAACCCTTCCATTCTTAAGTTACTTTTGTGAGCATCCCACAGCAATAGGAAAAGTAACTAATATGGTTTTCATAATAGATGGGAAGAGCTGAGCCGCTATGGCCTTTGATGATTTGGGGTTTTTTTAGTGTGTGTGTTTGCTTGTTTGTTTTGGGATGGGGGTTGGTTTTGTTTGCTTTTGAGATGAGATGTTAGTATGTAACTTAGGCCAACTTCAAACTCTCTAAATATCCCAGGATGGCCTCAACTCACAAATCTCCTGCCTAGCCTCCTGAGTGTTAGACCACAAGTATGCCATCACATCCACATCATTGCCAACTTTTAACTGGGCTATTTCACATTTTAGTATTAAATTGCAAATGTCCTTATATATTCCTTTGGATCAAACATCTGTTGCATGTTGGCAGTGCCAGAATAGGCAGATTCACCTATCATGATTCCATTCATATACCAGTAAAAATTGCATGCTGAAACAGAAATGTCCATGTGATGAAGGGCTTTTACACTGGCTTTCTGAAACTACTGGGATAGTGTTTCACTAAGTGTTATCAGCAGGAAGGGGGCTGCAGCTCCTGTCTAGCCTTTTATTCCACATTCATGTTTGTGTGAGTTTTCATTTTTTTAAGATTTATTTCTTTAAGGGCCATTCTCAAGCCCCAGAAATGCTTTAAAATTCAAAATAATTTCCAGGAGTGAGGTGAGAAGCTGCCGTTTGGTGATTAATGAAGAGTTCTGAAAAGGCAATTTTAGAAAATCATGGGGCAGTGGGAATGCTGCAAAATCTCCTGGCACAGATTGGACAGGAGAGAGTGGAGAGGTGTGGGGATATATTGTGTACCCTAATAAAGTTTGCCTGAAGATCAGAGAACAGAACAAGCCACTTGATTAAACATAGAGGTCAGGCAGTGGTGGCACACACCTTTAATCCTGGCACTCAGGAAGCAGAAATCCATCTGGATCTCTGTGAGTTCAAAGCCACCCTGGACTACATGAGATTGACTCACTCTAGGAGAGAAACAGAACCAGGCAGTGGTTTGACACACCTTCAATCCCAGTATTTGGGAAGCACACATGCCATTAATCCCAGCACTAGGAAGGAAGTGAAGGCTGGGCAGAGAAAGGTATATGAGGCAGGAAGAGACAGGAACTGAAGGCTTTTTCAGGCTGAGGAATCCTAGAGGTAAGACGTGGCACTGACTTGTTTCTTTGTCACTGATCTTTCAGCATTTACCCCAATATCTGGCTCTGGGTTTTTTATTTGTAAGACCACTTAAGATTCGTGCAACATAGAGGGGCAGCTGTTTTGAGAGGATAAATGGTGCCTTTCCATTTCCTTATCACAGAGCATGACAAAGCAGCACTCCATTCCCATTCAGGTCAAGCAGCCTGGACAGCACAGATGACTGCTAAGAGAGGCAGCAGGGGTGGGGGTGGGCAGGTTAGCAGCATGCACATTGGAGATTGATGTTGATCCTCTTTGCTGCCAAGTGAAATGCCAATAATGCTTGTGTAGCATTTTGTGAGGCAATGGGAGTATTGATTCCTGAGCGATAATAAAGAATGGAGCCACGCTCTTAGGTATAAAAATATTGGCAACTGTTACAAAGAATTGACTCAAGGGTCCTGAGTGCCAGCCTATCTTAATACAAATAATTCAGGCTTCAGAAGGGTTTCAGGGGCAGCCAGGCATGGCTTGCAGGCAAGGATTGTGCTATCTATGTGCCTGCAGTTTTACTAGTCTCACAGTATATTGGACTGTTAGACTAACTAGGACTAGAGCAAATGTAATTCTGAGGTTTGCTGATAATGAGAAAAGATGATTAATGATTAAAGAAAAGGAAAGAAAGAAAAAAAGAAAGATTAGATGCATTTTTAAAGTTCAAGATTTTGTCTTTTTTTTTTTTGCTGTTGTTAAAGATGAAAGCAGAGGAACACTATACCTTAGATGTGTGTCTTCTGAGAACATTTTATGCTATAGATTATAGGTTTGACACCCAAACTAAAATGGAACTCTCACAAACATAAAATGGAACTCTCACAAACATACATAACTATTATATTTAATGATATCAAGTTCTTGATGATATGCTGATATAATACTGAAGAGTTGTTCAGAGAAGGGATACTGTATGAACACTTACATACATCAATCCCTAAGTAGAATAACTCTCTGAAGAAATAAAATAAGCCATCAATACTGGAGCACCTATTTATCTTTACATTTACTAAGAGTAAAAATAATTTTGTCTCACATGAGCTCAGTCTGGTCTAGGAAGCATCAAACTACTACTTGAAAATAATTGTTAAAATGTTATTGTTAAAATGCAAAAATAACTGCAGATTGATGTATTCTTACATATGTATGATGCACAGATATATGTTGTAACATGAGTCTCTAAAGGGTCTTATTAATAAAAACAAACCTGGAGTCAGGTATTGGGGTGAATGCTGAAAGCTCAGAGAGGTAGAACAGACACTAAATATAGAAGCCAGAAAATGGTGGCACACACACCCAACATTCCAAAGGCAGATATCCATCTGGATCGCTGTGAGTTCAAAGCCACACTAGAAACAGCCAGGCATGGTAACTCATGCCTTTAATCCCAGGAAGTGATGGCAGGAAGCAGACAGGTATATAAGGCATGAAGACCAGGAACTAGGCCTGGTTGAGCTTTTAGGCTTTTAGCAGCAGTTCAGCTGAGATCTATTCGGATGAATTAATAAGACCCATTAAGATTCGTGTTACAATATGTACTAATTTTATATTAACTGATGGCAAAGGAAGAATACATATTGGCTTAGACCTGGCCATCCTTTGAAGAGCAAGGATGCTTTAAGAATCAGAAAGGGTCTGGTGAGTGGTTCAAAAATACAACATTGCTAAGCATATGAAAGGGTCTATATTCAATGTTCAGCAGTACATCAATTGATCAATGAATTAATTAATATAAAGATTTTATGCATCATAATTGATATTGTCTTTTATAACCTAAGATGTCATGAATGCACATTTTGGGTGGTTTTTTTTTCTTTTTCTGCTCCGATGTGCTTGCCATCTTGCCCTTGATCATTCCTAAGGACACTATACATCTACTGTTAAACAAGAAAGAGAATGAAAGACACTCAGGAAAACAATAGCCTTATAAGCTCAATATCAATCACAGTCCAGAAGTACCACAGCCTAATTCAGCTTCAGAGGGCCCAAGCTAGCCCACAGTGAGCTCTTCAGAAAGTTAGATTGTCTCAAACCACATACAAAAAATGGTCAAATGCTTTCAAAAACATCTTTAGTGTTATCAAAGAAATTCTGCTGATGGGATAGAGTGACTTTCTCACAGATAATACACAAAATATGTATTGTGTTCTTAATAGGTTGTTTGATTTAATACTGAAATTGTACTCATAAACATTGATATAAAAATTTAGACAGATCTTCATGGCTATGCTATATATAGTAAAATATTAAAAGAAAACCATCAAAGTGATGTTAATTGAAGCAGTGCTCAGCTTTTCGTTAAGAGTGAGGAGATGCCGTGCTGACAGAGACTGACACCGCAGGTTGCCCAAGGTCACCATTCCTCACAATCCTGCTTTTGCACCTGGCTCCAGAGTGCATTAACCCAGCCACACTTCCTCCTCTGCACATGACTCGAGACAGGTGATCATCACTGTGCCCAGTCCCAGGGGAAGGACATGGCTGTGATAAGGTAACCAGAGTTATCCTTTGTATTAGTGAGAATTATTTTTTTTTTAATCTTAGACCAATTTGATTAAAGAAGTTTTTTTCTTCTTAAAGTTGACTGTTATCTTACTTAGGTTTTCTACTGATATGAAGAGACACCATGACCACATATATAACTATTATAAAGAAAAACATTTAATTGGGTGGCTTACAGTTCAGAGGTTCAGTTCATTATCATCATGGTGGGATATGGCAGCTTGCAGGGTGACATGGTGCTGGGAAATAGCTGAGAGTCCTATATTTTGATTTGTAGGCAACAGGAAGTGGTTTGAGTTTCTGGGTGTGGCTTGAGCATGTATGAGACCTCAAAGCTCACCTTCACAGTGACACACTTTCTGCAACAAGGGCATACCTACTTCAACAAAGCCACACATCCCAATAGTGCAATTCACTATGAGCTTTTGGGGGCCAATTATGTTCAAAATACCACAATTGTGTTCAAAATAATAGACAACTTTAATGTGTTACTCCAAAATCAAAAGCACAAAATAGTATGCCATCTGACTCCATCTCTGTTACTACATATTCTACAAGTAGTTTTAACATGCTGATTATGGTACAGGGTAGTGTCAACATTATACACAATCTTTAGTTCATGTCTCTGTTCTAAATTTACATGAGTGAGTACTGTAACTGAATAAAGAAGATAGAACAATATTTCCCCCTATGTAAACATTTTTGATCTAATTTTGATAAGCATTTCAAAGCCCTCTTCTCTTCTCAACTCCAGACACCATTTAACTATCTACTATGAATCCAGTTGTTCAGTTTCCACATAGAAGGTCTTTGTCTGTCTCAACCCTCTTTCTTTTACTTTATGTAATATATTTGAGCTTTAGCTATGCTGCTCCAAACAACAGGGTTTACCAAAACAGTAGGGCAACAAAATTCACAAAAATGTATTATATTTTTAATGAAAAACTATAAGACAGACATTTGAAGCTTTCCTAAATGATATGTTTAAGGAGATGGAAATACCAAACATGGCAACTTAACTATTAAACACTGTATATGTTCATGAATTATCAGTGTGCCACATAAATACATAAAAATGCTGTCAATTACATGACTTTTATATATCACCTAGCACTTCCTCTGTGCTAATAAATCTGATAGAATGGGGAGACATTACAGAAAAGCAATTTTTAAAATCTATACCTATATTAGTTAGCATAAATAATTTACCACTCCTATTTGCTTATCAGAGACCAATGACTTTCCACTTATATCTTAGGGAAAAGAAAAACAAAATTCCAGTGCTCTGCTCATTCTTATCCATCAGCAGGCATCATGCAATTAGATCCCTACTGATTCATTTTTGTTTCAGCAGGTAGTAGATGAAAAAATACACATTGTATACAATTAAAAACATTTTTCTGTTGTCATTTTGATATGGTAATGCAGCTGTGCTTTTTGCTAATTTATCTAAAAACATTATTGAGCATCTGTTTTGGCAACATGCTAGTTAGGCACAGAAAGATGATAAAAATGAATGAAAAATGGTCCCTACACTGTGGGAGCTCAAAGTCTAAAGGACAAACAGACATGCAAACATTGAGGTTGTAATACTTTGCTGCAAAAATAAAGATATGCAGAAAGGAAATAGTGACATGAAGTATTCATCACTCTCAATTATGGAGAAGAAAATTATAAAGACATATTTGCATGAGATTTGGACCATAAATAATTTGTAAACCCAATGAACACATTAAAAAAGGTAATCCTGGCAGAGTTGTAAAACAAAGGAGTTATGATTTCCCTGGGTAGTAAGCAGACATAATAGATCTGTTTGCCACAGAATAAGTAACAAGCAACAGGAGAAGATGGGTACATATACATATGGAAATGTTTTCAGCCATAAAGAATAAAGGTATGCCTTTTGTTGGAATACAAGCCTAGATGATTATATTAAGTGAATTAAGAGAATCACAGAAAGACAACTGCTGGGTGATGTCTTTCTGTATGCTGTGAATATATGCTATCCCCGTTGGTTAATAAATAAGCTGCTTTGGCCTATGGCAAGGCAGCTTAGAGGCAGGCAGGAAATCCAAGTAGAGAGACAAGAAAAAGAAAGGCAGAGTGAGGGAGACACCAGACTGCTATGCTAGGAGCAACATGTAATGGGATGCAGGTAAAGCCACGGAACATGTGGAGATCCACAGATTAATAGGTATGGGTTGAGTTAAATGATAAGAGCTATCTAGCAAGAAGCCTGCTATAGGTCATACAACTTTTTCTGGACTGCTACCAAAAGGTACTACTTACATCTAGAGCCAACTAAAATAATGTGATCAAGAAACTCCCTCTCAGGAATTGCCAGAAGCTTGTGTTTAGAGCTTAAATAATTCCATTTGCAGTCAGGTGGACAACCAAGTTTAGCCACCACAATCTAATAGGGCTACAATGTGCCTAAATATTTGCTCAGATATTATGCTGTGTGTATATGAGAATATTTCTGGATGGTAATAATAGTGTTTATCTGAAGTGAACATTATAAAGAAATTGATAATTTTATTAAAATACACTTAATATCTAGAATATAGCTACTATTGCAAACTAGATAATTCATATTTTCATGCTGTTTCAACTATTAATGATTGTTGACCAAATTCCTTAATCAAGGTAGGTGACTGTAAACATAGTCCCAATGACAGGCATTCAGATACTGTGATCACATCTACACATACATGGACCTATACCCCACCTTCTAAGACCATGATGACTTTTACATACAGCCTTGCACAAAAAGCTCACCTTCTTCTGTTAATAATCCAACTATTGGTATTTTTCATGAATTCTAGGTAGGAGTTGATAGGTTTTCTTTTATTTATGTGTTAGGATTTTCACTACTTCTAACTCAAGTTATATGTTTTTATTTGAAATTAGGGCAGATGGTTCTTTCTTGTTTTTTAATCTTATGATAGCTTTTACTTGTAGTTTGGTTTCCACAAGACTTCTCTCTCAATCTCATGATGCTATTGCTGGAAATGACATTCTTTTGCCTTACTTTTCAGCTTGTTTTAAAAATCTCTTTCAGTTTTCTGATGCTATATTCCAAGAAATGAAACAGACTGTTGCCTGTCTAGAAATAAACAAAGCTCAACTATGCTCATTCATTTGTTCTAATTACTAGTCAATCTGCCACTTTTCCAAAGGTGTGCCACCCACAATATATTCCAGGAATGGATGAATTGCCTGGGCATCCTGTTATGCTCTGTTCACTTGCTAATCTGTGAAATGTGCAAGAGAAACATTTGTGTTAGTATCACCAAGACCATCTTCTGACAATGATTTTCTGGAATTATTCAAGGACTTGGAAGTCAAGAGACAAAGAGTTATGGCTTAGACCATGACAAGACACATAACAAAATCAACAAGTAGAAAAAGCATATACAGAGAAGTCCAGGAAAAATCTCGTATGTATGTCAGAACTTACACACACACACACACACACACACACACACACACACACACACACACACACACAAACACACACACACACACACACACACACACACACACACACACACACACACGCTCAGATCCTTCAGAGAACCTTGACTAATACACACTTTAAAACAACCATCACAATCAAGAGGAGTTTGTGAATATGGAAATGTAATTACTAAATCAGTAAGTAATGCACATGTAACAGGATCACCAAAATAACTGAAGTCCACAGGGTGCAAAATATGTGCAGAATTTGGTCCTGTGATAGCAGTGGGGAACTCTGTAGTTGTCAAAATAATTGCTGAAAACCATTCAGTTGTCAGGATTAGCAAGGTTCATTTATTATAAGTGGCAAAGTTGAATTCCTGCAAGTGTAGTGTGAATTGAAGTAAACTACACATTTGATAATAAAACATACTGCCCCAAAGCAATATTAGTAGGCAGCCAACAAAAGTGTTACTCAATCTGTATAATGAAAAGTCTTTAAAAATGGTACATGGAGCATCAAGTAACCTTGTATCCAGAATGGCCTATCATAATCAGTGTTCCATCTAACTCACCAAGGTTCAAGATCTAATAATAATCCATTTTAAGAATAAATTGGCCAGGCATTGTTGACTCCCAATGGGATGCCTTGCCTTTTCTGAGGAGTGGATGGGGGTGGTTCTGAGGAGTGGCTAGAGGTGGGTTCAGGGAGGAGCATGGGGAGGAAAGGAGAGAAGAGGTGCTGTGGGATGTTCTATATGTTAAATGTGTTGCTCTGATTGGTTAATAAATAAAACACTGATTGGTCAGTAGCCAGGCAGGCAGTATAGGTGGGACAAGGAGAGAGGAGAATTCTGGGAACAGGAAGGCTGAGTCAGGAGATGCTGCCAGCTGCCACCAAGCAAGATATAAAGTACCGGTAAGCCACGAGCCACGTGGCAAAGTATAGATGAATAGAAATGGGCTAATTTAAGATAGAAGAACTAGATAACAAGAAGCCTGCCACGGTCATACAGTTTATAAGTAATATAAGTTTCTGTGTGTTTACTTGGTTGGGTCTGAGCAGCTGCGGGACTGGCGGGTGAGAGAGATTTGTCCTGACCATGGGCCAGGCAGGACCAGAAAAACTCCAGCTACAAGGAGGAACTGTGGTTGGTATGTAAAATGAACAAAAAGATAAATTTAAAAAAGAAGAAATTGTTATCTCTAGATTTTGACATGATTAGGGACAAATGAAAAAAATTACCAGAAAAAGTAGGCCAGACCTCAACGACACCTACTCTGGAGCTTCTTTGCACTCAGTTAAAGCCAGATAGGATACCAAGTAGTTTAGCATGCAAACATGAGCTAGAAATGGATAACTGCATTGTATGTCCATTCAAGGAGGACAGTGAACCAGTCTACTTGGGTTAATTCTTCCAGTGGAGAGTTCAGCAATACAATCATTCACCCACTTTGTGGAAGAAGAGGACTGCCTGGATATATTATAAATTTGAAGACACAAACAATGGCAAATATTTTGGCTGGTTGACCCAGGTGACAGTATTTCGGCAGGGCATAAGAAGGTGTGAAAAGAAACACATGTATTGTATGCACACTGAATGCGAACAATTTTGTAGTAGAGAGAATTCTTGCCAGATATCACTAGCACTCACATTAAATAAAAAATGAGACTGATGTAGTTGGATAATGTACCTTAACTGTTCATTGTCATTTTTCACTCTATTCTTCTCCAGTTCCAGAAGACTGATCTATTTCTTCCCATTGCTTAAAGCCCAAGCTTTCACTCACAAAATCAAATGCAA
This sequence comes from Peromyscus californicus insignis, assembly GCF_007827085.1. Taxonomy (NCBI): domain Eukaryota; kingdom Metazoa; phylum Chordata; class Mammalia; order Rodentia; family Cricetidae; genus Peromyscus; species Peromyscus californicus. The sequence goes on along the minus strand of NW_026294573.1, from coordinate 78,841,870 downwards.
TGATTGGGAGCTAAAGATACATCCCAGCGGTCAAGGACCTGGGTTTGTTCCCCAGCTCTCTCTCAACCTAAAAGGTAGATATCAGAGAGTCTTGTATGCCATTTAGGAGAAAATTGAAATTAGCATAAACCTTTAGACCTAGGATATGTAATAATGGTTCATCTTTGACCAGATTTAACTCAGACTTGGTATGAGTTTGATTTTAGTCCCCATAAGACCCCAGTCTGCACCATCACAATGGACTTGCAGTATTTTGATCCATCAACACAGGACTCTGGATAATGTTTTGTGGGGTCAGTAGACCTTTTACTGAAAAGGGGTGATAGTGAACATAAGGTCACAACAAATTGAATACATAGGATACTTCACCATGCAGAAGGTTCTGCCCATAGCAACCTGTTCAAAGTATAGCTGAAACATCAGTTGGAAATAAGATTCTGTGAGGCTGGACCTGGTCCTCAAAGATGTAGTTCATATTCTAACTCAACCCTGGTAAGATATGTCACTATTGTATTCCTGTGCATTGTGTGTTTAACAGTATCTCTGGGTCCACTTAATAGGTACTTATAGCAACCTCCTACTACCTGTAACAGGGGAAGTGTCTCTGGTCACTGCCATATATCCCCTAAGAAGATGAATTGCTTGCTCTAAGAATTAACAGCCCTAAGTAAATAACTGTAGTACAACCTCAGTAGTCAAGTACTATTACTTTGTGACCAACTCAGTGAATTCATGTTTTGTACCTAAAGTTTAGGGGTCTATGTTTAGAAATTTTAGCTGCAGGAGAAAGAACACACCTACTAGCAAATACAGCAAGAGTCCCACTCAGTTTCAATTTATGACTATCAGCTAGCCACGCCGGGTTTATTGTGTTAGAAGAAAAGAAGGTAAATAAAAGAATGTCATGATTCTGGTGAGATAATGGATAATGACATCAGAGAGTTAGGCCTTCTGTTACACAAAGGTTTGAAGAGAAACGGGTTTGTAAATATGGTAATCCATGCCTGTGATTCGGAGTATTCCCAATATTTGTTATGTGTTTGCTTGTTTTTTGTTTTGGTTTTTGAGACAGGGTTTCTCTGTGTAGCTTTGGCTCTCCTGGAATTCACTCTATAAACCAGGATGGCCTTGAACTCAAAGAGAATGACCTGCCTCTGTCTCCCAAGTGCTGGCATTAAAGGCATGGACTACCACCACTGTGATCAGTATTCTCAATTTTAATGACAAGAAAACATTTCACAGACATGAGGAAATACAGTTTGTATCACCTCACCAGGAATTAGTCCCTTTTCCATTGCTATGACTACAATTTATAGCAGAAACAATGTTATAGGGAAAGATTTATTATGGTTTAGTTTCCAAGGGTTTCAGTCTATCATGATGAGGAGGTAAAATAAAATTCATGGCAATGGAAGTGTGTGGCAGAGGCTCCACACCACTGTGAACCGAAAAAGCAGAGCACACAAAAACTAAGGCTGGGCTATTGCCTTCAAATGTCTATCCCTGGTGATCAACTTCTGCCAGTTTTCCCACTCCTAAAAATTCCACAGCCTCCCCAAATATACTACTAGCAGGGAAAGAAGCATTCAAAATCAGAGCCTGCAGAGGACATTCAGATTGAATGTAGAACACCAGATAAGCCTTTTCAACCACAGAGGCCCTAATAAGTAGATATTAAAAACAGAAGAATCAGTATTAGGGGCAATCAGAAGAACTGTAGTCCACAACACCAACTGCCTTCTTGTTACCTTAAGGAAAGTACATCAGGGACCCTAAAGAGGCTTCTTGGAGGACTTTTGGTGAAGTAGTAGCTCCCATCATTGCAACAGGAAAACTGAGAGTGGCTATGATGTATTGTCTGGACCTTTCCACTTTGTCATTCAAATGGTCTTTTCCCAGCCTCTGAAAGAAGCTGAGGCTGACACCTCTCTGCTGTCTGTCTCTTCAGGGATTTCTTAATCCTAAATGGAGTTAACCACTCATGTGAAGACCCTTCCCATGTCCAAAACTATAGATTCCCAGGAAACTCAAGCTATATATTTATCTGAGTTAATATCCATGTCATCCCTTACACAGTTAATTATCTGGTTAACAAGACCCTAAAGGTAGAAGCCTGATCTAGTCACTGCCCCTCATACCTCAGCATGGCTATGGTCATTGTCTTTGTCCCAAGTTTCTTTACTGTCTCAGAATGTTTAGCTTTATAAGTCTTCCCTCCTAGCCACTTGCTATGAACTGAAAATGTATTTCCTTAGAATTTCTATGCTGAGTACCCAATCCCCCAGTGTGATAGTATTTGGAAAGGGGACCATTCTCAGGCAAGTTCAAAAGAAGGTGGTGTTATCATGCTGGGGCTAGTACCAAGAATAATAAAAGAGGTGCTGGGAAAGCTTCTTCTCTTCCATGTTCAGACAGAACTCAAAGGCACCTCCTGCAGGGTAGGAAGAGAGCACTCACTGTGCTACCATCCCAATTTGAACATGTAGCCTAGAGAACCCTGGGAAAACAAATGTCTACTGTTTATCCATCCCTGTCTGTGGTGTTTTCATGAATTTTAATCATTTTCTTTATTTTCTTCCTTGCAAAGTTATCTCCTGTGACGGGCTAATGAGCTCCTGCGTGTTTGCTCATGTCTCTTACCTATATGTATATATACTTTAGCAGTCCTATACTTGATTAGGCCAGATTTTTTTTTTCAAAGTTTACGGACCTTGTATCACTATCTATAGCTCTGAAGAAATCTGAGCAATTTCATTCTACTCTCAAAAGGTCACCTCTCATCATCTGCCTAGATAACCATGAGATTTTTTTTCTATCCTTGAGTTTTATGAGATTTGCCATCTTAAGTCTTCACATGGCTCCAGTTGGATTCTTTCCTTTAGGAATGTTCTCTAGCTATAGTTTTATGTCCGTGCTTCCCTTCATTTGAATCTGGGAGATTGTTCCTTTATAATATTGTCTTGAACTAGAAGAATATTCAGCTTATCATGCTTTTCCACAACTTGTGTCCATCATCTGCATTTGGTTGTTCCTCATCCCTAATACTCATCTTTTCTTGTTCTTTTTATGTTATACTGTAACCGTGTGTATATTTATTGCATTGTGTGTGTATGTGAGTGGTGTGTGTTAGTTGTAATTGTGTCATGTAATTTTTTTCATTTTTAATGGTGGATAAGTGCATAAAAAGGGGGAAGGGGGAGAAAGAATGAGGAGAGGGGAGGGAGGGGAAACTGTAATCAGGATGTAATATATGAGAGAATAAATTAAAAAGGGAGAAAATATATTCAATAGTGAAATTGTAATATCCACACAGCCTCCATTGCAAATGGCTATTGGGTCTGATTAATTTTTTTGTGTGTGATTTTCTTTTTATTTGCAAGTTTTTATGATGAATTTTAAATATTTTAAAAAATATTGTTGGGTTTGACTCTTGCTTTTTTGTGTGTTACAAGTCCAATATTAACATTCATTATACCTTTTGGATACATGTCTAGCCTAACTGATATGATATAACTTTCCAAGATATAATGTTAAGTAATACAATGTGCAAAACTTCATGTGTTATAACATAGTATGCTGATCATGTGTAGAAATCATAGGTGCATTTACTTACCTTCTCAAATAGAAGCAGAACAAATCTTTATCAGAAATTATCCCCAAAGGAGAAAGAAAAACCAAGGATGAAGTGAGTATATAAAGTCTAAGTGATAATTTGCTTCCTTCTAATATGAATATTTTTTTAATATTCCACAGAGGCAAAAAAACATTATAAGAACAAGAGTGGAAGGAATTATAAAGCTGAATCCAAATAGTAATTCAAACATATCCAAATGAGAAGACTAGATATCAAATTCCAAAATTTTCATGGCACAGTAAACTAATTGCCACAAACAACAATATTAAGCATAAACAGAATAAAAAAATAGAGTGGGAACTGGTAGAGAAGAACATGCAGGTATAGGGCAGAGTCAGGAAGTTAAACCAAAAAGGCAATTGTCACTATATTCTGGGAAATGCCAAGGAAAAGACACTGATAAAATTCCATTGCATGGATTTGGGCTTCTTGACTTACAGGATCTATTATTGTCTTCAATTATGGTTTAAAACAATTGGAAAGACAGAATTTTCCTTTAAAAGCCTACAATGTGGCTGGAGTAAGTAGAAAATGAGACTGATGAGAAAGATATAGCAATGTTCTCTGGGTACAGAGGTTGGGAAGATTGCCCAGTGGGTACTGAGAACCTGAGTTCAGGTTCTTAGCTGCGTCATGAAAAAAAGCTGGGTCCAGCAGCCATATCCACTTGAAATCAAGCACTGGAGTACAGAGATAAGAGGTTTTCTTGGTCCTTCTGTCGAGCCAGTTAAGCATAAACACAGAGCTCTGGGCTGAATAATAGACTCTCTCTCAAAAAAATAGAGAGAAGCATGATAGATAAAGGTACCTGATGTTGACTTCTGGCCTTCACATGTCATAGGCATGCACACTGGCATATATATGGATACAAAAATAAAAAGCTATAGTTTCTATTTTTAATTTTTACTGACAGAAAACCTAAGATTATCATAAAGGGTCCTATGATAGAGATTAAGAGATTAGAGAATAGACAGAAGAGGATTAATGTCAAGAAATGGAAAAATAGATATTTTGGAATTCAGATAACAAGTCTCTCGTTTTAAAGAAAGGGGAAAAACACCATCCTCTAAGGAAAATGGAAATATGCTTGGCCTTAAAGTGAGAGGGAGAAGCATGTAAACTGACTTGAGTAAAATCTAAAATGATAAATAGTATTGTCATGGAATGGCTGAGCAAAGGTAGGGTCAAAGATACGAGTGCTTTCAATATGCCCAGAATATCAATGCACTAGAAATTGGAAAAGAGCAGGAAGAGGAAAATGGGAGATGAACATGGCTGCATAATTAGAAGGCTATAGGAGACAGGCCCTGAGTAACAGAAAAGCTATAGAATCATCCTGGCAAAGAAAACCAGAGAGTTGAGGGGCAGGTAGATTTGTTTTAAAGAAAATAAATCAGAGAATCTACTTCCTAACTACAGAGATTTTTTTTAATGCTCTTGGTTTAGAAATAGAAAAGCTTGGGTGCTTTTATTTATGGATAGGGAAACAGATTGTTTTCTAGTATTTCCTATATGAATTCTCTATTTACATTCTTTCTTCTCTATTCCCTCCAACTCCTCTCATTTTTCTCCAAATCTAACTCAAATTCATGACTTCTTATCCTTTAATTATTGCTACATGTTAGATGATAGATGATAGAGAGATACAGACAGACAGATTGATAGATAGATAGATAGATAGATAGATAGATAGATAGATAGATAGACAGATAGACAGACAGATAGATATACATTCACAACCTGTTGACACCCTTTCATGTTGCTTGCATGAATATGTAGTCAATGTTGAGCACTTGGTATTGAATAACTATTCCGGTGACTTGTCCCTGGAGAAGGATGATTCTCCCTCACATATCAGTCATTAATCACCTACAGCTCTTCATCTAGAGGTGTGGCCTTGTGAAATCCCACAAAAAGCAATTTTTAATTGGAAATTCCTATAATTCTTTCCCAGGAAGCCTTTAATCTTGGTTTATTTCATCTTAAAGCTTTGAAGTCCTTGGTATGGTTTGCACACTTTCCTAGCATTCCTAATGCTCTCCACAAATTACTGAAGATCTACTGTGAAAATGTAAAGTGGAGATGCTCTGTTGTGCTGATATGATTTACTCAGTCATTCTGCCTCTCCTCTCACCTCAGGGAAGCCAGCAATCCTTTCTTCACTCTGTACTGCTAGTGCTGAATTCCTCTCACAAGACTCAGTGGTAAAGAGCAGCTGAAGGCAGCTTCTGTCATCTCTGAATCCTATAATCTCACAATTTCTTCATGGCCTCCTGCTCACCAGGGGTCACTGGAAAGTCCTCCACAGTTGCTGGTCTTATGTTTGCAACTTTCCCCTAGGGCTTTCAAAACCACAGTTGGGTCTTAGTTTCCTGCTGGTAAAAGTCAAAGAAAGAGAATGAGAACATCATTTATGAAGCCTCTTCAGAGAATGACAGGATGAGCAAGGACGGCTACAAGACATCTATTTTTAAAGTAAAACAGTCTCACAAAGTATATACCTTGGCCTCTAACACAGAAAGACTTAAGAGTAAACACTGTTTAACTTCAACCTTCCCACCCTGCTCCATTTCCCATCTCAGTGACCAGGTGGGAAAGAGGACTGGGCTCAAGCTGTGTAATCAATGGAGAAGAGTGTGAGGAGAAAATGAGGAACAGCAGGAAAAGAGGCTAAACATGCCCTCAGTTCCAGGTCCCTTCAGTCACCAGTCTCCCTAGTGGAGTCTTCCTCTTACTGTCCTCCATTCCCTTGTTAATGCCCTACAGAGAGCCGTGGGCTCTATGCTGTCTGATTCTGTTACTCAGAATCACTTTCCATGCAGTGCCCCCTCTCCTTTCAGCTTTGATTAGACTTTTCTCTTTTCCTGTCCTTCCTCTCTTTTAATCATTTTGGTTTCCCTGAGTTTATATGTTTACCTTTTTATGTTTTGAATATTCTGAATCATCATCCATTCCCATGTATTTATTCCATTATCACCATCCATTTGACTTATGACATTTTATGATCATCCTTCTCTTTCCTTCTTGTTACAAATATTTCTGATCTCAACCAGACAATAGCTGTTTTCTGCAATCACTTGGAATTTCCCTGAACATCACCATGTGTAGTTAAAGCAAGTAAGTTTTCAGTGTGATATTTACTTACGACTTACTGAATCTACTTGTTGTTAAAAGTCCATTGGTCATAAAGAATAAGCATTGCCTTTTAAGTGTGTCCAGAATCTTTATTTTTTACTTCAATCAGATATCTTTAAATCATATTTTATTTGTTCAAATCTCTATTAAATAAAAACAATATAAGCATCTTTTCACGGATTCATTATACGACAATTCGAGGTAATTTTGCTGGATAAAACAACATCAGGGACACTGCCCCTGTACTGTCTCCCTCTAGTCATGCTATGTTTGTGATTGATTCCTCTGCCATCACTGCCATGGCAGGCAATGGGGAAAATAACACAAATAAAAATTATGTTGCTCTGTATAAAGCAGCCACCTTTGTGACATCAGAATCCCAGAGGGTTAAGAGAGTCTGAGAGCCTTGCAGGTTCCACAAACACCTCTGATGATAGATTTAAAGAAATCTAAACATGTTTGTTGGTCCTTGCAGGATAAGCTCCCAGGCAACATAACATACCAGACTGTCATCATAATATCACATATCAAGTCATCCCAGCTGTTAAGTGGGTCTTGAATTGTATTGTCTTAATATGTCACTGCATTGGAGGTGTTGCTCACAAGGCCATGTCCTTGCAAGTGATTTTTCTTTTCCTCTACTACCAACATGGCAACCTCATACATCTTCATTCACTGGTGACAATAAAAGTGTGGCAGATTATATCTCAAAATATGAAACACCTTTTCAAATATTCAAAACTATGATGAGTAAGATAATGTTATAGACCAATTGAATTAAAAATATTACCCCATATTTCTATATAGGGATAAAAGAACTAAAAACAAACAAAGTGCAACTGATAGCAAGAAAAGAAATGCTCACTTATTGTAGCACAAACACAAAACTAAAGCACATGGATAAAGGAAACAACTAATATGGTGCCAGTGTCTACATAACTTGAAGAAATTGGGAAAAAATTAATACTGACAACAAAATCCAATATTAAAGGCAAAACCCATTACAAATAATTTGGTTATGTGAATATAATACATCTAAGCCCAAGATGATCTCTCATCAGTTTCCAGACTGCTTGCAAAGGCTTCACTCTCAGACTCTGCTGAAATACCATGACCTCAGCAAGTCAAATCTGTTGCCTTCTATTGCCTGCCAGACACAACTCATCAGTCTCTCCCAGGTGTTCTCAACCCTGTTCAAGGCAACACATTCCACAAGTGAGTTACAAGTGAGTCAATGTTGTGTTGTAGATGTTGCATAACTATATCTAGATTACTTGTTTTTTTTTTTTTAGTGTTTCAATATAGCCTTTCTTTAAAAAGTGATTGCTTGTGGCTGGAGATGGCTCAGTGTTTAAGAGTGCTTGTTCCTCTTCCAGAGGACCTTGGTTCAGTTCGCAGCACTCACATTGTGACTGGTATCCATCCATTTGTAACTCCAGTTTCAAAAGATCTGATGCCCTCCTCTGGCTTCTGCAGGTATCACAAGTATGTTGTATATACAAGCACTCATATGCAATAGAATAAATTTAAAAATCTGCCTGTGAAATCCATATTTTTAATTAATTTAATAAAATTTTTAGCTGTTATACCTACTTGATATTTGTCATACAAAACAATATTAATCAGTTTTATTTCTAAGAGACCCCAGTATATGTTAAGGCTCCAGCTATATGAGTTGCTTAAACTTTTAGTTCACAACTGATGATGAAATTTGGGGGACTTTGGGATCCTATGAAGCAGGAGGCATGGCAAGAACAAGTATATATTGGGGATATGCCTCTAGGGGTCAAATACCTGTCTACTTCCTTTCTACTGTTGCACCATGACTAACCATCTCCTGATCCACAAACAGCCCCCTGTATTGTCAAGATGGGCTGTGTCCTCTGAACTGGAGTTAGCATAAGTTTTCCTCCTTAAATGACTTCTGTTGGTGGTTTTGTTACAAAAACAAAGAAACTAATGTAAGTGAAGCTACTGAAATATCCTATTTTGTTCCTTTCTCTTTTTTTGGAATTTTTTAAATTTTATTTCTTTTTTTATTAAGAAATTTTTTTCATTCATTTTACACACCAAATCAAAGATCCCCTATTTCCTCCTCCCGCCCCCCAGCCTCTCCCTCCCAACTCACCCGCAACTCCCTCCCACAAGATGGCAAGGCCTCCCATGTGGAGGCACATTCAGTAGAGGCAAGTCCAAGCCCTTCCCCCTGTCTCAAGGGTGTATGTATGAGGTGTTCCATCATAGGTAGAGGGCTCCAAAAAGCCTGCTCATGCATCAGAGATGGAGTCTAATCCTATCGCCAAGGGCCCTCCCAAGCAGATCAAGCTACACAACTGTCTCACCATGCAAAGGGCCTAGTCCAGTCCCATGTAGGCTCCACAGCCATTCATCCAACTTTCATGAGTTCCGTCTAGTTTGGTTTCGTCATCCCTGCATGTTTCCTCATCATGATCCTGATGCACTTGTTCATAGAATCCCTCTTCTCTCTCTTTGACTGGACACCTGGAACGACTAGCTGTGGATCTCTGCATCTGCTTCCATCAGTCACTGGAGAAAAGGACTGTGTTGACTCTTAGAGTATTCACCAGTCTGGTCTCTGGGGCAATCAAGTTCAGTTCAGGCACCCTCTCCACTATTGCTAGTAGCCCAGGCTGGGGTCATCCTTGGGAATTCCTGACAACTTCCCTAGCACCGGGTTTTTCTCTATTCCCATGATATCTCTTTCATGGTATCTCTTTCACTGCATTCCCCCTTCCTCCCTGTTCCAGTTTAACCATCCCATTCCCTTATGTCTCTCCCTATCCCCTACCCTCCATTGCCTACCCCTCATCCCCAGTCCACTCATGGAGATCTCATCCATGTCCCCTTCCCAGGGCAGTCCATGTGTCCCTCTTTGGGTCTTGCCTATTAGTTAGCTTCTCTTGAGTTGTGGGTTGTTGCCTGATTACCCTTTGCTTGATATCTAGTATCCACTTATGAGTGGGTACATACCATGTTTGTCCTTCTGAGTCTGGGTTACTTCACTTGGGATGGTATTTTCTAGTTCCATCCGTTTGTCTGCAAATTTCATGATGTTATTGTTTTTCTCTGCTGAGTAGTACTCCATTGTGTATATGTACCACATTTTCTTAATCCATTCTTTGGTGGAGGGGCATCTAGGTTGCTTCCAGGTTCTGGCTATTATGAATAATGCTGCTATGAACATAGTTGAGCATGTGTCCCTGTGGTATGATTGAGCATTCCTTGGGTATATGCCCAAGAGTGGTATAACTGAGTCTTGAGGTAGATTGATTCCCAATTTTCTGAGAAACCACCATACCGATTTCCAAAATGGTTGTACAAGTTTGCACTCCCACCAACAGTGGAAGAGTATTCCCCTTGCTCCACATCCTCTCCAACGTAAGTTGTCTGTGATGCTTTTGATCTTAGCCATTCTGACAAGTGTGAGATGATATCTCAGAATCATTTTGATTTGCATCTCTCTGATAATAAAGGATGCTGAGCAATTCCTTGAATGTCTTTCAGCCATTTGAAATTATTCCTTTGAGAATTCTCTGTTTAGCTCTATAGCCCATTTTTGAATTGGATTGTTTGTTATTTTGATGTCTAGTTTCTTGAGTTCTTTATATATTTTGGAGATCAGCCCTCTGTCAGATGGTGAAAATCTTTTCACATTCTGTAGGCTGTCGTTTTGTCTTACTTACTGTGTCCTTTGCCTTACAGAAGCTTCTCAGTTTTGGGAGGTCCCATTTGTTAATTGTTGTTCTCAGTGTCTGTGCTACAGGTGTTATATTTAGGAAGTGGTCTCCTGTGCTAGTGCATTCAGGACTATTCCTTTCTTCGTTAGCTTCTCTCCATTATCATATCAGTATTTTGCTATTAAATGTCTTTCACAAATTATTCACATGGATTTTTACCACTTTCTATTGTACAGTACATTTTAGATAAAAATACAAGCACTTCACACTCTCATTTTACAACTCTGCGTGTATTTGCACTCACTCTTACCAGAATAGTAGAACCAAAGAATAAGCTAATTCAACCATTTCATTTCTTTTTTTATGTAAACAGATTCTATCAATATACTATACTCAACTTACAGATCAACTGAAAGGAAAATAAAAATTACTGAGCTACCCTGTCTTTCTTTTTAATTCCAGGCCTTTTCCAACCGTAGTAAAGAGCTAATGGCAAGAAACAGCACTGGCCCAGAGGACACAGTGAGCTCTCTGGTTTTTCCTTCAAACAGCATTACCTAGTTTCTGTTGTTGAAGCAGCTTCTTGTCCAAATGGAACCTGTGACATCTTGAGACTGACCAAAAATTCACCCACTTGTTTTGTCCAAGTGAGCCTTCTTGCTTCAAGGATCTGCTGGAGTTCTGTACACCTAAGATCATGGTGTCTATTTTCCATGGGTAAGGCAACAGGGAACAGCAAATAGACTTACCTTGTGTATCTCTCTACTTACAAGCAAATTCCACTCTTCTGTTAGTCCTCACTAATAAAATAGAAGTCTAAAGACAAGACTGAACCTTGCATGATGGCTTATGCCTTTAATCCCAGTATTTGGAAGGCAGAGGCAGGAAGATCTCCGAGAGTTCAAGGCCAACACATTTTAATGTGTTTCAAGCCAGTCACAACTACATAGTGAGAACCTGTCTCAAAACAAACAACAACAGTGAATTTCAAGATGTTTTCTCAGTTTGAAATTATCTTAAAGGATATTAAACTAAACACAGGTCCTTCTGGGACCCATTGTGGGTCTCGACTTTATGGGTTGTCACAAGCTGTGTACCATAAGACCTCATTGATTATAGAAGATGTTCACTGAGTCATCACATTAGCAACTGTCAGATGGTTCCTAGTTCCCATTATTTCTGTTAAATTAGGCTTTTAACTGATCTCATAGTCACTTTGGGGGTCAGATACTGCTATGCACTCACACTGAATTTTAGAAAGTTGCCACAAGTAGGAATTGAGAATTGTAGCCATGCAGGTTCCCTCTTCCCTTACCAGCCTGCCTTGCTGAGCAGAGTGTCCCACTACACAGAAAAGTGCAGAGATTAGGAATGTACACCACATGAAGTCATGTGGTTTCTGCTCTCCAAACCCTACTGAATCTTTATAGACAGGAGACTGCAGGACCTGTGTTGTCAATCCATTGTGGAGGAAGGAATCAGATGGTGGCAACCTTGTTGATCACTTAGAATGGGACCTGCTCAGCTGATAATAGAGCCTCTGCTACCCCCTGAGAAAGATTACTGTTAACCTTTTGGATTCAGTGGCAGAGTGACCTTCCCTTCAGAGTGCCAAAGACCTGCAAGTGTCTGCTAGCTTTGCTGATGGATTTTGTTATTCTTTCTTTCCACACCTGGCATTCACCAGGCATTGCAGAGAGCACTTTAAGCCAAAGGAGCTCTTCTCGTCTGTGGAGCTCTGCGTATTACATTCTGCCACTTAGCAATTAATTAGATTATGTCAGGTGAGTATCTACTTTCCCCATCACTTTATTCTGCAAATAGAGACATGCACTATCGTAAAAGTAAGTGTGCTGTTTATTAATGTGATTCCTCTTAGATTTGGTGAATAGTGGGTTTCAACAAAACCAATGACATTGAAAAAAGAAAATCCACCAACAGATCGCATTTTGCTTCCTGAAACAAATGGGGGGTGGATAATTTTTGCAAGTTTTATTAAAGTATAATTTTTCAGCAGCACAATTACTAATTAAAAGTATGTAACCAAATGAACTTTGACAAATAGGTAGTACAACTACATGCCAGAGGCAAACCTTCCTCTTGGCCTACCCACCCCACATCCTTTGTATTACAGCTTTCCTTCAGAATTTGTCCCTAGCAACCAATTAACTGGATTATACCACTATAGTTTAGCTGTTTCAAGAAGTATTTATATATGGAATCATACATATGACTTCCTTCACAATGGGCTTCTACTCAGAAAAATGCTTTTATTCTCTGTTGCTACATGTTAGTTAATTCCTTTTAGTAATGTGTAAAAGCTATATTTTGACTATACCATATTTGTAAACCAAGTATTTCTTTTGAGGGAAACTTGATTTGTTCCAAGTTAAAAACTATCATAAGAAAGTGTCTTATTGATCATCTTAATGATGATATTCAACATCAATTTATGTACATATTGGTCAACTATGAAATGTTTAGAGGAATTTTAGTGGATTAGTGTGGAATTTTAGGAGTTCTTTATGTAAAAGGGGTTAGAATTATTTCTTACAACATCATTCACAAATATTTACAATTAACGTTTTGAGTTATTAAATATTCTGCCAGTTGTTTGCTATGACTAACTATGTACTACAAGGATATATATATATATATGTATATATATACATATATATATGCAAAATAATTTCTTTTTTATATTTTTACATTTTCTTATTAAATTTATTTATTTTATATCTTGATTGAAATTTCCTCTTCCTCCTCTCCTCCCATTCCTTCATTCTACTTCCAGTCCACACCCCTACCCACTCCTCCTCTGTTTCTGTTCATAAAGGGGAAGGCCTCCCATGGGTATCAACAAAGCATAGCATATCAAGTTGCAGTAGGACTAAGCACCTCTCCTTGTATTAAAGCTGGGCAAGGCAACCCAGTATGAGGAGTAGGTTACCAAGAGCCAGCCAAAGCATTAGAGACAGCCCCTGCTTCCACTGTCAGGAGTCCTATAAATAGAACAAGCTATACAGCTGTCACATATATGTAGAGCATCTATGTCAGTCCCTTGCAGGCTCCCTGGTTGTTCAGACTCTGTTAGTTCCTATGAACCCAGGTTAGTTGTTTCTGTGGGTTTCCTTATGATGCCCTCAACCGCTCTGTCTCATATAATCCTTCTTTCCACTCTTCAGCAGTATTCCCCAAGCTCGACCTAATGTTTGGCTGTGGGTCTCTGTATCTGTTTCTATCAGTTACTGGAGTGAAGGCTCTCTGGTAATAGTTGGGGTAGTCACCAATCTACAGGTACAGCAGAACATCATTAGGCATTATTACATTGACATTTTTTTCTCCAACTCTGTTTGATTCTATCCTAGGCCCTGGACATGAAATCTTTGGGTCTGGGCACTCCAGGAGGTATCAGGGGTGGGCTCCCTCTCATGGCATGAGTCTCAAGCTAGACCAGTCATTGGTTGGCCACTCCCACAATCTCTGTGCCACGCTTACTCCAGCACATCCCATAAGCAGGACAAACTGTAGGTCAAAAGTTGTGTGGCTGGGTTAGTGTCCAATCCCTCCATTGGAAGTCTTGCATGGTCACAGGGGATGGCCAATTCAAGCTATGTCTCCACTATTGCTAAGAGTCTTCGTTGTGGTCATCCTTGTAGATTCCTGGGAGTTTTCCTTGCACCAGGTTTCTACCTGACCCTGAAATGCTTCCCCTTTAGAGTCATCTCTTTCAGTACTCTTCCCCTTCATCTGTCCCCCAACCTGATCCCTCATGTTCCCATCCCCACATGCCCCCAGTCCAACCATGAGATCTCTTCTATTTCCCCTTCCCAGACAGATCTATGCATCCCACCTTGGACCCTGCTTATTACCTAGCCTCTCTGGATCTGTGGATTGTAGGATCCATGACGTCACTAGACCTGGCAAACTGGCTAGGTTTCAAGTAATAGGTAAGATATCCCTCGTGTTTAGGGGGTCTTACATCCAATTAGACAACTATTAGTTACCACCAGGATATGACAGCAAGTATTGCACCTTTTGGGATATCTTACCATGCTGGTGATCATACTTCATAGGATTCAGAGCTGTGTAGAAATGTTGGATACTTCCCTTCCTTGAAGCTTATATAGTAGCTTCTGATACTATGGAGGCTAGTAGTCCTCAGGGAAAATGCATTCAGGTCAGATCCAGCTGAATCCTGTGTCCAACGTATGTGATATTTTCAACAATATAGACATACTTACAGCTTCTGGAAGGCAACAGCAATAGTTTATGCTGTTTTTGGAGTCCTTTGGATAACCCTGACCAATAACTCAAATGGGGGAAGTTCATGCCTAGTACTAGGAGTTTTGTTAGATCTTGAGGGAAGCATAGTAAGGCCAAGTGGTATAACTTCATTTTACTTTGTGTATGTGTGTGTGCGCATGCGCGTGTGTGCAACTGTCTCCATTCAGAAAAGGCTAGGCCTCCCATGGGGGTAAACAAACATAGCACATCAAGTTGAGGCAGGACCAAGATCCTCCTCCTGCATCAAGTTTGGCTAAGGCAGTCTAGCATGGAGAATAGGTTCCCAAAAGTCAGTTCAAGTACCAGGAATAGTTCCTGATACCTCTGCTAGGAGCCCTACAAACAGACCAAGCTACACAAGAGTCACACACATACAGAAGGCCTAGGTCAGCCCTATGCAGACTCCCTAGCTCTTGGTTCCATGTCAGTGAGCTCCCATGAGCTCAGGTCAGCTATCTCTGTAGGTTTCATTGTCATGACTTTTACCCCCCTGGCTTATACAATGCTTCCTCTCTCTCTCTCTCTCTCTCTCTCTCTCTCTCTCTCTCTCTCTCTCTCTCTCTCTCTCTCTCTCTCTCTCTTTTACAGGACTCCAAGAGCTCAGGCCAGCACTTAGCTGTGGCTCTCTGCATCTGTTTCCATCAGTTACTGGATGAATACTCTCTGATGACAATTAGGATAGTCACCAATCTGATTATAGGAGGTGGCCAGTCCAGGCACGTGATCCACTATTACTCAAGAGTCTTAGTTGAAGTCATTCTTGTGGATTCCTGTGAGTTTCCCTGACACCAGGTTTCTCCCTAACCCCAAAATGCTCCCCATCAAGATATCTCTGTCTTTATTTTCCCCATCCATCCTGGCCCCTACCCACCCAATCTGTTCTTTCATATTCCCATACCTCCATCCACCCACCTCCCACCCCATCCCCAGTTTATCAGAGATCTCTTCTATTTTCACTTCCCAGAAAAATCTACCTATCTCTTTTTGGGTTCTCCATATTGCCTAGCTTCTTAGGGGCTATGGATTGTAGCCTGGTTATTCTTTATTTTACCACTAATATCCACTTATGAGTGAATATACACCATTTTTGTGCTTCTAGGTCTGGGTTACCTCACTCAGGATGATTTTTTTTTTCTAGATCCATTCATTTGTCTGCAAATTTCATGATGTTATTTTTTTACTACTAATTTAATAGGCCATTATGTAGAAGTACCACATTTTCTTTATCCATTCTTTGAGCAGCATCTAGGTTATTTCCAGGTTCTGACTATCATGAAATTTGCAGGCAAATTTTCTCCAGTTTCTTTCTTCAAAAACTTAAAGTTCTTGTCATAGATGTATTTCACTTGTTTGGTTAAAGTCACCCCGATGTATTTTATATTATTTGTGGCTATTGTAAATGGTGTTGTTTCTCTGATTTCTTTCTCAGTATGTTTATCATTTGATTATAGGAGGGTCACTGATTTTTTTTTTAGTTAATCTTATATCCAGTCACATTACGGAAGATGTTTTTCAGCAGTAGGAGTTCCCTGGTAGAATTTTTGGGGTCACTTATGTACACTATCATTTCAAATAGTGAAAGTTTGACTTCTTTCTTTCCAGTTTGTATCCCCTTATCTCCTTTTGCTGCCTTATTGCTCTAGCTACAATTTCAAGTACTATAATGAATAGATATGGAGAGAGTAGATACCCTTGTCTTGTCCCTAATTTTAGTGGAATCACTTTGAGTTTCTCTCCATTTAACTTGATGTTGGTTGTTACCTTGTTGTATATTGCTTTTATTATGTTTACGTATGTTTCTTGTATCCCTGATCTCTCTAAGACATTTATCAAGATGGGGTATTGGATTTTGTCAAATGTTTCTCAGCATCTAATGAGATGATCATGTGGGTTTTTTTTTCTTTCAGTTTGTTTATATGGTGGATTACATGGACAGGTTTTCATATGTTCAACCATCCCTGCATCTCTGGGATGAAGCCCACTTGATCATGGTGGGTGATTTTTTTTATATGTTCTTGGATTAGGTTTGTCAATATTTTAATGAGTATTTTTGCATCAATATTCATGAGGGAAATTGGTCTGTAATTCTCTTTCTTTGTTACATCTTTGTGAGGTTTGGGTATCAGGGTAGCTGTATCCTCATAAAAATAATTTGGCAATGTTCTTTCTGTTTCTATTGTGTGGAACAATTTGCAGCATATTGGTATTAGCTTTTTCTTTGAGATTCTGGTAGAATTCTATGTTGAAACCATCTGGCCCTAAGCTTTTTTTGGTTGGGAGTGTTTTAATGACTGCTTCCATTTTCTTAGGGGGTATAGGCCCATTTATATTGTTTATCTGGTCTTGATTTAATTTTGGTATGTGGTAACTTTCAAGTAAATTTCCATTTTTGTTTTTTAAGATTTTCCAATTTTGTGGAGTACAGGTTTTTGAAGTATGACTTAATGATTCTCTGGATTTCCTAAGTGTTTGTTGTTATGTTCCCCTTTTCATTTCTGATTTTTTTTTAATTTGGAAGTTGCATTGTACAGTAAATAGTGGTTAGTGAAAAAAGTCAGAGCTAGTCAGTATGCAGAGATTAAGTGACTTTGGATTTCTCCACCATAAATGGAACATCTATATCAGAGTTCATCCACAAGTCTCCTAGACCATCACGGAGAGTGGGAAGAAAATTTTTAAAAGCCAAAAATCAGAGAGAAATGTGAAAGTGTCTTCTGGACATGACATAACCACTGTATTCGTGAACTCAGAATCTGTGGTTGCCTGCATAAGACCTGATTACAATCAAGCCTTTCAACATTATGTCATGGAGTAAAAAGGGTTTTGTGAGCCCCTTCTTCTAACTAAGGAGCTGTGGGCAGTTGATGGTTAATGGCAGAAAGTCAGGTTTCTTTAAAGTGTGGCTCCTGGTAGGTCAACAATACCACACTCAGTTCCACACTCAGGCTATAACAGTGCAAATTAGAGTCTATGTTTATTAAATTTTAAAATTTAGAACAAGAAGTTGGGGTAGGGAAGAAGAGTTAAGGAGAGAATATGATCAAAATAGAGTTTATAAAAGTTCCAAATAATTAATAAATGCATTACTTTTTAAAAGACATAAAAGAAAGGAGGATGTTGACTTGGAATTTGTTCCAATTTGAGGGAAAATGCTTCAATCTTTGCTCCTAAGATGCTGTTATCAATTATTGTTCATAGTGTCTGTTTTGGATTGACACCACTCCCTGACTGCTCCCATTGTGATGAATTTGAATGGTAATTGTCTGTTGAATATTGCCAGATGCTTTTCTGCATCTATTCAAATGATAATGTGGATTTTCTTCTGCAGATAAAATGGTGAATTATATTAATTGCTTTTTTCTACTGATAAAGCAATTTTTCCTAAAATAAATACTTTTTAAAAATTAATGGATTCTATTTGCTAATATTTTGTTAATAATTTTGTGGGTACATTCATGAAGTACATTTTTCATAATGCCTTATCTGCATTTGATATAAAGATAGTTATAATTTCAAACCTAAGATAGAAATCTTGCTGTTTCTTTTTATGGATGAGCTTGAGTGGAATGGCATTATTCAATCATGAATTCCTGGTGAATTCCAAAGAGAAGTCTTTCACCCTCTACATAAAGGTTTTGTTTTGCTTTGATTTGTTTTGTTTTGTTTTCTGGAAAGATTCCAATATTCTAGTGGACTCAGAACTATCTATTTCTTTAGTGAGCTTATGCAATTTGTGTCTTTGGGTGAGTTTGTTCACATTACTTAAGTTGTCATGTTTATTGATGTAAGATACTTAGAATACTTACTTATCCTTTTGGCTTCTGTACTACCTACATTGATCCTCTTTTCCCTCCCCTGATACAGAGCATTTGTACTGTTATTTTATTATCTGTATAACTAAGAGGTTTTCATAATTATTTTCAAAGAGCCAACTATTAACTTCCTTAATTGTTTTCCATTTTACTTTTCTGATGAGTGTTTTTTTATGATACTGGAATCTAACAAAGGACCTTCTACTTGATGGTCAAGTGTTCTACCATTGACCTACATGCATAGCCTTGATTTATCTGCCATTGATTATTGCTATGTTCTTTGTTTCTTTCTTCTACTTAGTAGAGATTAATTTTATCATCACCTTTAGTCTCTTTAAATGAATATCTAAACTGTATATTTAAAATTTTTTTAATGGTAGCTATAGTTTTTCTTCTAAGAACTGTTTTAGTGACATACACAACTTTGGAGACCCTGTTTTTATTTTTAATAGTTTCAAACATCTAATTTCTCTACAAAAACTTATTTAATTCATTGTTAATTTTGAAGTGAATTGTTTAACATCCAACTACTTAGTGACTATATATTTATTTATAATTTGTTTCTAATTCATTTCTGTTATCATGTAAGAATATATTTTCATAAGATTTAAATATATTTCTTTAATGAGATGCTTTTTATAGCTTAAAATAAATTATATTTTCATAAATGTTCTATTTGAAAAACTGTATTCTGAGTTTTTTGTTATTTCTAAGTAATTTTCAACTAGAAGAAGTTAATCTATGGTACTGTTCAAGTTTTTTGTGTCTTCATAGACTTTTTACTTACTAACTCAATTACTGTGTGATATACTGTGTACCCTAATAAACTTTCTTGAGTATCAGAGGACAGAGTCAGCCACTAGATTAGACATAGAGGTCGGGCAGTGGTGGCAAGCACCCTTAATCCTATCACTCAGGAGGCAGAGATCCATCTGGATCTTAGTGAGTTCAAGGCCACACTGGAAACAGAGTTAGGCAATGGTAGCACACACCTTTTTTTTTGCATTCTTCTTTTTTTTAATTTTTTATTTTATATTTTTAAATAAGACATAATTTTACAATACAATTCAGTTCTACTTATCAGCCACAGATTCCCTTGTTCTCCCCCCTCCCGTCCCCCTCCCCTTCCCCCCACCCCACCTCCCATTCCCACCTCCTCTAGGGAAAAGCCTCCCCCGAGGACTGAGATCAACCTGGTAGACTCAGTCCAGGCAGCACACACCTTTAATCCCAGTATTGGGAAGCACACACATCTTTAATCTGAGGAAGTTATGTCTGGGCAGAGAAAGGTATATAAGGCATGAGGAAATAGGAACTCACTCTCTTTAGGCTGAGGATGTCATAGAGGTAAGAACTAATGGCTGGTGATTCTGCTTCCCTGATCTTTCAGCTTTCACCCTGATATCTGGCTCTGGGTTTTTTATTAAAAGACCATTTAAGACTTGAACAACACTGAGAAGTGTTGAAAGATCAACAATAATTTTGTATTTGTCTATTTCTCCTTTCACTTCTCTCAGATATGCTTTCACTCATTTTGATATTTTATTGGGTACCATAGATAATGTCTCACTTTAACCCTAGCAGTTTATCCTTTGTATGATATACATTATGAATACAGTAAGTCTCACTTTCATTTGGTTAGTGTTTGTATAGTATATTGCTTACTACTTGCATGGTTTTCACTTTCTCCATGGATTTACATATTTAAAAATAAGTTGTTCTTTAGACAACATAGAGAAGAATACTTCTCTTATGTAACCAATTCTGATTTTTTACTTAACATATTTGGACCATTTATATAAAATGTGATTTTATTCTGCCATGTTATTTTTTTCTTTTTCCTCTTCTGTGAAATTAACTGTAGAGTTTATTTCTCTATTTCTTTTCCATTGTTTTTTTACTCAATATCCTTCATGATTCAAAAAAGTTTTTAGAATTCACAAAATTTCTATTTTTATATATTATGTACAACATTTTAGAAAAGATTATTTTTATAGTCATGCAATTATTGCACCAGTGGACCTATCTTGTTAGGCAAATTATTACTATAAATTCCATATCTTTATATAATTACATTAACAAACCCCTAAGGAAAATTAATGTTGTCCATATGCACATGGGTGTGAGGCCATCCATGAGGTATAAGCAACCAACCAGAAGTTAAGCACCCAAAGAAAAATTACTCTCCTGTGGTGGTTTGAAAAAAAATGGTACTCAAAGGAAGTGACACTATTAGAATCTGTGGCCTTGTGGGAATAGCTAGGGCCTTGTTTGAGGAAATGTGTCACTGTGGGGGTGGGATTTGAGGTGTCCTTTATTCAAACTACACTCAATGAGACAGACCACTACCTATTACCTGTGGGTCAAGATGTAAGACTCTCAGCTCCTTCTTCAGTACCAAGTCTGTCTACATGCCACCATGTCACTCCACAATGACAATGGACTAAACTTCTGAAAATGTAAGCTACCCCAATTAAATATTTTTCCTGTATAAGAGTTGTCATGGTCATGGTATTTCTTCACAGCAATAGAACCCCTAACTAAGACACTTTCTTTCATCAGAATTCAATAGCTCCTCTCTGGGAGTAGAACCTAAGGGACCAATCCCTCACACTAAGTAGAATTTTGACTGGATTGATCTTGTGCAGGGTCCAAGCAAGAACCCATTTCTGGGAGTTTAAGTGTGGAATGCCATGTCATATCCAGAAGTTAACTTTTCACAGCTTTCCTCCACATTCAGCTGCACTCCTATTTTCTCCACACCCTCTCCTACAGTATACCCTAGGTCTTGGAAGGAGCAAAGTGGATGTACATAACCAATCCACAGAAGAGAATGCCAAGTTATTTATATTTATTACTTTGACCACTTATGAGTCTCTGGATTAACCACTACCTACTGCTAAAAGACTCTTCTCTGAACAAATATGAAATTAGCACAAATCTAAATAAGCACAAATATTTAAAAGGCAGCTAAACAGCATGGGCATTGAACAAAATGATAATAATCCTAAGGCTTACCATCTCCTTAGTCATGGGCATTTGACATGCTTCTATGTCATGATACCAGATAAGAAATTTCTCCTGTGGAGGAGTTCTCATATCCAATCAAAGAAAGGTTGATTTTCCCCGTAACTCACACGCTAGGCAGATTGTTGTTATTGCATCCCAAGGGTAAGATCATTGATGTATTTTCTCTCCTAGAAGCCTGCATAGCATCTTCTAGCAACTATGAAAGGTGGACATCAGGGAGAGGATGACCTAGTCAGTTGGTGTATTAGTCAGGGTTCTCAAGAGGAGCAGACCTGATGGGATATATACATATATGGTATGGGCTTACAGACTGTTGTCCAGTATTTTGAGATTTCATTAGAAAATTTCCTTTTTAAATTATATTTTCATAACTTGAATTGTCTTCTTAATTTCATTCAGTTCTTTGATTTTGTTCCCATGTACTGCATTTATATCTTCCTTGGATTATTTGAATGTAGTTATAATCATTATTTTGTTTGGCAGTTTGTTCAGGTCATTGGCAGTTGTTACTGTGGAATTAGTAATTTTTGGAGGGGATATGTTGTGGGTTTTCATATTACTTTTGTTTTTTGCACTAGGGCTTGGACATTTAGTTAAACCTTTTTGTCCAAATCACCTGTCTTCCTGAGTGGAGGGATGCAAACGTTGAGAAGATTGGGTTGCAAACATGCTGGGACATTGTTTTCCTCCGTGGTGTTGGTATTTAAGGCTGCTTGTTCTATCAGTAGCTTCTTGTTGAGATTCCACCACTAATGACACTAGCAGTCACTATCCAGGGATCAAAATATCCCTAGCTGGTCCTCCCTTCCATCACCTTCTGGTGTGGTTCTTAATGTCTGTAGGTGCTACCAAAGTTAGCTCTGCTCTGATCCTCACATTCTCAGCTTTCCATGCCTGTTTTAGGATTCTGTAAGCCTGGACGTATTATTCCCCAATTCCCTGTGTCCTCAGCTTCTGCCCTGGGTGAGCTCTGCCCTCCTTCCTGAATCCTTAACAATAGACTTCTGCAAACCCAAGTTGTAGAACTCATAGCCTGTGTACCTATGACCTCCTTTCTGTCTATCATGAATCAAGTAGCAATAAACATATGTGTGTAAGTATCTCTGTAGTAGAATATAAATTATTTGGGGTATATACCCATAAGTGATCTTTCAACTGTTCTATTGTTTTGTTTGTTTTTTTTCTAGATACCAGTATACACTGATTTTTCACAACTGATTTCCATAATGGCTGCATAGTTCATACTCTCAACACAGACTCACCAGCATTTGTTGTTACACACACACACACACACACACACACACACACACACACAAGAATTTCTGATGGATGTGATAAAATCTCAAAGTAGTTTCAATTTTCATTTCCCTGATGGCAAAGGAATCTTTAAAAATATTTATTAGTCATTTGTATTTTGGGAATTTTCTATTCTCTGTCTTAGGGTTACTATTGCTGGGAGTGGGAGTTGATTCAGAAACCAAGTGGGGTTGCTATTTACTTGCTTGTGCTTTGTGACTTGCTCAGCCTGCTTTCTTGTAGCACCACCAGGACCAGCAGCCCAGGAATGGCACTACCCACAATGGGTTGGTCCCTCCCCCATCAATCACTAATTAAGAAAACTCCTTACAGTCAGTCCTATGGAGGCACTGTTCTCAACTGAGGTTACCTCCTTTCAGATAACTCTAGCTTGTGTCAAGCTGACATAAAGCTAGCCAGCAGAGTTCTATAACCTAGTTTTTAAAATTGGATCAGAGCCTATATTCTTGAACACTAATTTTAATGGGAATATTTCAGAAACATTGCCATTGAACTTGAGCCTTGAAAGTGAGTTTGGCTTGCATCGGTGGAAAGAGGTTAAGAAACAAGAGGGGGGAAATGTCATCACAATAAATGTGAAGTATTGGTGGATAAAAACCAAGTAACAGGAATATTCAGAAAGCCACACTGAAAAGTCACAGACCACAATGACCCTCACACGCCTGAGAAAAGAGAATTAATCTTCTTGGCACTTTTTAATTATGCATTTCGTATTAGTTTCTGTGCTAAAACTAATAACTTCATAAGCTTCAAAAATGTGTAACCTGGCATGTAAATAAAAAATGGGGGTGGAAGGAAGCAACATGGTATATGGAAAATGTATAACCATGGCTTGCTCAGGATGCTGTAGAGTGGAAAACTATGAATTGTGACATTTTCTAGCTTCAGGCAACTTTAGTCAGTAAACAAAGAAGAATATGAGAATAAAGAAGCTATCTTAATACATTTAAGAGATAATCCATAAAAAGAAAGAGAATTATAAACATGGGGCACTGTTGCTTAGCTAGTTGAAAAACAAACCATGAGTGATTTATTATACTGGGAATCAAAGTGGCAGTTTTTACTTTAAATAAGTTTATATTTCTTACTCTGTGATTTGGAATTTCCTTCTCATTTTTCAGTTTGGAGAACATGCTGTTCTTTATGTATGTACTGATGTCTAAATGTGGGTACAAATAATTTTGACAATGAAATAAGGCAAAGGAAACTTCAGACTGAATTTCATTTACTTTTCCATTGAGATCACTCTTAATAATTGGTTCCATTTCAATTGTCCACAATTTAAAAGTGACTCTTAATTTGATTCTCAGAAAGAATCTGAAATCTGTTTTATAGATGAAAAAAGAGCTGAAATAATAAACTAGAACACAATTCTAGAAACTCTGACTCTATTCTGCTCTCTCTGTACATATAACCTCATAAGCTTGGCCAAGTTGCTCTGTGTACCCCACTGAACATGATGGGAAGTTAGTGTAGTTTCAAGTTCACAATTAAATTTCACCATGCAAATAACATGTTATTTTTTTTGCTCATTTATAGATTTATTTTTAAAACATTACTCAGTATTCATTATGGGAAAATACTGGTTTAGGCCCCAATAAAAACAAATTATAGACAAAATCTTTCCACAAATATTACAAGCTAGTAGAAAAGTTAATGTATCCAACCAAAGAATTACCATTATAGAAGATATGCTACTTATAGAATGGGAGTAGCGCAGAGTTTACACAGAGGATGTGTACTCCCTTGGGCTAGCATGATCAGTAAGGTAGAGTAACACTGGAAAATTTTTGCTGTGTCTTGAGAAACAATGTAATTCTAAGAACTGGTATAAGTGGTTGAGGTTGTACATGTTTAAACAAGGGTAAGATCAAAACTTGTTATAAGCAGAAGTATGGAAAGAATTCTGAAAAGCTAAGGAAGTAGAAATCAGGATGACTAATTTTCTCAGACATGTAGAAACAGTATCACAGATATCCACAGAGGTTGACCATCCTTGGGCAAGAGAACATGCTGATATTTGCCATATTTTAGTCAATGAGACTCAGTACAAAGCTACACTGAGAAAAGAACCTTGATACTAGAGGTGGTTCTGCCTACTCACCACATTACAGCATGCCATGTACAGACATATCCTCTTTTGTGGGTGAAAAAACATTAACAAAAATTAGGATAAGACAATCTACTTATGATGATAATAAAACAGTGGCAGTCAGATCCTAATTTTTCGGGTATGATCAAGCAATAAGACAAAGAATTCTGCAACAAAGCTTATGCCACCTATGATGAAACTGGCATGTGTGTGTGTGGTGACCACACTTCTAATCCTGGAATGAAGAGCCAAACTTTTTGATCATATAACAAGTATCTTAGTTTGAGTCAGGTAAATACCATGCAGTGGCAATATCACATTGCTATACAAAGCATTGTCCCACAACACATAGAAGGACTTTAGGGATGTAGCTGATAGGCAAAGCATTGGAGACAAGTTTAATTCACTTTTAATGATAGATAGCAAATTTATAAAATATAGTGAAGAGTTTTTAGAGAAAACTGTCTTTTGAACAAAAGAATTGGCTTGGAAATGATGATATTTCACTGAAGACTCAAGATAACTAGAATAAAATAAATAAATACTGATGAATAATATTAGGACTCAGAATTCAGAAGGGATTTAGGTCCTGGTCACTTTTTTCATAGACACAAAGAAGCTGTATAGTCATGAATTAATTTTCTTTCATCCAGTCTCAAAGGGGATCACTGATGACGGAAAAGGTGCAGACTTCCAAATTTATAAAAATTTCCCAAGGCATGTATAAAATACACTGGTGGGCTATGGTGGGCCATGAGCACCTTCATTCCAAGAACAGACCTTAATAAGACAGATCTTGTGTGTAACCACGTCAGGAGTTATTCTGATTACCATCCCAGTACTCCCTATGGTAGAGACAGGTGCCTGGCTGCATTACAGCACACAGGAGAAGACACTCCCAAGCCAAGAGCACAATGGTGAACATGTGGTTTTAGTCCCCACTGATCTGAGACACAGAAGTTACTGATCTGTGGTCACCTGTAATGAAATCTGTTCATCATAATATGTTGTACATTGGCAAGGCCCTGTTCTAGTGGGAAGACATAGCAAATGCCACTGTAATTCTGACATTGATGAAATTGAATTGTATCATAGAAATAATGGTAAAATTATAACAACAAATAATCTGATAATACTGAAAAGGCTGATCCGATGTATTAAAAGATTAAATTGGAGCCTCTTGAGGATGTAAATATTAATGAAAAATGAGTGTGGAGAACTTAGGAAGTGGTAGCTGGGTAGGGGGTTTTTAGGACAATTTTACAACAGATTACAAATGATAGATCGGGGGAACAAGCAATCAAATTATTAGGAAAAAAAAGATAAATCTTTGTGAAACAGTCTTACAGATGGCTTGAATGTTCTTTACATCTATTCCCACCACAAATTGGTTCTGTAGATATTAGGTATATTCATATCCTTACTGTTGCTGTATCGTTTATATAAATATAAATACCCAGATGAATTCAAGTGCTTTACTAAGACAGTACAGACCACATGGCAAGGAGGCAAACTGGGAAGTAAGCTGGAGCTGATCAATTTTGTAGAATAAATGGCTTTCCAGCCCTTGAGTAGTTCTGAGAGATGAGCACCAGGCCCTGAAAAGCTCTACCTATTAAGAATGTATTACTTCTTAGGACTTGGGTTTTGAAATGAAATCATGGGAGGAAGAGTAGGTGTTCATGCAACTCTGTGAAAGAGGATACCTGATGTATCTGCTCCTAGAGTTCACCACTCACTGTTCTAAGATTAACAGTTAATTGTGATTATAATAGCTCTTTTTAGTCATGTGTACTTCTGGCAAAGACCTAAGCTTCAAGATAAGTTTGAAAACCCCTGGCACAATGTGCTAGGCTTAGGTTTTTTAGAACATAAAACTCAAACACACAAAACAGCCACTGTATTGGGAGTTCTGATTGCCATTTAAGAGATACACTTAACTTTAGATTTCACAGTGAAAT
Source organism: Peromyscus californicus insignis (assembly GCF_007827085.1). Lineage (NCBI taxonomy): Eukaryota > Metazoa > Chordata > Mammalia > Rodentia > Cricetidae > Peromyscus > Peromyscus californicus. Next base: position 78,814,904 of record NW_026294573.1, on the reverse strand, counting down.
CTAGCTGTCACCTTGGGAACAACCTCCTGGGTGTTAGTTCAGTAGCAATCTGAGTCCTGAGTTCTCCTGAATACATTCCTCTACTCTGTAATATTTGAAACCAAGGAGACTGGTTCTAAATTAGTCATTCTTATAGTCCATTTGATTAAAAAAATCTATATTTTATGCACTTGGTACTTGAACATGTGTATATGCACATGAATGAGTAATGAATATGTGGAAGTCAGAGGACAATTTGTAAGAGCTATTCTCTCTGACCTTGTAAGTCACAGAGTTTAAACCTTGGGTTGTTGGGCTTGGTGGTAGGTACTTTTACCTGCTGGGCCATCTTGTTCCCCCTCATTTTCCATTTTTTTTTAATTAAGAAATTTTCTACTCACTCCACATACCACCCACAGATACCCCCTCCTCCCTCCTCCCATCCTCCAGCCCTCCCTCCCAAACCACCCCACATCCCCACATTCCCCAAATCAAGGTCTCCCATGGGGAGTCAGCTGAGCCCAGCACACTGAACCTAGGTAGGTCCAAGCCCCTCCCCTCTGCACCAAGACTGCACAAGGCATCATACCACAGGCACCGGGCTCCCAAAAGTCTGTCCATGCACCAGGGACGGATCATGATCCCCCTGCCTGGGTGCCCCCCAAACAGTTCAAGCCAAACAACCATCTTCCATATCCAGAGGGCCTAGTTCAGTCCCATGGGGGCTCCACAGCCACTAGTCTACAGTTAATGGGCTTCCACTAGTGTGACCTGTCATCTCTGCATGTCTTCCCATCATGATCTCAATGTCCCCCGCCTGCAGAATCCTTTCTCTCTCTCATCGATTGGATTTCTGGAGCTCAGCCTGGTGCCCAGCTGTGGATCTCTGCATCTGCCTCCATCAGTCACTGGACAAAGGCTCTGTGATGACGGTTAGGGTATTCACTAGACTGGTCACCAGAGTAGACCAGTCCAGGCACCCTCTAGACTCCTGCCAGGACTCCAAGGTGGGGTCATCCTTGTGGATTCCTGAGATCATTTTCCATTTTTAAGAAAGGCTGTGCATCAATGCACAAAGTACATCAACTCATGTACACTATAACATACTGGTTTTATCACGTTCTTGGTTTCTCCCCAGCCTTTGCCAACTATAATACCCACTTGGTCATCAAAGATACAGACAAGCTATCTATCATCTAAGAATAATTTTTACTATTGGTAGGGTCCCTGAGGCTAAGTTCAAAGCATAGTGATCATAACTGTCTCAATACTATCTTTTAATTTCATCTTAACAATTACACATTAAATGCAACATGTTTATTTTTTATTTGCCTTGATTCCATTTGGTTTGCATTCCATAAAGTATCCAGTGAGACAATTCTGCAGTACTTAGGTGTATTGTTTCTCTAGGACCTGATTGAAAAATATCACAGATGATTCAGTAGCCATCCAAGAAGCTAAGGTCCATCAATCTCACATCATCATTGTCTCTGTCCCTAAAAACACTCCTACACATTCCAGTAAATGAGACATTATAGGTATATCTTACCTCTGACACCTACTGTGGTTCAAATTCTGAAGGCAGCCCTGAAGTCTCTTTATGTAAGAGAATCACTAGACTTAGAAAACTTGTAATAGTCATGATTACAGTGTATTGTGGGGAAATGAGTCCTTTTAAAATTAGAAAAGTAAAAGGAAACATAGGACAAAGTCCAGGATGAATGAGTCATAATCTATCAGGTGTCTCTTTGCAAAGAAAACACCAGGACGTACCAATTCTCCCAGCCAAGATGTGACAATATATATATTGCTCTTAACCAAACAAACTCATCCAAGCATGATTAATAGATCCTTATAAGGCTAGACCAAGCTACAGTATGTAACTCAAGGCCTTGGGTAATCACAGACATCCTCATCAAGAATAATCTAAGGACTCATGTCTCTTTTCCAGAAAACCAGCCAAAGATCCACCCTGAAGATAGGCCTGTCTTGGAAATGAGCAGAGTTTGGATAGCCCATACCTGGTAATTTAACCATATTCCACACATATCTTAGTCACTTTTCTGAAAAGCAAAAGTTGTAGAAGGAAATTATAAAGCATCCAGGAAAGTGTCACTTTGTATAGAGAGGACTGTGATAAGAACTCTGTTTTATCATTAGATACAACAAACCCAAAACACAGTGTACTTTTTAAGATCCTAAAAGATAATAAAAACTGTTACTAAATATCTCTATATCTGGTGAAATCATTTCAAAATAATAGTGAGTAAAAGCATATTTAAGAAAATTGCATCTGATAAAAGTCAGCAATTTCATAGAAAGAACTTCAATCAGGGAAAAAATGATAGCAGATGGACATTTGGGTACATAGAAAAATGGCAATATTGTGAGACGTTGACCTGACAGTAGCTATTAAAGGGTGGAGTTCTTGAGTGAATAACTACTGAGGATTAGCTTCAGAAGTTAACCATGCCAAATTAAAGATCCCTTGTGGCAGCATTATGTTGAGCCAATCAGTACTGCCAAAAGCAAAGCACAAATTTCCCAAGGGTATCACATAGAGCATACTGGGATGTGGCCAGTCACAGCTAACAGGGATAATGAATCCATCCATCAACATGCCTACTTCTAAAATCCCAATATTTACCTGAGCATTGGCCTGTGGCTAAATTTTTAGGCAAACTACATAGCCCAACACTCGATAACTAAAAAATACCTCTTTACTAAGTGTTTCATTAGCTGAATGTATGGCAGAGACAGAATTTGCAAATGTACAAATTCTTTGTAATGATTATCTCCAGTTAAAGATAAATCAAGTTCAAATACTAAAACTGTTCTAGGATTCATTACCTACATAACAATGTTTGGCTTGCTTGTGTCAATGAAATGCTAAATTCTTTGCTCATTTCCATTTATTCTATAGTCTATAACTATTTTCTTCATGGTTACCATGGTGATTATATTTCACATCTGAAAGTTATTACACTCTAATTTGAATTTATACCAGCTGATCCCCAGCTGCTTCTCACTAGGTTGTCAAGAATAATCACAAGAAGAATTCCTTAATCATCTCCTCAAAAATCACTCATCACCCTGGGTTCTAACACTTTGTAAACAGCTTCTTTACCTGGAAGTACATTTCACACCAACTTCTATTGAATGACTATTGCTTTCCAGTTTCAAAGTCAGCTGTGGCAGTTAGATTCAAATACTATTCCAAGTGCCCAATGCCCTATTGCTACTTAGGAGGTCTTTTGTCCTAAGAAGCATAAGATAAAAGAAAATATATCAGTAACAAATTTATTAATAACTCACAATAATTGTATAGACTAAAGTTCAAGTTATCAGTTACATAATGACGGGAATAAAAATATACAGATAGATAAAGGTGGGCAATGACTAAGTTCAGGATGTGAAGATGTCACCTGGAAACATTAATTTATAAGTTATTTGTTAAAAGGAGTTTGAACAGACCTGTGCACGCGTTCCAGAAACATGTTTTCTACCTAGAACTTACAAGAGTCAAGACTGCAAAAAAGGACCCTATATTAGCTACTTTTCTACTTCTGCGATAAAATACCATGAGCAAAGAAGCTTATAAAAGAAATCACTTAATTTGGGGATCATGGTTCAAGGGGTTATTACAGTCCATGACCATAATGACAGGAAGCATGGTAATACACAGGCAGGCATCACATTGGAAAAGTAGCTGAGAGTTTATATGTTGAGACAACAACGATGAGGCAGAGATAGATCCAACTGGTATGGCATGGGCTTTTGAATCCTCAAAGCCCACTACCAGTGACTTAACTACTCCAACAGTGCCATACTTCCTAATCCTTCTCAAACAGTTCTACCAACTAGGCATCAAGCATTAAAACATGAGCCTGTGGGGGATATTCTGGTTCACACCACAATAGACCCTCTCTTAAAGACTGTAGATGTCTGTATTTTGTTCTCTGAGTTTGAGAGAAACATGTGGGCAGCCATTGATGCTCACACATTCCATTACTGATGCTGGCCTCTCCCTCCTCCTGAAACAATGTGTAGGAAACATGTTTGAGGCTTAATGAGAAAAGGAGACCTTCAGAGCTATGCTTAGACCAAAATGCAAAGCTCTATTTGGAGCATGAACTGCCAGACTCTCTCCAAGAAAAAGAAGAAGAGCACTGCCAAAAGAGCAAGCAGAAAAAAAAAATAACTCCTGTAAACAAAATCCTTATGAGGGCATTTCTGTTTCTTAAGATAACAAGATGTGGTCATCAAGCTGCTCTGTTGATAGATTGATCAGATGACTACTGAGAAGGGCAGAACATTCAATTTTCATTTCCCTAAAGGGATTGGATCCTACACGGATCATCCATCTAGGTGGCTTAGGAGACTCCTTCTTGGGTCAGCCTAACAACACAATGACCTGATGCTTGCCCTTCACTATGTTTCTCTTCTTTCCTTTTGGGGAGCAGGCATTAAGATCAAAGGCTAAAATGTGCTGTATAACAGCAACTGGTGTTATTCTATTTCCAGATTATAAGTCCAAAGTGGTTTTAGTTCTATATTTAGTAGGTTCTATATTTAGTAGGTTAAATATTTAGTAGGTTCTATATTTAGTAGGTTAAAAGTAAGCAAATGAGGCCAAACGTAGCTCCTATTAACAACAGACAAAATAGACTCTAAGTAAAAAATTATTGCAAGAGCTAAAGCGGTATTATATATTAATAAAGATTCAATGAAGTAAAAGAATAATAATTATAAACTTTTATGTGTTACAACAGAGCACCAAATTATATAAAACCAATACTGAGAGAATAAAAATGGAAACCACTTCATAACAAGGGTGGGAAATATAATTTACCCATTCTTATTTCAATAAAGAAAATGATGACCACATAAAAGATGAGTATCAAAAGAAAATACTTAAATTATACAAGTCAACTAAATCTAATAGATATTAAGGTCACTACTGAACAGCAGCAGCATGCATATCATCCTTAAGTGAACATCTTTAAGTGAACATGAATATTCTCCAGAATAGATGACGTATTAGGCAATGTTAATTTTTAATCAACTCAAAAAAAGATATCACACAAAGTAACTTTCCCATTCATGATTAATGAAGTTAGAAACCAGTAACAGAAATAAATCAGAAACTGCATTTCTAGAAAAACAATATCTTTTTAGTCAATGAATCAAAAAAATAAATAAATAAATCAAAAAGAAAATTAGAAAATATTTAAAGATGAATAAAATGAGAATAGCTCAAAATTTTGGGAACACAATAAAAGCTCTGTTATTGGGGAAATGTATGACTATGTATGTTTACACTAGAAAACATGAGCAATCTCAAGCAAACAATATAAATTTACATCTTTTATTGTTCGTTTATTTGTTTTTCAAGACAGGGTTTCTCCATGTAGTTATTGTGCCTGTCCTGGATCTTGCTCTGTAGCCAGGCTGGCCTCAAAGTCACAGAGATCCACCTGGCTCTGCCTCCCGAGTGCTGGGATTAAACGTGTTCGCCACTGCCACCTGGCTATAAATTTATATCTTAAGGAATTATAAAATAAAAAAACAATCTCAACCCCAAACTAGCAGAAAGAAAGAAATAATAAAGATTAGTAAGTAGATACTTTTTATTAAAGATTTGTTTCTTACTTTTTAAATTATGTGGGAACTTGAGAGTTGGATTAGTAGTTAGGAGTCCTGACTGCTCTAAGAGAGGACCTAGGCTCTTATGGAGGACCTGGGTTCAGTTCCCAGTACCCACATGGTGGCTCACAGTCATCTGTAACTCTGCTTCCTGGGAATCCAATGGCAGTGATGATGGTATAGTAGTGAGCATGTCTGCTTCCAGGGGATCTGATACCCTCTCCTGGCCTCTCTGGGTCCTGAACATATGTGACATAGAGACAGATGTGGAAGTAAAACATCCATACACATAAAATAAAAAAAATCTATGAATCCTTTAGAAACAATCATATGTATGTATGTGGTTATATGTGGATATACACACATGAGTGCAAGTGCTGGCAGAGAAGTGGGTGTCAGATTCCTTGTAGCAGAGTCAAAGCCAGCCTTTTAGGAAAGTCGGGAGTTTACTAATAGGCCCACAAATCACTCCTTGATGCTTAGCCAATCAGAAGCAGAGTACCTCAGGCCATCTGAGGGAAAAAGGTAATGCATAAAATAGAAGGTGCTGTTAAATTTAATTATTTCTTACCACTAGGTCAACTTCATGAATCTAAGTAGAAATGAGCTGTAAGCCCCCTTCTGCCTGTTTCATTATAATTCTTGGTCTCCACTTCTGCCTTTCAAAGACAGGGACTGTTAGTATCTAAGCAGCACCACAGAGCACAGCTGAGAGTTGACCAAAGCAAATGTTTCAGGTACAATTCCTGTCCTCTCTGGTGAACTTGGAAATTAGTTCCCTGGATTTGGACTGAAATTAAGGTGAATACTGAACTTAGTTGTAATTTTCTCAGTACAATACATGATAACAGAAATTTCATTTCAAGCACAAGAAAAAGTAGAGAACAAAAGGAAAGGACAAAAATAAATTTACTACATTTCTACATTTCTGTTGTTTTAAGTTTCTTCTCTTTCCTGATTACAAAATGAAAGTAATTTGGAGATTATGCCTTGTGCTTTTTGGAAGGACATTACACTAAACTGTGTGGGATGACTCATCCCTAATAGGCTTGAGGGCCAACTGGACCAAACCAGTAAAAAGATACTTTCTGAGAGCCAACCTGGGTCTGCCTAAGGGCCTTAGCAACAGCAACTGAGACATGATCTGGAGATGACCTGGACCAATGAGAGGCAGCCAAGTCACACCAACAGATGCATATTTATCAGACCTTTCCCCAAGGTGGGGTGGAGGGTATATAAGGCTTGCCTCTTCCTGAATAAACTGAGCTTGTTGTTTCAACATTGTCCCAGAGTCTGGGTCATTGACTCCGCACGTACATGGCCCCCTGCCCCAAAGGGACCAACAACACAGGACCCTGCCACAAAACTGAACATCAGCTCACAGACATTAAGACATAATGACTGGTGAACTAGAAAGCTGCAAGCTTATGTGTAACAAAACGCACACAGTAGAATGTAAGCATGTTTACTTTCTAAGACAAAGAATGCATAGTGCCCATCAAATCTGGATAGAACATGCAGAAAAAGTTGTTCTCATCCTTCTACTGAAGAAGGCATATCACACATTTGCAGCTCAGCTATAGAATCAGAAAGATGTACAGATGAGAGCTTGGGTCTTTAGTCAATTTAATTGTTTTAGAAGTCTAAGGAATTCATCTTTTGTCTACAGATTGGCCTACAGTGAAGAAGAATAATGCTGGTTTAGGAGGATTGAAAAAGAGAATGCAAGTTAACTCCTACATGTCAATAACCATTGAAAAAAACTCAAATTAATCAAATCTTTTGTTGAGCATAGGTAAGAATTTGCCTACTGCTTGCTGTGTGTCTAAGCTGCTTCTGAGAATTCTTGTGATGACCATGTTTCCTGTTTCCTTTACTGATGAGCCTCACATAGGGCTGACAGAATCACCTCTCAGAAAGATGCTTGAGCAAACCTTTCTGAGGTTTGAACAACTAAAATGTTTCCATTCTTATGTTGATTTGTGTGGAATGTGGGGCTATTTAGATGAAAGGTGTAATTAAATAAAGTCAGATAAAAACATGGCACTCCAAATTCTTTTTAATTATTTTGAATTTTTGAAATTATAATATAATTACATCATTTCCCCCTTCCTTTTCTTCCCTTCAAACCTTCCCATGTAACACCCCCTTGTTTTCTTTCAAATTCATGGCTTCTTTTTCTTTAATTATATATAGAATTCTTTTGCTTTATATATGTGATAGATACACATATATGTATAAATCATACATATTTCTATGTGTATAGATATGTATATATCAGATACAGTCCTAAATACATAAATATAACCTGTTCAGTCTATATAATACTATGTTCACACACATACACACACACACACACACACACACACACACACACACACACACACACACGCACACACACATACACACACACACACACACACACACACACACACACACACAAATACACATTTTCAGAGCTGGTCATGTGGCATTGTTTTTTCCCTGGGGAAGATGATTTCTACTGATTTCAACATTCTTTAGGTACCTGTAGTTCTTTCTTAAGGGTTACTCTGTTCTTCTGGCTAACCTTGTATTAGCAGAAACTTCACTAAAAAAAAATTATCTGTCAGTTGGTCATGTGGTTACACATGATGCTTCACATGAGAAAAGCAACATCATTTTTAGAGTCTGAAAGTGCTCATTCAAAATTTGTTTTGAAGTCTTAATCCTTACTACCTCTGAATGTGACACACCATATTTGGATATGGGGCCTGCAGAAAGATAAATAAGGTAGAAGAAGGCCAATATGATGGAAACAATCCAATCTAATTAGTCATCCTGTATGAACTCAGATACCGGGGGTGATTGCATTGAGTAAGGTCCCTGTGAGAACAGAGCAAGAAAGTGGCCTCAGAGGAAATCAGCCCTGGCAGAACATTGATGTTGAATTCCTATCCTCCATAATTATGAAAGAACAACTTTCTGTTATATAAGCTGTCAAGCCTATGATCTTTCATTATAGTAGCATATGAAGCTATTATAACCATAACTTTTAGGACATAATGCATCTTATAACAATGATTTTCCAGCTGTTTTTAGTGAAGGGCCACTTTTGAAAATTTATAACCATTGCAAATCAGTTCTTCTAAAAATAAAATATTATATGTTTCAGTGTCACAGCAATATCAACTTGTTATAATATTTCTAAACACTCTGTACTTTTGTTGACACAAGTTAGTAAATAATAACATATGGACTTTTAGGTCCACAGGGCATTCTTTAAGCAGAACTGTCTGTCATCATCCACTTTTGCTGCTGTAAAATACTTGAAACTGGCTGATTTATAAATAACAGAAATTAAGTTATCACAGTTGTAGAGCTTAAGGGCTCATGTCTAGTCAGGGATTTCTTGCTTTTTCATCCAGTGGTAAAGGGCTGAAGGGCAAAGAGTCTGTGTTGTCCATGGTTGGGCATTCATCCCACATCTTTGCTAGGTAACAGTACCATAAGAGTGTTCTGAATCTACACATAAGGGTAAAGACCTTAGAAATTAAGCCCTTCCTAAAGGTTGTGATCTCAACAGTGTTTTGTTGGAAAGCCAGAGCTCAGTATACATTCATATATTAGCACTATCCTAGAGTTTATTTTGTCCAACCTCTCCAATTTACAGTTAGTGAAACTGAACCATGAGATGTTCAATAGCAGACTGGGTATCACGAAGCTTCTCAGAGTTCTCTCTACAACCAAGCATGTTTCTAGTCAGCTTTAAATAAATCACTAAATGTTTAATCTACTTCCTTTCTAGTTATGTTAATAACAGCCTTGTTTTTCTCATCTGTCCCCCTAGATGTGTATGTCCCCTCCTGTCATCACTAAAGAGTTAGGAAAACTGAATCATTTAATTATCTAGTTTCAGAAACATTACATCTTGTCTCAATAAATTACATCTGCCACCTGTGAGAGACTCTTGCCTTCTGTACAGGCATCTTGTTTTCATGTACTTGAAATGCATCTTATTATCAATCCTCTTGGGCAATCTTCCCTTCATTTTCTTTGATTTGCCTGAGCTTTTGTATACTACAAATTTATTCTGCAATCTTCCAGCCTCTTCTGTCCTGGGTGTTTTGTATCTTGCACATGCCTCCTACTCACCCTTGATTACTCCCTCTCCACTCCATCATTTGCATGGCTTCCTGAAAGCTTGTATTGTGTTTACCATTCACACTGCTTTGCATAGCCCACAGACATATACTAATTTTGTTTCAAATTCTCTGATTTACCTTGAATCCTTCCCTTCTATCATCATGTTTTATTTGTTCTTCATTCTACAAAAGATTAATTTTACATGTTGCGTTTCATGTGTGTGTATTTGTGTGTTTGTGTTTGTGTGTGTGTGTGTGTGTGTGTGTGTGTGTGTGTGTGTGTGTGTGTGTGTGTGTGTGTGTGTTGTAGTCTCTTGAGACAGGGTCTCTCTATGTACCCCTGACTGTCCTGGAATTCTCTATGCAGATCAGGTTGACCTTGAACTTAGACATTCACCTCATTCTGCCTTCCAAATGCTGAGAATAAAGACATGTGATGCCAAGTAGCATTTTCTTAGACATTATTTTGTAAAACTTAAAAATTAAAATAAATTTAGTGAGTGTTTGTACAATTTCTCAATTGTAAGTGAGAAATGTACAGTATATTTTTCCTAGTATGTTGTAACTGACCAAATACATAGTTTTGGACTAATCATCTAAATTCAATGGGTCTCTTTTGTTTTTAATATGAAATGATTGAACTAAATTTTTTACAGGTCTCTGATTACTAACATTATAAGTTTAAAATATTTATTTTCACATACCTTTGAAAGAGGCTGACTAATCAATCATGCTTCTTGAATACTCCATTGTTTCCTTTAGAAGGTTTAACTTTCAAGTCAAAGTTGACTTCATACCTTAGGCAGCCATCTATCATTATTACCTCAACTATATTTTATTTCCACATAGAATTATGCCTTATGTTGCGTAGTTAGCCTTTAAGTAATATTATAGTTAGTTAGAATGCTGAATGTCCTTTAAAAGACACATGTGTGGAAGGCTTTGTCTCCATCCCCTGAAGCTACTGAGAGACAGTGCAAGTTCTAATAGACAGAGTTAATGAAAAGAAGTCTTATCATTTGGAGTTGTACCATTAAGGAAGATCTTGTGTCCCTAGACCCTTCTTGCTTCTCATTTGCTTTATAGAGGTCAAGAGGTGAGCAGGCTGACCTACTATGTTCTGCTTCCATGATATATAAAACCTCTAAAAGCCAATGGATTGAACTCTCTTAAAACCAGTATCTGAAATAATCCATTCTCTTTTTACATCAATAATCTTAGATATCACATGTCAGTAACACAGAACAAACACTAAAAGCAATAAGGAATAACTACAGTCACCATCTCCTCAATGGAAAGTCGTTGCTGAGAATATACATGAAGCTTAGCACATAATATGCATTAGGTTAGATCATGAGAAATTGTCTTTTTGTGGTAGTTAAAAACAATGACCCAAAAGATCAAATATCAACATTATGTTTTCACCTGACACACAAATTTTAATTAAAGTTCTATTGAACATCTATAATTTGTCCTAGGTCTAGCTAACAGATATAGTGTTTATTTAATGGTGAAAAGAGCCTAAAGAGTTAAATATTGTTGTCTGTATTTTATAAAGGAAAGGAGTTAGATTTAAATAATTTGCTAATATCACAAAGTCGACCATATGTTAGGACCACAAGTTGCAGTCTGGTGCTTCTGGCTGAAGAGATTTGGATTCATTCTCAAATTATCTGGAACAGTAACGTTGCACAGATCAGTGAATCCCAGTTCTAAAAAACAACCTTTTAAACTTTCATTGTTTGTTTATATTATATACATTGGAAAACAAGAGATTGGTGCAGTATATACTAGTATGGGTGGTCAGCAATGAGGCTGTTGAATTAAAGTTACTGAAGTACAAGTTATAATCTTATTCAATTTAGAGATTTAGTAAAATCTACAAATGTATCTTTGTGATAGTACAAGAAAATAGACACATTACTACATATCTGTGAGCACAAAAAATGGTATCTGTACTGGTACATGAAGTATTCTGGAAGAGCTATCCTAAAACCCAGAGAGTGAGAGGAGTTAAAAGCAAGGGAGTTTACTATTTTTACTTTTTAGTCCTCTAAATTGCTTCTACCTTTTCCAATAATTACATTATTAAGTCTAACAGAAAAAATAAGAAGCATTCTCTTAAGCCTTTATTTAATGGTTAACTACCTTCCCTATTAGAAATATCTAATGCTTCTACTAAGTCCCCTGTGCTACAAAACATATAATTTCTAATACTAACCTCAGCATAAGAAGTTGTGCTTGTCTCTGTGTGTCAATTGTCATAATTTTTACATGTTATCTTTTATTGCTGCTGTTATGAATACAACTTCCATTTAACAAACAATAGTAAGTCTCCAGCACTCCCTATGACTTACAAAAAGAAGAATCAGAGATGAATTAATTTCTCTTCCCTCAGTAAGAAGTTACTAGGATGTGAGGTCACCAAAACTTAGAGAAAGAACAGAGAATTGTGTAGAATTTGGACAGTTAAAAATGAGCCACTACCTACCTACCTTTCTTTCTTTCCCTTCTTCCTTTCTTTCTTTCTTTCTTTCTTTCTTTCATTCTTCCTTCTTTCTTTCTTTTTTGGTTAACTAAAAATGTAAACACAAAACTTTATTATGTACGTGATCAGATTAATACTTTATTAGAAATTCAAGCCTATGAGAAAGGACTGAATGACTGCTATAACAGCACATAAGTTCAGTGAGTTGTGTAGTCTTTAGGTCTGGTGAATTTAGGTGTATAATGGTTTTTAATGGAAACATTATTGTGGCTTTTTAAAATAATAAGATGTGTGTGTGTGTGTGTGTGTGTGTGTGTGTGTGTGTGTGTGTGTGTACAGTGGTGATTTAAAAGAATATGGCCCCCAAAGAAAGTGGTGCTACTAGGAGGTATGACTTTATTGAACTAGGTATGGTCTTGCTGGAGGAAGTGTGTCACTGTGGAGGCTTACTTTGAGGTCCCATATATGCTCAAGATACTTTCTAGTGTTACAGTTTCTTTCCTGCTGCCTTCTGATCAAGATGTAGTCAGCACCATGTCTTCCTGAACACTGCCATGCTCCTCACCATGATGATAGTGGACTGAACCCCTGAAACTATAAGCCACCACCTCAGTTAAATGGTTTCCTTTATAAGAGTTGCCATAATCATGGCATCTCTTCATAGCAATAGAAACCATAGAAAGCATATATGTATTTCAAGTCTGTAAATACTAAGGAATAGAATCAATTGAATATCTTCCATCTGCTTTGAGATATTGCCTTGATAAATGGAAGGAAAAGCACTTGCACCTCCTCAATGCTTGATACCCCAGAAACCCCTGAGTTCTCTGAATACCCCAGAGCATTGGATAGAACCCCCAGAGGATCCCTAAGTGCTCCCTAGAATTTTAAAGCTCCCCCACAAGTATCTTAAAGCACACCAGGATGTTCCTTATTCCTGAGGGTTCCAGAGCCCTCGATAGCACAAACCATGTTTCAGACTCATCAGTGTGCCCTGAGAAGTACCATTTCTAGACATATCCTCACTCCTTTCTGGCTCTGTGCTAAAAATGAGGTCAGCTTTGAAAAGATTCTTGACACTAATTACTGCACCATTCCAGAAGGTTAGCTCTCTGGAGCACATCCTGAAGTTGTTGGGAGGTCACATATTTGAAATCCACTTACCTTGACACCAGGAAACTCCTTGTTCCTTTTGAAATTTTATGAAGAAAGTGACCTGCCATTCAGTTCACAAATCTACACTAATTCTTCCCACTTAGCATGTCCCAATTGCTGCCCAGGTATGTGGTCTGCAGAATGACTACTGTGTTAAGAGCTTATTCAAGTGCTTGATTATATAGCTTTGGAAATTTTGTGAGCCCACAGAGCAAGAGGAGCAGAATCTCCCTCCTCTTATTGCAGATCAATAGTCTATCTCAAACCAAAAGTAGAAAGATTTCTGCTGGAAGAGCAGCCAGTTCCAGAAGTAGCTGTTTCTGTGCAGTCTGACTCTGTGTTTAGAATACACCAGAATCTCTTTAGGGTACCTGGGCATCTGATTGTTACTATTATTATGACAAAACCTCTAGGACTGGGTTAGAGGACAACATCTGAGGACAGGATGGGAAGGGACCATGCTCAGAATTCTTCACAGAAACCAGATTTCACAGATCTATTAGTTAAACATGAGAGCTGGAGGATGAAATAGCTTACCTGCTTATTTCTGCATAAAACAAATGAGGGCAAAAGCCCAAAGGACAAGCACTGTGCTATTTACCGAAAGCACACTGTGTCCTGTTGAGAAGCTTTAATGATGATGTACACGCATGTATGTTATGGTGCAATGTCACTTTGAAGTAGCTTGGGTTCCCAGTGTGCTTTGGGGGTTGGTTATTGGGAACAAGAAAAGTCCTTATCCAGTGTCTTAGTTAGGGTTTCTATTGATGCAATGAAACATCATGACCGAAAAGGCAAGTTGGGGAAGAAAGAGCATATTTGACTTACACTTCAGCATTCCTGTTCCTTACTGAAGGGAGTCAGGACAGGAACTCAAACAGGGCAGGATCCCGAAGGCAGAAGCTGATAAAGAGGTCATGGAGGGGTGTTGCTTACTGACCTACTTCTCCTGGCTTGCTCAGCCCACCTTCTTATAGAACCCAGGACCAACAAGCAGTCCAGAGATGGCATCACCCACCATGGGCTGTGCCTTTTGTCATTGATCACTAAATGAGAAAATGCCTTACAGCTGGATCTCATCAAGGTATTTGCTTAATTGAGGTTCCTTCTGATGAGTCTAGCTTGTATCAAGTTGACACACAAAACCAGCCAGTAATCCAGTGAAGCCATGTCAGTACAGTAGTTAAAAAAAAAATCTTAAAACAAATTTTCATCAACAATTTAGCCGTACAATTGTAGACTTCATAACACTTTTGAGACACTGTTTCAATCTTGGCAAAAATTATAATCCACACTGTAGCTAGGGTTTTTCTGGTCCTGCCTGGCCCATGGTCAAGACAAATCTCTTTCACCCGCCAGTCTTGTAGCTGCTCAGACCCAACCAAGTAAACACAAAGAGACTTATATTACTTATAAACTGTATGGCTGTGGCAGGCTTTTAACTAATTGTTCTTCTATCTTAAATCAATCTATTTTTATTAATCTATAAGTTGCCACGTGGCTCGTGACTTACTGGTATCTTAACATCTTCTAATGATGGTGGCTGGCAGCATCTCTCTGCCTTGGCCTTTTATATTTTAGAAACAGTTTAAATAATATAAGCGTCTGTATGTTTATTTTATAAGTGGGCTACGGGACTGCTGGAGCTTGGCGGGACCCAGAGAGAACTCTAACTATACCACATACTTCTGAAGATTTGCGCAAAGCCATGCAGTTTAAAAAGAGGCTGAGCCATGATTGAAATGAAGGTTTGTCTGACCCCACACAGCAACTTATAGGCAAATGGATTATTCTCTCTTGGAATTGCTGCAAGATAATTACTCCACCAGGAAAACAGCAGTGTCTAACATCTATATTCATGTAGAATGAGACTTAAGTTAGATTTCCAAGTCAAAATGATAAATCATACTTTCCAGAAAGGTGACTCATGGAGTAACAGTAAAACTTACCTCTCAAGTTCTTTACAATCCAACAGCTTCTTGGGCCTGTGCTTATGAAGCAGAGTGGATCCCTTGAGAGATGAGTTGGAATGGATCCCCTGTGAAGTTTGTTGGAATAGTTGCCCTGTGAGATGTGTTGGGGTTGTCATCGTGTAAGGCCGGATGGAGTGGCTGTTCCATGAGGTACGTTGGCGTGGTCACTCTGTGTGGTCAGTTGGAATGGTCAATCTGTGTGATAGGTTGGAGTGGTCAGGTGAGTTGGAATGGTCACCCCATGATGTAAGTTAGAATGAACCTGTGATGTGGCTTGGAGTAGTTATTCTGTGAAGTAGGGTTGCAGTGGTTGCCCTGTGGTATGAGTTGGAGAAGTCACTTTGTGATGTGTCTTGGTATGGTCACCCTATGATGTAGGTTAAAGTGGTAGCCCTGGGGTGTGGGTTAGACTGGTCATCATCTGACATTGGTTGGAGTGATCACCCTGTGGCATGGGTTGAAGTGCTTGCTCTGTGAGGTGGTTGGAGTGGTCACCCTGTGAAGTGATTGAAGCAGTCATTCTGAGAGAAGGGTTGGAATTGTTCCATTTGCACGTCACAACTCTGAATGCAGCCACATTCACTTCTTTAAACTTAAAGCACTCACTCTACTCTCTAGTAGACAGTGTGTTCTTGAAGTCAGGGATTATATTGATCTTTCTTTGACATCCTCTCAACAGATTGGTCTTCAGTAAAGTACCAGTTGTAAGTGATTCAGTTTAACAGGGGTTAGGTTGCACAGATGTTCAGGAAAGGGCTTAGAGAAGGCAGGGGTCTCCTGGAAGGATCCCCTCCTTAGGACTCTACTATCATACTAGACACAAGAGTATTTATCTGCTTCAAATATCAGTCTAGTCATCTCTGGTGATACTCACCTGCAATCAGAGTGCTATAGTAGAAAGACTAATTTCTGTGCTAGCCTGGGATTCATAAGGTTTCTATTCTTGAGCTGTGGAGGAAGGCCCTGTCTGAACAACAAACAAGTCGATGTCATTTTTGTCGATGTCTCTGTAAGAAGTAAAAATTATTGTGGTCTATTTTCAGTATGGGGTGTGTTCAAAACCTCTAATGATTTGAATGAGAAATGCCCTGCCTGGGCTCAGGTAATAAAGCCTTTAGGAGGCACAGCCTTGATGAAGAAAGTATGTTATTGAAGGTAGCATTGAACATTTATAGCTTTGCCCCACTTCCAGTTGACTTTCTTCACTTTCATTGCAGATTGAGAATGTGATCACTCAGCTTCTTGCTGTAGACCCCACTGCCATGCCTCCTCTGCCATTTTACATTCTTCTTCTGGAAATTTAAGCCCCAATAAACTAGTGTTTGTGTGACTCTTGCTCATGTTTTATAAGAAACAAAAAAAGATACTAACACATAAGTTTGTAGTAAAGAGTGGGTTGTTACTGTGAAGAACCTGACCATATTCTGTTCTGCTTGGTTTGATTTATTTTGTTTTCTTTGTTTGTTTGTTAGTTTGATTGTTAAGGTATCTATCTGAGAGATTTTTAGAATTTTGGACTAGAAAAGTAGTTGAATGTTACATGAAGAGCTTAAGTAATGCACACTGTAAAGGTCCAGCTCAAGAAGTTTCAGAAAGGAACATTATTTGCAACATGGCTAGAGGCCAGTTGCATGATATTTTGGCAAAGAATCTGGTTGCTTTCTGCTCATTTAATAAGAACTTGCCAGAAGCTATACTGAAAGGTAATGAATTCACTTCTTTGGCAGAGGAGATTTCAATACTGCATAACATTGAATCTGTGAAGTACTTATCACTAGCAGTGTTTATGCAGGTCTACAGTGAAAAATAGCAAAGTCGGGTAGAAGGAATACAAAATGTACAGTTCGGAGGGAAAAGGAAAACTAGGAAGCTCAATGTTACAACCAGTCTGTGTGCTGAAAGGGAGACTCTCACTGTTAAGGAGATTGTCAGTACAGAAGAAGCTTCCTGCTCTGCTCTGGAACTAAGGGAAGGGTGCACTCAGGGAAAGACGCCACCCAGCAAAGCTTCCAATTTGTATAAGAGAGCATGAGGGAGTTGTCTGCTCCTAGAAAGAAACTGAATTAAAAGCACTGCAGCTATTGTGACTCAAGGGGGACAGAGTCCAAAACCAGCAGGTAGCTGAAATTGACAGTGTCAGTTTCAGGTATGAAGCATGCAAGAGTAAATGGGTCACGGAGTCTTCACCCACAATTTCAGAAAGTTAACAATACTAGGTTGTGTGTAGAAGGGGAATCCCCTCATGAAGATCATAAGAGGGCAGAAGTCCCTAAAAGAGCACTGTGTGAAGCCATTAAGTTGAAGTCTGGGTTGAAATGACAACCTTGCGAGGTTAGAGATGCCAGAGCCATGAGACATTTGCAAAAGAGCTATGCATAGAGGATCCAATCAGCTTGAAAGAGATATATGCTTAAAAGAGAAAATCTAGAGGGGTTGAGCCATCTTAGCCTTTACATTCCCACAGATCAGACATGGAGCCACTACCCCTTTCACCAATTTCCATTTGGTTCTACACTATCTAACACAGCAGAGTGGTCATTTGTTTGCCAACCCACAAACAACATTTGGACAAACTATATTCCCAGTCCACTAATATAGCTAAGGACTGAGTCTTGACCAAGTGTGAAAAGACGTGATTTTCTCTGCATTCAGTCCTGGCATTTAAAACTTTCCCCACAATTCTTCATTAACTCTTTCCTCATTTGCATGATAGATGTCATCATCCAGGGTAAGGGGACAAGCACTGTGGAATGTGTCAGAACCTTGCTAGCCTGGGCCCCAGAATATTGCTCAGAGTATAAATTGGTTCACCAAATAGCCTTCACCGGCTAACATTTTTCCATGTTAAGATTTCACAGACCCTAAATCTTGTCTGATAAAACACAAAGTTTTATCAGAAGAAGGACACAAATTGATTTTCTTTTGAAACTTGCCACCAAACATCACACCTCTGAACAGGCATTTCATTTAATTACTGCATGCTAAAAAGGCTGAAGGCCTTTGCCTGAATCCCTGGCTTATATGAACTCTGGAGTCTGCAACAGATGACAGAGGCAAAGGTCTCAAACTCTATGATGTCCAAAAAGACCACTTTGGGTGACAATTGCATATTCAAACACACTGCCTTTGTGTTTATTCAGATATTCTTTGAATGCTTTATCAGGTCTGTGAACAAACTGACCTACCTTCCATAGTATCCATATAGTTGTGCAAGATAAAAGCAAAAGGCTTTCATTAGAAACTTTAGTTCATCCACTACTACACTGAAAGGGGTTTCTATTTCAAATGATAAGGCAGATATCCAAGGTGTATCAACAAATCCTTCAATTATTGGAGTTCTATGACTTTACCAAGGGCCACACTGATGGCTGTTTACTTTTAAGATCTGTGGCAAATACTTTTTCTGAAGAGCAGAGTTTTTCATGAGCCGTGAACACAGTCCTTGCTCTCTCCATTTCAGCTGTAACCCTTACATATCAGCAAGTTTAGTGGAGTCAAGATGGCTATTAACATAGAGGACCTATGAGGCAGATCTTGACATTATTTCACAACCCTAATTGGGCTGTCCAGTCAAGAAAATGTCTCTTAAATACAATGGCATTCATTACAAGCCCAAGTGCTTGCTTTAAATGACACGTAGTTTGCATAATATTTAAACTAATGATTCCATTGTCTGTTATAAGTAATAAAGTCTACATTCAAGGGAAACAATGAAGCAACTTTGTGTAATTTTATCAATTCTTTCAGGAAAGTAGAAAAGACTCTGACATGTGAAGAACCTTAGAATCTGTCTGGTTTCTTTTTTTTAACAGCTGTCCCAGCAGATTTTGAGCACATAAAATCAAACATCATCCATTATAACTTCACTCTTTTTTCTCAAATTGTTCTAACTGTCCCATCGTAGTCCAAACACGCCATCATTTTCTTCTCTTAGATTGATAAATTAAGTATAGGAACAATTACAAATTTAAATAGAATGTGACACTTGCCATCCCTGAAGTCATCCATGTCCTGAAATGCCTAAGTCAGCGTTGTGGCTCCCAGAAGGAAACAAATGAACTGGAAAAAGCTTCCCACAAGACCACAGTCAAGTGCTTCTGTCTCCTACTATTTACACATTAAAAGCTAGAGTCTCATGTATTTACAAGAAGACAGTGAAAAGAGACTCTAATTACAGTTAATACATTTGAAGAGAATGTGGAGGATACCAGCTTACCAGTAAGTCGGAGAAGCTTCTGATTTAAAAGGGGGCAGATGGTATTCTGCAGATTATAACTCCATGAAAAAGTATCTGTCTATTGTGTATAAAGGTTGGTGTTTGATACTCAGTATCATATGCACATAGAAACAGAGAAAAAGACAGAATCAGTGACTGGGACAGAGAGACTCAGGGGAAGGAAAGAAGGAAAGGAAGAGAAAAGAAACAGAATTCATCACATTACTTCACATTTTCTTTCTGATCTGAGAACTTTCTGCACTAAAGTCCCACAACCACAGGACTGTTAAAATGTAGCAAGAATAATGCCATTGACATTCATTATAAGCTATGAAGAAGGATAAATATGTCAGTGGACACTAACAATGCTGGTAGTATAATTTACAGCTATTTGTACACAAACATTCAAAAATTACTAATCCAAATGATCAGTGAGCTGGGCATGGTGGTGCATACCTGTTGTGCCAGCACTTGCAAGGTTGAGGCAAGAGTGCTGTTGAAATTTCAAGGCCATTCCCAACTAGAGACAAAGGAATCATTTGATCCTACAGTATTAAGAAAAAGGATGTGGGCCTGTGACAAATAGAAGGGTTTACTGACTACAAAGACCCAATTCACACTTATGAACTATACATTAAAAACATAAAATTCTTGCTTATTAAATTGACTACAAATCCCAACACTCAGGAGGCAGTGGCAGTCAGACCTCTCTGAGTTTGAGGCCAGCCTGGTCTAGAGTGAGTTCCAAGACAGTGAAAGCAACACCAGAGAAATTCTGTCTAAAAAAACCAAACAAATAAAAATTGACTACAAATTAGTGTTAATGATTAATAGGTTATATGGAAAAACCAAAACAGACATCACATTCAAATTCTCTGTCCATGGATGTTGCTCTTCCCTCTAGGAACAGGCCTTTGGCTACTAGCAGAACAAGGAGAGACAGAAGATTCAAGCTGTGTCAATCAATGGCCCCTATTCAGAACTTAAAATTAGAGTAAAGACCCTAGTTGATTAGTAAAGTTCCCAGTTCTATAAATAACCTGGACCCAGTGACTTAAAGTATGGTTTAGGAATGTCCATGGAGAGGACAAATGGAACACATATAAGTAAAAATAAAATTTTGAAAAGTGTTTATTTGCCCCAAGGAAACAACCAAAAAATAAATTCATGAATGTTTCTGAATCTTCCTTCCCTTTCTGGAAGAAACCAGATGTCCTAGTTAGCTTAATTGCAAACTTAACACAGCCTAGAGTCATTTGAAAAGAGAGTCTCAGTATAGAGATTGCTCAGATCAGATCAGCCAGAAGACATGATTGTGGGAGGTTGTTCTGATTGTTAATTGATATCAGTGATGGACTGTGACTTGAAAGTACAAACCGGCAGGGCAGTGGAGGGCAGCCTGGGCTACCAAGTGAGTTCCAGGAAAGGTGCAAAGCTACACAGAGAAACCCTGTCTTGAAAAAAAAAAAAAAGTACAAACTGAATAAAACTGAATAAACTCTCTTCCCATAATTGCTCTAAATCAGAGTAATAGAAATTAACCTGGACTACTGAATCTAAGAACCTAATAGACTCTGCTCTAGGACAGTATTCTACATCCAGGATTCTCGCCCAGTGGCCTAGTTTCTCAGAAAAGTTAGTCTCTACCCTACCCTTGTTACATGAGTTCTACCACTAAAGTCATCTCCTCTGACTCACACAAAGTACTATTGGGAACTCTTAGAGCACTGAGAGCCAGGATTGAGTTTTGTGTTTGTCTAAAAAAATAAATATTTACATGTTAGACTTGTCTGAGGCTTCTATTTCAATGAGGTTGTGGGGGAAACAAATCCCTATCCTCCTTTATTATTACTACTACAGGGCATCAATATCTACGAGAGATGGTGATGTAGTTGTGAGTCACTAGGTTGGATTGGTTGTATATGAAACTTAGTATATCAAAAGTAATTCCAATTAAAACTTTACTAAGATACCCCCCCTTTTTTTGTTCATTTCAGGTACTAAAAGTTTGTAAGCAGACAGATCTTTGGACAATCTTTTGGAGCTGTCTGATAGAGAATATCTTATCTGTAAACATTTTCATGCCAGTAGAACAGTCTACAAATGTGAAATGGTCTCCATATGAACTGTGCCTATCACTGAAATACAAAAATCAGGTAACAATTTATCAGACAAGTCAAAGAATGGGAGACTTGCAAGTAAGAAATTCCAAAACTGTATCTGACAATTTAGAAATCTCTAAACTGTTAGAAACCACTCCTTTTTACTGTTTCTCCCTTATCCCTCTCTCAACAGTTTCTTTGTAGCTCAAGCTGAGCTCAAACTTGTGATCTACTTTTCCCACACTAAAAAGTAGCAAGATTATAGACTATCATCTAACATTCTTGACCCTCTTTTCATTAAGCAATACTAAGCAATACTTCAGCTAGCCATCACAACAATCTTATGTGGTAGACTCTGTCACTCTCAATTTATATGTGAGATGATTTATCCATAATCATCCAGTTAATAAGTCACAGAATCAAAACGCTAATCCAAATTCCTATGTATTCCCATAATACAACACAAACACATTATATAACAGTCCAACTCACACCAGAAAAACTCTTGCTCAACAGCAATGTGAGTACTTAGTTGTAATCTAAAAACTGAATAGGAATAGATATTTTTGTTTTGTTTTGTTTTGTTTTTGAGACAGGGTTTCTCTGTGTAGTTTTGGTGCCTGTCCCGTATCTCGCTCTGTAGATCAAGCTGGCCTCAAACTCACAGGGATCTGCCTGACTCTGCCTCCCATGTGCTGGGATTAAAGGAGTGTGGGATTAAATAGAAATAGATATTTTAATAAAATTCTTGTGTTTAAGACATAGTTATACAGAAAAACAAATTCAATATGAGACGGATAAACCGACTAGATGACAGGTTAAAATTTTGGTAGATTGATGATTGATAGGTAGATAGATAGATAGATAGATAGATAGATAGATAGATAGATAGATAATGCCCACATTGTATTAGTTACTTTTTTGTTACTTTGATGAAAACCCATGACCAAAATCAATTTTAAAAGGAATTTACTTTTGGTTTATAATGCCAGAGGGCTAAATGTACATAATGGCAAAAAAGGTATGTCGAGAGGAACGAGAATCTGAGCAATCATATCTCAACCACATCTAGGAAATAAAGAAAGGGGAATGGAAGTGGGATGATTTATAAATATCAAAAGTGCATACCCAGTGATATACATCTTCCAGTAAGGCTCCATATCTAAAATTTATATAACTTCTCCTAATAACACCTTCAACTAGGGTCCAATATCCATATGCTGGAACTAATGGGGAGCATTTCTCATTGAAACTAACACACACACACACACACACACACACACATATATATATATATATACAAGAGAAGAATTATTATGAGATTATCTCACAAAATTATGAGTGCTAAGAAACACCATAATATGTCATATGCAAGCTGAAGAATCAGGTCAGTATTGGTAACTGGGGAATGAATGATCATGGAACTTCAAATCTAAGGCCAATGGCCTTGAAATTAATCATTGTTCAGTAACCCATTCTTTGTAAACTGTGTAATATTCCATTATATGACTAAATTACAATTTGTTCATGTACTTACTGTTATATACTTATGTTGCTTTTAGTTTGGTCTTCTATAAATAAATGTGGTTTGAGCATTTATTTATAAATCTTTGTAAGGTTACTGTTTTGGTGAGTTTTCTAATCACTGTGATAGAATGCCATCCCCCCCCCCCGCCCCCCCACACACACATCAAAATAAAAAACCTGGAGGAAATATTTTTTTAAATTTATTTTTCATTTGTGTATGTATGTTTGGGTATCTGTGCAGACTAGAAGAGGACATTGTATCCCCTGCAGCTGGTGGCTATGAGTCGCCCTACATGGATTCTGGGAACCAAACTCAGGTCAAGAAGAGTGTGCTTTTAATCACTGAGCCATCTCTCGAGTCCCAGAGAAAAGGTTTATTTTGGCTTATGATTTCAAGGGTTTATCATGGCAGGAAACTATGACAGAACTGAGCTGCTCCTATCTTGATAGTCAGGAAACAGAGAAAATGCCCAAATTCCCAGATTTCCTTGTCTTAACTAGGATTTCTATTGCTGTGAAGAGACACCAACTCTTATAAAGGAAAACATTTAATTGGGGTGGCTTAATGTTCAGCAGTTCAGTCCATTATCATCATGGTGGGACGTGGTGGTATACAGGCAAACATGGTACTGGAGAAGTAGCTGAGAGTCCTTCATCATGCAGGCAACAGGAAGTGGTCTTAGTGTCCCACTGAGGGAAGCTTGAGTTAAAGAGACATCAAAGTCAACCCCCATGGTGACATACTTCCTCCAGCAAGGCCATACCTCCTAATAGTGACACTCACTTTGGGGTCGTTTTCTTTCAGACCATCACATTCCTCTTTCTTTCCATGTTATTCTGCATCTACCTCCAGCCTATTGTGTTGCACTGTCAACACAGGTCCTGTTTTTCATCCTTCATTAGTTCTCCATGGAAACATCCTCACAGACATACCAAGAGGCATGCTTGACTAGTCTGGATCTCTCTCCCCAATCATTTTAACAATCAAGGTTAACCACTGCAGATACTGCTTTTCCTTTCTCTCAGCAAGTACTCACAAGCAAACTGACAGAAGAATGCCATAGCAATAATTCAACCACAGAACAAACTGCCAGGTCTTTATAGTGGCCATAACATCTTACATGCCTGTCAGTGATATATGAGATTTCCAGGTCCTGTGCCTCCTCCCCAACAATCAATATAATCTGTCCCTGTATATAGTGCGTGATGGCTTCCCTCTTTAGGTAACTTTGGGAGTTTTACTTTTAAATTTTTTAATGTGGCATCAGAAGAGTAGTTATTATTGGGTCAATCACTTCCCATTTCTGAAGTAAGGGCCTTCTGAATGAACTATCCTAATTCTAGTGGACGAGAAAGTTTTCCTTTGTGGCTTTGAATATAGATGTAATTCCTAGCCCTCTTGTCAGACATTGTTCTCTCAAGCCATCTGGGGTAGTTCTTTCCCTGGCCTCTATCACACCTGTGTCTTTGTGACTATCAGTTCTCAGTCAGAAGCTTCAGTGATAGGGGAGGCCAGGACAGAACCACATTCTTAGTCTGCAGCACACTATAATTCTGAACTCTGCTGCTCACAAATTCACATACATCCCAAGTCCATTTCTTATCCTGCCAGCTAGAATTCCAAAAAGCAGCCAGTTGGGACCATTGCAGCATTCACTTTCTCTGTTTCTTGTCCCTCAGTGGACACTGCCCTTGAAAACTATGATTTTGTTTCTGGGTTTTCCCTTTTTTCTATTGTATTAGGAATGAGAATAAAATCGATCCCCACTATCTCTCCTTTGCAGAAGAAAGAGACCTTCGCTGCCCTTTGGGAATCTTTAACAGTTTGGGCCAAGTGGACTGACTCACTCCTATTTTAGAAGTTAAGAATAAGAGCCGCTAATTTTCCTAGGTATGCAACCAAAATTAAGACAATTTCCCTTCATTTAAGCATGCTCTTATGTGTCCAGTGAACAGCTCCTGTGTTTGTTTGGATGAGTTTCTCAAATAATCCTCTATGCCCTTTCCCCCCATTATCTCTTCATGTGAAAAGGCCTAAGGCTGGGAGTCTACTAAGCGGATTCTAGCTCAGGTACATTTTAGAGAAAGAGAGTCCTTCCTCTTCCTCTAATTGTTGCTTTAAGGTACACCATTCCATTCTGTCATTTTTCTCGAAGTCTTCTGGCACTGAGACGCTACCATCTCAGGGAATTAACTTTTACTTTTGCTGTTTGCCTGTGTCCCTTTAACACTGCTTTATGTCCATGGTACTTCTAATGGAGTTACAGGGATGAAATTCCCTCAAAAGTCTACATTCCTGGGTCATTATTTCTTCAAATTTAGATATGAGTGTTATAAAAAGCTAAGTTGTGAAATTGAAGAGCATCCAGACACAGTAGACTGAGCAGAACCTGGCCTCTTCATTTTCTCACTGATGGCTTGTAGAACTCATTAAATGTAATAATTAATACTGTATATCAACCTGACAAGATCTCACATCACCTGGGAGACAAGTCTCCAACACACCTCTGTGGAGTTATCTAGATTAGGTAGCCTCTAGCCTATCTGTGAGGGACTTTTTTTATTAGGTTAATTAAAGTGGTAAGACCTAAGTGGGCAGCTCGTTTCACTGGGTTTGGATTCTGAACTCCATTATCTGCCTCAAGCTCCTGCAGCCCCAACTCCTCCACTATTGTGTGTTCTAACCTCCAACTGTGATCCAGCACAAACCTTTTATCTGTTAAATTGTCATTGCCTGACTGTTGTATCACAGCAACAGGGAAAGTAACTAATACTGTGTCCTGAACCAAGACTTCCAAGAACCAAGATTCACCAAATAGGGAAGACAAGTTGAAGATTAAATAGTAAAATATGATGACATGATGGAATGCCTTGTTTCTCAAATAATACTGGATAGCCATGCAAGAGAAGTAAGATGATGCACTGTATTGAAGAACCTCAGAGAGTCATTATTACAATATCCCCAGTTCCAGCTACAGTGCCCACAATATAATAGATATGAAGTATGTATTGACTTTAAGTATCTCCCTCCTTCCAGTAAAATGAAGGGGGTTGGCTAACAAAATTAGGTCTGCCAATTAAAAATTTCTATTGAATTTAAAGCTAACTTAGTTATAAAAGCAAACCATGGGAATTTCCTCCCTTAGCAAGAGTGAGTCAAATTTCAGTATCTCATTTCACCCTGACATTTAGCAAATTTTCTTCTCACTAACCTCACATCCAAGCCATTCCTTAGAAAGACAAATTTTATTATTTGAGTTATTACTCACTCAGATAACCATCTAAAATTATTAAAGATTTCTTGTTCTCTCTGGGACTTCTGACAAGGAGTGTATAATAAACTAGTGCATTAATAAACTAGTGTCATCTAAGAGTTACTCTTACCTCAGTAGGACTGTAAAACAGCATGCCATCTAAGCACATCAGTATTTTAAATTTCAAAGACAAGTTATTGTCAAGCATCTGAATGTTCATCAACTGAAAAACATTGTTTACTAGTACTGACACAGGGGCAGCAGACTACCTTCTCAGAAGAGTTTGTTTTGGTGTAAAGGAACCGGGCAAGGATCTACTCAAAAAACTTTCACTTTCTCTATCTTTGAAGAAATATAAACCCACTGAAGATGGCTTGGAATATCAGTGAAGCAAACATCATTACAGGGCAAAGGTATTGAGTTCGAGTGAAACTAAATGAATTTCTAATAACGACAGCTGTTTGAAAACGATGTCTTAAGGTGTCTCCTCATAACCTAATTTGTTCAAGCATAGCTACTGGGCCTACATTTTCTGGGTCTTTAAAAGCTTCCTTTCTCAGAAGTAGATCCATCTGATCTATTGATTATAATAATAAAATTTTAAAATGTCTGTCTCTATGGCAAATCAGAAATTCAATGAGTAACATTAATTAGTGAGGAAATGCCTAAAGTACAGAGAACTACTGTTCCTTTAGTGTGTTATGAACCAGAAGGGAGTGTAGGGAAGAAAAGGAAAGAAACAATTCAGTGGTATTGAGAGTTGGTAGAGGGGAAGATGATGGGCAAAGCAACATCAAAATATGTGCTTATCCAATCTTGAGCTTCATTAAGCAGTTCTATCCATAGTACTTCAGAGAATGGGATGTCTCATTTTAAATGCTTTGCGTTGGTGGGGTTTGACAGCTCTGATAGTACAAATACAGCTCCACTTGACATTTTTATTAAAGGAACCGATGACAAATCCATTAACAACTGCTGAATCTAGAGATCTGTATGAAGCAAGTAAAATGTGTTAAAGTAATTTTCTTTGCCCATTGCTAATATATCTGGTATAGTTACTGACGGTATTGTGAGACCCTCACCACCCCTCCCCATATTTGTTTTTAAGGGGACTCTTTGATAGTAAAACTCAGGCCAGTTTTACGTTCCCAGAGCTGATGGTGGTCCAACCCCCATTCTGGGAAAATTCCAAAGCACAGAGTCAAAATGACTGTCCATCTAGTGGTGATTGATAAACCATGAGATGTCCTGACTCAGGGACAGTGTGACCTGACTCATAGGGTGGACTGTATAACTTCAGACAAAACAAAGCAAGACAAATAAGGATGAAAAAGAGAACAGAGACCTCCAAAAACAAAAATAAACCAATCCGAGTTGCACCCGTGCCAAATTCCCAACCGCCTGGAAGGGCCTGTGGTTTTTGCCTTTAAAAAGCTAGCCTCGAACTCACAGAGATCCACCTGGCTCTGCCTCCCGAGTGCTGGGATTAAAGCCGTGAGTTCGAGGCCAGCCTAGGCTACCAAGTGAGTTCCAGGAAAGGCGCAAAGCTACACAGAGAAACCCTGTCTCCAAAAAACCAAAAAAAAAAAAAAAAAAAAAAAAAAAAAAAAAGCCAGCCTCACAAAGAAATAGGAACTCCTCCCTGTCTTGCTGCGGCGAGTGCTTATGGACGAGTTCCCTGCCCAGCTTGTTCTGCGCCCACAATAAACCTTGCTGTTGCATTCTGGATATCCTTGGTCTTTGGTGGTCTTTCTGGGGGTGATTTGGGCATAACAGTATACCAGAAATGATAATTAAAAGCTTATGGATTTAGTATTTTTAATGGATTTAACCTCTTATTTAAATGAGTTAAAGAAGTGTCTTCAAGGTGAAAGCCAACTTATCAATACAGTGTTTCAGATCATAACAACAGCATAGATTAAACTAAAATTATTACTATCTCAACCCAAATATACACTTCAACATGTTGATTAAACACATTTCTGGAAATACTGAAATGATCTAGCTTTGTTTTTCAAATTATACAGGATTTTGAAAGCTAATTTTAAGATTTTAGGGGGTAATATTTTGGTGTATTTGTGGTTATATTTTCAGTTGACATAAACGTGTTACCTGCTAATTTTCAAATGTAATCTGTCATTTATCATAAAGAAATATTTGATCATGTCACTTTACTGGACATCCATAGGTCCCATCTCCCCATAGAAACATATCCCTCACTTCAAAATCACAGATTATATATGTCATGGATTTTGGCAGCATCTACATCTGTGAGCAATGGTTTTCAGCAGTGAAGCACAAGAGTGAAACTAGTACCGAAATGACTAATGAGCACTGTGAGTACTCACTGAGATTAACAACTACTTCCATCAAACCAGTCACTGACACATCAGTTTCTCAATGTTCAATCCTCCACTAGTTTTATTTTGTCCTGTTTTTTCTTATTTTTATAACAAAAATAACAATAAAAAAGATTGGTGAAATTAGTTCATACATATGTTTATTTTCTTCATTAGCGATGAACTTGGGAACTGCTCGATGACTTTAAAATTGGTTCTTTTCTTTGGGGTTGTTTACCCTTTAGTGCATAGGCAGATTTTACTTCCTGTCATCATCATTCTCCCTTCTGGAGAAGTAACCCTAACTGCTTTTATAGAATTGAGATGACAACCAATCTGGCTCTCTCCGTCTGAGCAGAGGTTTTAAGTGTGGCAGTCGGATTATCCCTCCAAAGGGCAAATACAAAAATCCCCCAAAGTGTATCCAAAGTTTTAATTGCATGAATGTCATATGTAGGGGAGAAAATAAGTCACTAACTGATACCTGGAAAAAGACATGAGAGAGGAATAAAGGCAAGAGCTACTAGCATTAAACGTCTAGGCACAGCCCAGAAGCTAGAATGGAGGTTATTTTCTAAATGTCCAGATCACAGTCCATTAGAATCTCCTGATGACATCACAGCAGCATCCATATGCTGGGTCTTCTTGTCTTTCTTGTGGCCTCCAAGGCTGGACCTGAGAGTGATTAACCCAGGAACTGATTTAAGGCATTTTGATGGTTATTGGAGCAATGTGAGATCCTTCCCAGAATGCTTCTAGAGATGGAGAGAAAGAAGAAATTTAACTATTATTTAATTTTTAGATTAAATAATAGTGAACCTGTCTTGGTTGCAGGTAAAGTGTTGCAGTGTTTTATTGAGTCAGGTCTGAAGTCCTACATCTGGGAAGCATTTTCTTTATCAAGAGGAAAATCATTAATGAGAATCAGTATCTAATATCTCATATGGATTTAAGTCTAAGATCTAGGAAATATGATCCCTTGGACTGTAAATGTACCATACTAATCATTTAAATCTTTGGTTATCTTTTCCTGTTGGGTTGGAGACCTTTCAGATGTCTAAAATTAATCATTTTGTTTCCTTCCTTTCCTTCCTTCCTTCTTTCCTTCTTTCTTTCTTTCTTTCTTTCTTTCTTTCTTTCTTTCTTTCTTTCTTTCATTCTTCTTTCCTTCCTTTATTTTTTTGGTTTTACAGTGAAGGATTTTTACAATCTGGTTCTCAAGGGCCACTTGGTCTCTCTCTCTCTCTCTCTCTCTCTCTCTCTCTCTCTCTCTCTCTCTCTCTATCTCTGTGTGTGTATGTGCGTGTGTGTGTGTGTGTGTGTGTGTGTGTGTGTGTGTGTGCACTTTATCACTACTGCTCTGTCTCCATTAGTCTTCTTCCTTCTATCAATTGTTCCATCTATATGAAGATAAGTAATGCTTTTGTCTTGGTCATGTGTTCTATTGCCTTGAAGAGATACCATGATCATGGCAACTCTTAGAAAAGAAAGTATTTAATTGAGGCTTGCTTTTGGTATCAGAGGTTTAGTCTATTATCATCATGATGGGAGCATGGTGGCATGCAGGAAGACATGGTGCTAGAGAAGCAGCAGAGAATTCTACATCTGGATCCACAGACAGCAGGAAGAAAAGAACTCTGGGCCCAGTGTGGGCTTTTGAAACTTCAAAGCCTACCCTCAGTGACACATTTCATCCAACTGGGCCATACCTCCCAATCCTTTTCAAATAATGACACTCCCTGATGACTAAGCATTCAAATATATGTATCTATGGGGGCCATTCTTATTTAAACCACCACAGTCTTGTTTGGACACATTAGGGAATTTGTCCTCCATGTTGACTGGAGGACACCTCCACTTTTTTGTAGACTGGACACTTGTTACAGTTTACCTAATAAGTAATGAGATCTCCATGGCCTCCCAGAACAAGGGAAAAGGTGACTTGTTACAGCTGTAAAATATTTTTTTTTACAGCAGTAGTTACCTGGAACATAGTTGACTTTGAAGGGCAAGGGCAAATATTGTCTCTTCTAATACTTCTGAGCACATTAGTATAGGCTTCCAAGTATGGTTATGGACTACCCAGAAAGTCAGTTACACCATTCTGAAACTTTTAACTGCTGTGTAATGTTTAGATAAAGCTTGAGCAAAAACCAAATACTTTTAAATAAACCTTGATTGAACATAAATGTTTGTTCTTTAAGATACTTCTGTAATTGTTACCAAGAGCAGATTTAAGTAGAGATATGACCTCAGTGTACTGAACTTTGTCCATAGAAATTTTAAGGACTTGTATATCATCTCTAAATCTCATCTTTCACATACTCTAAAAAACTTACTCAGATTGTCCCAATTTGCTTGGGCTTTCTAGCTTTCTTTCCCATTCTGGAAAAAAAAATCCAGCCACTTTAGCTGTATTCACAAATCTTTCTTTGCTAAAAAAATTTTATTCCTAGATGCTTTTAGCATTTTTCCTACATACTACTTTCCTTTTACTTTACTTCCCTTTTTAATATCATAAAGTGATAATAACATTAACAAATAAATTTCTACATATTGTAAGAATTTCCTCCCTAGACGAACTAAGCAATGCCTACCCTTCCTCATGAGGTACCAATGGCAACCCAAACTTGATTCTACATTATTTTCTTCCTGGTAGAGAAAAAAAAAAAGATTGCATCTCTTCTCTATCTTTTTTTTTTCTGTTTGATCCTCTGCTGTCCTTAGAGACACTTCTGGAATATGAATGTATAGACTGCCACATATGTTACCAGAATTTGGGGAAGTTCCATCTGAGTTAGTCTTATTAATAAAAGCATTTAAGAATGGACTCAAATGAAAGCTTAAGGGCAATTTTATTAGTGTTTGAAAGAGAGAGAAAGTATCAGGCAGTCAAGCTGTAAATCGTGATAGCTGATGAGAGCAGGAGAATGGAGAAGAAAAGAAGATAACATCAGGCCATTTAAGTAAGCATGTAAGTCAGACACATAGCAGACAACAGGAAGGAGAGATGTAAAGAAAGAGTAAGGAAGGCTGTACTGGATGGTTTTGTGTATCAACTTGACACAAGCTAGAGTCATCAGAAAGAAAGGTGCCTCAGCTGAGGAAATACCTCCTTGAGATCCAACTGTAAGGCATTTTCTCACTTAATGAATGGTGGGGCAGGGCCCAGCCCATGGTAGGTGGTGGTGTACCTGGGCCGCTGGTCCTGGGTTCTAAAAAAAGGTGGACTGAGCAAGCCAGGCATAAGCAAGATAGTAAACAGCTCCCCTCTATGGCCTCTGCATCAGCTCCTGCCTCCAGGATACTGCCCTGTTTGAGTTCCTGTCCCAATTTTCTTCAGTGATGTATAGCAATGCTGAAGTGTAGGCCAAATAAACCCTTTCCTCCCCAACTTGCTCTTTGGTAATGGTGTTTTCATCACAGCAATAGAAACCTTAACTAAGACAAAGGCTAAAATGTTGACAAAGTCCAAAGTATTTGGAAAAGTATGTTGAGAAAGGGGACAGAAAAGAAGAAAAGAAGACATAGTAGGAGCCTTGGTGAAACTACTGAGTCATAGTTATACATTAGTTTTTAGGAACATAAGCCTAAAATAGAATACAAGATTTGGAGTTATTAGTGTCTCTATCTTGTAATTCTGTGGAGCCTAAAAATAATGAAATTTTAGGAGAAAGAACTTGATTTATTGATTGTGATCAACACTTGATTTATGAGTGTTGACTCCTGAATTTGAAAGTGTCAAAAGCAAACCTCAGCCTTAGAGTTTTATTTATATAAACTGATGGCTTTTCATTTTGCTTAATCCAATTTGTGTTGAGTTTTCTTGGGTTAATTATCCAAGATGATAAGAATATGATGGCTCCAGAGTGTCCAATACAATCAATGTAATCACCAGAATCCACATAAGACAGAAACAGGTCAGAATCACAGAGAGAGATGTGGCTATGGAAGTCAGTATGAAGGATAATGGATGGTCTCTAGCCAAGGAATAGAGGAATCCAGGACAGTTGGAACAAGCAAGAAAATGGATTTTCCTCAGATTCTCCAAAAGAAACACAGCCCTGTCAAATTCACTGAGACCTTTGACTGCCAGAACTTTTTGAGCATAAATTCATGTTGTTTTACACAACCCAATTTACAATTAGTTGCATCAGCACTATAACTACCTAGCAATCTCACCTCCAGATATTTGCAAGAGATAAAAACTGGAAAACAAAGCCTACTTGCAAATGTTTATGCTAGGTTTGGACACAATTGCAAGCACTGTGGAAACATGTTCTTCAAGAAGTAAATGGATAAGCAGAGTAGCATTTATCTCTGTGGTGATATATTTGTAATCTAAGAAATAAAACTTGCCTGATCATCAGAGGACAGAGCCAGCCACAGAGTTAGCCACAGAGGACCGGGCCATGGTGGCACACACCTTTAATCCCAGCACTAGAAAGGTTGAGACAGGAAGTCATATGGCTGGACAGAAAGAGGGATATAAGGCAGGAGGAGACAGGAATTCACTCTCTTGTAGAGACTGTCAGGATGAGGAGTTGGTGAGATAAGAAGTGATAGCTGTAGATTGCTCTACTTTTCTGATCTTTCAGCTTTCACCTTGATATCTGGCTCCGGGCTTTTATTATAAGACCATTTAGGATTCATGCAACATCTGGCATCCAACTTTTGTGGCACAAATTCACAAAAAAAACTGCATGCCTGTGGCTTTGTAGCCACCAGCTCAGGCAAGAGCTACACATGGCTGGAGTCTCTAACCTGCCTGGGCTAGAGTCGCTACCCTGCTGGCTAAGTTTTTGTTGTAGCCTCTTTGCAGCAGACTCCTCAGGCTTTGGGGCTCCACAAGCCACAG
Source organism: Peromyscus californicus insignis (assembly GCF_007827085.1). NCBI lineage: Eukaryota > Metazoa > Chordata > Mammalia > Rodentia > Cricetidae > Peromyscus > Peromyscus californicus. The sequence goes on along the minus strand of NW_026294573.1, from coordinate 78,781,243 downwards.
GAGTTAGCTGCATTTGCATGTTTCCCAATGCAGACAGCTAGCTCTTTTGCTTCTTCCCTCTCCTGTGAGTTGTGGCTTTCTCTGGACCTGCTTTTGGGCTGCTGCCACACCATCATCGTCATTGTCAAAAAATTTGGTGAGTCATTTGGGATTTCTTAAAGGGGGGAATTAGTTTATTTTAAAAAAAAGTCAGAGAGAGGGTTTTTTCCACATTAAAAAATGGGAAACAATTACAATGGAAAGAGTTTGGTCTCTGATAATACACAAGAGGGTCTGAAAATGGGACATTTAAATGAGAGGATAATTAACTTAGGTGGGATTGATATAATGTCAATTATAAACAATACAGGTTTGATCATTCTTATTTTATCCCTAAAAAAAATTGGTTTACATGAGTGCCAAGTTGGTTGATATGAGTGCCAAGATACAAGTCTTAGAAAAACTTATTGAAACAGATCACAGAGATAAACAGATCAGGATAGAGGAATTTAAAGAACCAATTTCAGCATTGCATTATAAAGTTACAGAGAATCAGCCTATGGCTTTCAAAGAGCTAACCTTAATTTATCCAGTAAGCTTACAGGAACTGCCAAATGATAAATATCCCAAAGATTGTGTAAGAGCTGAATGAAATCCTGTGCAAATGTTAGATTTGAGGAAATTCAAAGAACTAATAGTCTCATATGGCACGCACTCACCATTTATGAAGCAGATGTTAAACTTGGGGTCAACTTGTAATAGAATTATCCCTCAAGACAGGAGAGATTTGGTTACAGAAATCTTAGAGGCTGTTCCCCAATTACAATGGAGGACCTGGTGGAAGGCTAAGGCTAAGGCTAAGACCATTGAACAATGGAGTAGGGCTATAGGTATTGAAATTTTCCAAGAACAACTTCTTGGGGAAGACAATTATGCTGATATATAAAGACAATCTTTATATGATGACCACACCCTGGATTTATGCCACACAGCAGCCTTGAATGCTTGGGACAGAATTGAAGAAGTAAGAAAGAAAATAGAGTTATTTACTAAAGTTATATAGGACTCAAAAGAAACCTCCACCAATTTCCTATGAAGATTGACTTCAGCAGTAAGTAGAATGATACCAAATTCAGAAACTAAACAAATAATAATTGAAATTCTGGCTTTTGAAAATGCTATTGCACAGTGCAAACAGGTAATTAAATCATTAAAGGTAAGATCAGCATCCTTGGAGGAATGGACCTAAGACATAATCAATATTGAATCTCATGACCATGATGATGCTTTGATAGGAGAGGTGATTTCCAGAGGTTTCAATAAAAATACTGTCAAATGTTTCAACTGCAGTAAACGATTTTACCTAAAAATGGCCTGTAACAGGGTATTCCTAGAAACAATGTTTTTTCAAAGAATAATTCCACCAGAATGCCCCTCCCTTCTGGATTATGCAGAAGGTATGGCAAAGGCAGATATTGGACTAATGAATATAGATCAAAAAGAGACAGGCAATGTAATCCTTTGTCTTTGTTGTTGCAGGGCTCCATGTCAAATTATGTTCAGTCTTTTACTGTCTTCATGGAGGAAATTCCTTCCCAGAGCAATTAAAGAACCTAATGCCTATTGTAAAAAAAAAAAAAAAAAACCATATTGCTCTGGATGATAGAACAGCTCTAGAAGAGAGAACAAAAAAATTTGAGAGAAAACATAAAGGAAATTTTTTGGCAAACTTCTATAAATGAGCAAAGACCAAAATTAAAAATACAAATAAATGACATTCTCATTGAAGGTCTTTTCAACATAGGTGCAGATGTAACAATAATTGCACCAGAAACTTAGCATCCAAACTGACCTCTTCAGGAGATAAATTATAGGCTTTTAGGGATTGAAACATTATCTCAAGTGAAACAGAGCATTTATAGGGTCAGAAGGATAGAGGGGAAAATTAAAGCCATATGTGTCAAAGATAGCCATGGATTTACGGGGATGTGATTTGTTACAGCAATTGATAACCAGATTAACATTCATCCAATATCAGAAACAAACCATAAACTAACATATGCTTCTGGGAAAAATATTAGAAGGTATTATACAGAACAGTCACTGACCATTCAGGTTGTACAAGAACCGGGCACAACAACTGCTGATTTTTCAAAGACACAACATCCCTACCTTTAAAATGATTAATAGACAAGTCTATATGGGTTTAGCAATGGACTTTAACAACAGAGAAACCTCAGGCCTTAGAAGAGTTGGTACAAGGGCAGTTAAATGCTCAACATATTGAAGAATCACCCAGCCATTGGAATTCTCCTGTATTTGTTATTAAAAAGAAACCTGGTAAATGGAGAATGGCAACAGATCTAAGAGCTGTTCAATATCTATATTCAGCCAATGGGTTCACTACAATCTGGAATTCCTTTGCCTTCTCTGTTGCCTAAAGGATGGCTTCTTATAGTTATCAAGTTAAAAGACTTTTTTCTCAATAACCTTACAAGAAAAGTACAGAGAAAATTTTGCCTACATGGTGCCTACTTATAATAATTCTCAGCCTGTTAAGAGATATCAATAGAAGATTCTACCACAAGGAATGTTAAATAGCCCAACCCTGTGCCAACATTTTATATGGCAGCTGTTGGAAATAATATGTAAGCAATTCCCTCAATCTATAGTTTACCATTACATTGACAACATTTTACAAACTGGTTCAAATGTAGATACTTTAGAAAGAATGTTTGAAGAAGCAAAGAAAATGTTGCCTTGTTGGGGATTACAAATTACTCCTGAAAAAAATACAAAGAGGAGGTTATAGTAATTATTTATGATATAAAATAGGTCTACAAAATAATTAGACTCCAAAAGGTACAACTTAGAAGAGATCAATTACAGACTCGTAATGACTTTTAAAGATGGCTAGGAGAAATTTACAATCTATGGACATATTTACACTATGCGGGTAAAAAAAAAAAAATTGTGACCTGAGTAATTGGTTCAAAACCTTAGATGGTGACAAGGACTTAAATAATTCAAAATAATTATTAGCTGAAGCTGAGAGAGAATTGGCTTTGGTGAAAAAGAAAATATAGGATGCTAATGTGGATTCTTTGGATGCAAACCTTGATTGCATTCTGATTATTTTACCCTCTAAGTATTTGCCTACAGGAATTTCAATGCAAAGGGAAGATATATTATATTGAAATGGATATTTCTACCACATAAACAGAGTAAGAAATTAAAGGCTTATGTGGAAAAGATTTCGGATTTGATTTTTAAAAAGAAAATTGAGACTTATTCAATAAGCAGAAATAGACCCAGTAGATATTGTATTTACTTTAACTAATGATGAAATTGACAAGTTATGGGCAGAAAGTGAACCTTGGCAGAGAGCTTGCAGTAATTTTTTTGGGAGAGATTAACAAGAAATATCCCAAAGCAATAGAATTCAATTTATAAAGAGAATTAATTGGATCCTGCCTCATATTGTATGGGAAACACCACTGGAGCTGCTACATTTTATACTGATGCAAACAAATCAGAAAAGGCAAGTTACAGATCAGAAAAAGTAAGTAAAGTAGCTCAAAGTCCTTACAATTCTGTCCAGAAGTCAGAATTATGTGCCATTCTGATGATACTAATAGATTTTACAGAACCTCTCAACATAGTTACTGACTCTCAGTATGTAGAAAGAGTTGTTTTACCCATTGACACTGCGGAATTTATCCCCGGTGAGTCAGAATTATCTTTGTTATTTATTCACTTACAAGATATAATAACGAATGGGAATCATCCCTTATATATAAAACACACATCTGATCCCATATGGGTCTGCCAGGCCCTCTAGCACAAAGTAATGATGAGATTGGTCAACTATTGATAAGAAATGTGCTGGAGGCCTTAACATTTCATAAAAAATATCATGTTGATAATAAAGGTTTGAAAAAGGATTTTTTCTATAACCTGGCAAAAAGCCAAGGAAATTATAAAGAAATGTCCTACTTGCCCTTTATACAACCAAACTCCAGTACCTGTAGGAAGTAACCCAAAGGTACTCAAAGGAATGAAATCTGGCAGATGGATGTGTTTCATTTTGTAGAAATTGGAAATTAAAATATGTACACCACACCACTAATATCTATTCAGGATTTCAATAAGCAACTGCTCTGAGTTCTGAAAAGGTTAATTCTGTAGTCACATATTTGCTAGAAGTTATGGCCATTATAGGTATATCTGTACAAATTAAGACTGACAATGCTCCAGCATATGTCTCTGGTAAAATGAGACAGTTTTTTTGCTTATTACAATATAAACCATATTATAGTCATACCACATAATCCTACAGGCCAAGCAGTCATAGAAAGATCAAATTGAACCCTAAAGCATGTGCTAAATAAACAGAAAGAGGTAACAAAGATTCTCAGAAATCGTTTACATAATTCTGTAGTCACATATTTGCTAGAAGTTATGGCCATCATGGGTATATCTGTACAAATTAAGACTGACAATGCTCCAGCATATGTCTCTGGTAAAATGAGACAGTTTTTTTTGCTTATTACAATATAAACCATATTATAGTCATACCACATAATCCTACAGGCCAAGCAGTCATAGAAAGAAATGCTCTAACTTTGAATTTTCTCAATGCTAATGAGAAAGGAACAACAGCTGCAAAGAGACATTGGATAAAAGAAAAAAGTATAGAAAAAAATACAGAATATATCAGCCTGTATACTATTGGTGAAATTATTAAGGCCACTCCACGTAGTTAAAAGGAGATTTATTTAATGGCAAAACTTACAAATTAAGGGATAGGTAGGTCGCAGGGTCTGGGGAAGGTGTATCGCAGTCCAGCGGTGTTCTCTGGAGCTCTGCTTGGCCCACCTCCACCATCCAGGGTCCCGGCACCAAGAGAGAGCGCAGCCCATACAGATCTCAGGTCTCCAGGCACCTCCCTTGGCCCCGCCTTGTAGGCGTGACAATTGCCAAAGTCTCAATGGGGGCTGGAACTTTCAGATCAAAGCTGGAATGGCTACCCACTACATTATACTTTGAAGATGTGCTGACCTCAGGATGGAAACCAGGATATGGGTTGCATTTGGGACAAGGTTTTGCTTTTGTTTCCACAGCAGAAGAAAAGCTATGGATACCATCAAAATTCATAGAGGTTTGATTTGAACAAAAGAGACCTCTTAATTAGAAGAGGTGATAGTCCATCAGCCAGCATGACCATGACCATTCAATTTAAACTAACTTATATGACTAACAAATGTTTTTCATTTGACCAGATATAACTTGCCAAAAGGAAACCTCTCCAATGTTAGGGTTGGGGAAGGGTTTTGTTTTTGTCTTTCAGGAGAATGAAGGCTAAGGAATCTGAAGAACACTGGACAAATGAGACATCTGAAGAAAAAGGACAAATCATCCAGAAAAAATGTCCCAAGGAAAAGAGTAAATTAGCCTATTAATATATCACATATCTAATAGAATAAAATTTCATAATCTTTGTAAATGTTTGTTTCTACAGTTCTCTACGAACACATAATGCAAATGGTCTTTATGTAGTTCCAGTTCAATTAAAATTAAAGCTGGTTTTGAGGTTGGAGTATTGCTGTCTTCTTATCTAAACCCAAGCATGATTGTTAATTAAAGGAAAATGCAAAATCTCTATATCATGTCAGAAGATCCACCTGATATGGGACAGAAGAAAAACCAAATTAAGTGACTATTCTGTTGCTACTATCTCATGATCCTTTGGTTTTATTTTGACTCTTTAAAACTTTTTAACGTATGAATTTTATATCAAAATTGATAAGATTAAAATATATACATATATTTTTAAACTTTTGTCATTGCATTAATAGTCACATAGAATACTAACTAATTCTAGGAAAGGCTTCATCTAGCTTTCTGTAACCCTTTGAATTTGAGTCTCTACCAGTTTTCTGCAGTGAACCATGACCATGCCTAACAGCAACCTTTGAAGTTTCCAAAAGGATGATGGGGCCCACAGCAATGATTCCATATGGACTATGATAATGCCATTAAGCTGACAAATGCCAATCAAAGATCAGCTTTAGACTACAAACTGCTCATGACAAATTCAAGATGGTAGCTAAGATGACCCAGTCTCACAGAACACTCTAGCCAGGACTTAAGACAAGCCCTGCACTTCCCCATTATGCAGAGCCTGGATGACAAATGATACTTTGTAGCTGAAAGTTTATCCCTGGTCCCACTACAGAGGTGGTGAAGTAAGATTGGTTGGTAGCTGTAGCTAGAGTTTTCCTGCCTGGCCCACAGTCAGGACAAATCTCTGTCACCTGCCAGTCCCACAGCCAAGTAAACACAGAGACTTATATTGCTTACAAACTGTATGGCCATGGCAGGCTTCTTGCTAACTGTTCTTATATCTTAAATTAATCCATTTCTATAAATCTATACCTTGCCACGTGGCTCGTGGCTTACCGGCATCTTCACATGTTGCTTGTTGTGGTGGTGACTGGCAGTGTCTCCCCCCCCCCCACCCCGCCTTCCTGTTCTCTCAACTCTCCTCTTTGTTAGTCCTGCCTATACTTCCTGCCTGGCCACTGGCCAATCAGTGTTTTATTTATTGATCAATCAGAGCATTTGACATACAGACCATCCCACAGCAGGTGGCTCTCACTATTTCCCTGATCTCTAAGGCTTTCACCCCTACATTTGGCTCTATGTTTTTTATTTAATAAGACCACTTAAAAATTCGACTACAATACAGATACCTCTCCCAGGACTTGACAATTAACTCAAAATTTTTCTTTTCAGGATCCCCTAAATATGCTTTTGCCCCCAGACAGCAGGAAGTAATTTTAAGAATATGATGCCCACATTCCCAAGAGGTGGAATGGGTGGTTTTTGGTCATTCAATGGATATTTCTCATTATTTAGGATGGTTGATTACAAGTTGTTATTGTTATTGATCAGGAAAAAAGCTAAACAAAGGAGATTAAATTCAGGGTTCTTGTTTTGGAAAAAAGATATAGAAATCATAACATAAAAGTTAGATTATTGAATCTACTCTGAAAAGAAAAAAGGGAGAATATGGATGAAATAAGATAAAAAGGTAGATTATTGAATCTACTTTTAAAAAGCAACTACTAGTTTTAAATATTTTACAGTGGGTTGGATTTTTATATATTGTGTACAAATCATGTATATTGATACAAAGTTGAGATTATTTTTGTTAGAACATACTGTATATATATATTTCTACTCTTGTTCAAAGAATTGTACCTTTACAGCTCATTTAACAATTTAATACAAATTTTTTAGTCCCTGAAAGTTATTACCAACTATTTAGGGTAGTAAAGAATTGCATTGTAATTATCTATTACAATGGAACTTGTAGTCCTGCTAGATATGTTTTCAAGGTCAAACAGAGATATATTTAAGATAGTCTTCAAACACTTCAGAGGTCTACAAAATATGGCATTAAAGATGTTTTAATAACAGATTCTTTTTTAATGAAAATGAAACGTATCTTCTCCTGGCAGCACTAATCTACTTCAGAGAAGATGATAGGCATTGAAGAAAACTCCATATAGAGTTTACTTTATTTGTGGCAAAAGTTAGTCACTGGTCAAGAAAGTGCCCTTGCCTCAACTGCTGACAGTATGCTCTCCAAATGGACAAGCAGGACACAAAAGAATGGATTGCAAAACCTTGCCAAGACAAGGTAGGAAGGCCCTTAAGAATATCCTGCTTCACAGAAAAGTCTGTCAGATATGCTAAGCCTGTAGGTCAAAGATCGATGCTCCAACATTGCAGAGGAACCTTGGGTGACTGTCCAGGCAGCCAGCTGTTTCTGTCATTTCTCACATTTTTGGAAGTTGTTTTCCTGTACTTCCTGTTTATTTAGGTAATAGTATTTCCTTCTTGGGTCTCTGAGAGAGTTGAAGACTAGATAGTTATATTTTTCCTTGGTAACAAATTCTGAAAAGAAACTCACTAATGAGGTATAAAGTATATACATTTGAAAGACATCAAAAGAGTTGTTAATACAAGTTAAGACAGAAAGTGAATTAGGTACAACACTTTTAGATTTACCAAAATATGAAAAATACTGGTGTATTTTCTCTGAATTTGTCAATTGTTAATGAACTAGACATTATTAATGTAATTCTTGAGTGTATATATTGTATATAGTTATACTTGTATATAGCTTTTTCTTATATTAGCTAAAGCTTTCTATCATTCTATATTAAAAGGGGAAATGTGGTGATATATTTGTAATCTAAGAAAAGCTTGCCTAATGATCAGAGGACAGAGCCAGCCACAGAGTTAGCCACAGAGGACCGGGTCATGGTGGCATACACCTTTAATTCCAGCATTTGCGAACCCACACCTTTAATCCCAGCACTAGAAAGGTTGAGACAGGAAATCATATGGCTGGGCAGAGAAATGAATATAAGGTGAAAGAAGACAGGAATTCACTTTCTTGCAGAGGCTCTATCAGGCTGAGGAGTTGGTGAGGTAAGTGGTGGTAGCTATGGTTTGCTCTGCTTCACTGATCTTTCAGCTTTTACCCTGATATCTGGCTCTAGGATTTTATCATAAGATCATTTAGGATTCAAGCAACACATCTCATTGTATGTCTGATCATCAAAAAATAAAAAATGTTTATGCTTTTTAACCCAAATGTTCTGCTATGACTTGAATGTGCAACACCTGCTAGCTGATTTTTCTACAATGTGGATTTCAGCACAGATTACAAGCAGTGGAAGTGCTACTATATCTAAAAATTTTATCTCCTCTTATAAACAAAAATTAATGTAAGCTTCATGGATTTGAGAGTGTCATAAGATTTCAATCCACCTCTCCCAGGTCAAATGAACTCCAGATAAGTACAGCCTAATTTTCCCCAGTTGTGTATTCCTGAGGATATGCTCTCTCTTTACCCTGAGCTTGGGACTCCTCACTTGCCTCAACTACTAAGACTATGGAGTTGAAAGGTCCAAATGCATGGTTTTCCTATAAGTTCCTAAATTTTAACTTTTGTCCATAGTCTACATCTGTTTCAGCAGATTTTCACTCAGCTGTCAAACACCATCCAGGAATCAACTGTGGACTGCAAACTGTTCCATGTGGCTGTGATCTCTGGACTTGTTGAAAGCTGATGTGAACCAGTCCAGCCAATGTGATTCCTTCCTATCTCTTTAGCTGGATCAACTAACCAGATGTTTCTGATGAATGTCCCATTGCCTGAATTCCCCCACCCCTGGCCTTTGAATACTAGTATTCCAGCCTTCTTGGCACCTGAAAATGACATCCTAATTTCAGCAGGAAGTTGTTACAGAAGAGAGAATGTCACTCCTTCTCCTTTACAAAAGGCTGGAATGTTAGGTCAAAAGGAAACTCGCTGGCATAGGGGATAAAATGGCTACCTATAGTGCCTATTGGCTTACCAGAAAAGGTACCTGTTAAAACAAAATACTCAAATATATAGCAGGAACATTCATTAGCTGAAAAGTTTCTACAATATAATAGGACACTTGACCTGCTTTATGCATGACAAGAGGTTATTGTATGGTTTTAAGAAAATGTTTTGCTTCTATTCAAACACTTAAAAACCATTATAGAAAATCAGCAAGGATTAGATCTACTAACAGCAGAGAAGGGAGGCTTTTGAATTTTCCTCGGGGAGGAATGTTGCTTCTATGTCAACAAATCAGGTATAAAAAAAAGACAAAATCTGACAACTCAAGACAGATGTCCAAGAATATAAGAAACAGCTAGATGCCTCTGGCCAGTGGATTGTTGGTTGTCCAATGTGGAATTGAATGCTGCCTTTCTCAACTATTTTTCTTCTCCTTTTCCTAATCCTACTAATTATTCCATGTGTTATTAACTTCTTGTTTAGATCTCTTCATCAACAAATTCAAAAAGCATCTAACCAGACCTTTAATCAGTTGCTATTACAAGATTATCAACTCCTACCTACAGAATCAGAGGCTTATGACCCTGATAATGCCCCAATAGTGAAGCTCAAACATTCCCCAAGGATTTTGAAACCTCCATACAAGAAGTAGTTTAACAATAACATTGCCCTCTTCCTGACCTGTGATTAGATATCAATAGTAAACAAAAAGGGAGGAATATAGGGTAAAGGGGCCAGTGGAAAAAAATAACATCCTGCCCATGGCTTGATCCCAAGCTTCTAGGCTTGAAAATCTCTACCCCTGTGATTCAGAGTTAACAGCAAACAATATTTCACCTTTAATAGCCAAGAAACTTCCAACCCTGATATTCTTTTACACTAGCTCACTGAAAATTCTCTAAAGACCATGTAAAAGCCCACTCCTTCCACGCAGCCCACTGCCTTCTCTTTTTCCAGTCAGAGGCAGCTACCACTATGGGTTTCTCAAAAAAAATTTCTTATGTGAGGTCTGTTGCATTGTATGATTTTTTATGGTATTCCTTGTCTCTCTACTGCCAAGATGTCCTTGTTCTGGGAAATTCTTACAATGGAGGCTTGGGGGTCCATACATTATGATCAATGTGGAGAAATGTCTAAGGAAATTATTGCAAACATTTATGAAAAATAGTGTTTTTTATCAGTAAGGTTTGTGTCTTAGTTATTGTTGTGAAGAGACATCATGACCATGACAACTCTTATAAAGGTAAGCATTTAATTGGGGCTGGCTTACAGTTGAGAGGTATGAGTATGGATAGTTCCAGAGACTTCCTGATCATGGCAGGAAGCATGGTGTAACACAGGCAGGCATGTTGATAGAGAAGTAGCTGAGAGTTCTACACCTGGATTGACAGACAGCAGGAAGAGAGTGCCACACTCAGCCTGGCTTGAGCATCTGAGACCTCAAAGCTGGTCCCCAGTGACACAGTTCCTCTAACAGTGCCATAACTAGTCCAAGAAGGCCATACCTCCTAATAGTAGTACCATTTCCTATAAGCCTATGAGGGCCAATTATATTCAAATCACCACATTTTATATATAAAAATTCATCTCAGGGCCAATTTCAGGAGTGAGTAAGTCTCTTCTTTTTGGTACAAAGCAGGGATACCTTTAGAAAGAGGTCCTATACCAGGGCTTCAGGCAAAGACAGAAGAGCAGAAAATTCCTCTTCTATTTGTGATTTGCAATGTATTCATTTAAAAACAGCCATTATGCCTGACATCTGTAAAGTCCTAGGTAGATCTCCTCAAAAGTATTTCCACAGCAGAGTACAACTCTGCAACACATACTTTGTAGTTTTCTTAAAAACAAACTCTTTGGAAGAAATGACAATAAAGATATACAAACCCTTACCAAGTGTGCAAATTCAGCCAAACCCAAATCAACTTAACTTCAAATAAATTGCAAACACATAGTGACCAGTAAACACTTCTATATAAGCATTTGATTGGACCTGCAACACAACTGTTATGTGACAAAACTGTCCCTAGGGAGATACTACACACAGATCTACTCACTGTAGGAAGGGAGCCCATAAATAGACGAAAACACAGATACCACTGAAGTCCTTCTCAGGAAATCAATGAGTTTCATTGGGGTTACTTATAGGAATATGAGTGAGGGTTTGTTTACATGAAGGAAATGACTCAAAGACAGCTGTATAACCAAAGCCTACCCTAGCATGGGTGACAGCTCACAAAGTTGGGAACCTATATCAAACTTAACAGTCTGCAGGCAGTTAAACAAGCTAGAGTATCCTTTCCAGTTGTCTCAGTATGTCCAAACCTTTCAGGCAGCTCAGCTGGTATATACTTCTTCCAGAGGCTGTGCTGGTCTTAGCAACTTGGCTTATTTATTCTGGTAGGAGGAGCCTAGTGAGTATGGATAGTTCCAGAGACTTCCTGATACTGTTTTGAGCTATTTATGTTCCTGCTTAAGGAGCTTCTTTATAGAATGGAATGTTTCAATCTAGGTTCAGAGTTTTAGGGTTTATCTCACTGGATGATTTCTGCATATCTCATGATAAACACCTTATCAGTCCTATCTGCATGGAAGTCTCTACCAGGCTTAATATAACTATAACTATAACTATAACTATAACTGTTTTAAATCACTTATTTTTTCATATTATTAATAGTAGGGGGAAACCTAAAATGTGCACCAGATATTAGGAGTAAACAGAAAATAAAGATTAAAGAAGTGATACAATACTACAGGCCAGTAGAAGTGATGTGACCCAAATACGATTTTTTTATTTTCTATTAGCCAATTTAAAAAGTAAAAGATAGTATTGAATAAATTATAACAATGTGTGTTGTTTATTGTGTTCAGTTATTATGTTGTGATTTCCACATAAAAGAGATGTAAAATTTTTAATGAGATCCTTTATACCCATTTTTCCATATTTGGTCTTCAAAATATTATGTTACACTATATCACATCCATATTCATTCTAGACGTATTTTCTAAGCTGGGTAACTTATATGGCTGGTCATTTTCATATTTACAACATTGGACTAGAAGGATTACATAAATTAAAAAATGGAAAGGCCTTTGTATAGATTTTATGGGCAACTATGAAAGCCCAATCAAAGCCCAGTCATTTATTTCTGGACATTAACCTATGATTCTATAAATAGAGATAAATTCTGGAGAGTTATCTGTTCTCTATATAAGCAAAGGTCAGTTCTGGGTAGTTCCTTCACCTGAGTATAAACTGAAGTGAGTTCTGGATAGTTACCCAATCTCTCTCTCTATGAACAAAGGCTGTTTCTGTATGGCTACTTGATCTTTCTATGAACAGCAGTCAGGTATAGAAAGTTACCACATCTTTCTATGAACATCTTTCTGGATAGTTCCTTAATCTCTCTATGAGCACAGGTCAGTTCTGGATAGTTTCTCATATATATGAACAGATGTTCATAATTCATCTGTTGTTTAATTGACATTTCAATTTTCATATGTTTCTTCATATTATTTTTTAAAGATCACAATTATGGTATCATAGATTTCCTTGTAAACTTTAATAAATTCTATTTGAACATGAGATTAAAAAAGAAATACAAGTCACTTTCTGTCTTTTGGAGATATTATTTTAACATAAACTGTAGTCCCTCTAATCAGAACAGCCTAGGTATTGTCACCCTTCAGTCTAAAGGTAAACTCCTCTAGAACTTTCTTGGCTTCTTATCTCACCCCTTTCCCTCTACTTTTTCATCTGTTTGCATGTCATTATGAAAATGGTAATCTCTAAGGGGAGTAATTGCTTCTTTGATTTATTTTATATTCAAAGAGTCTAAAATAGACAATTGAGCCTACATTGGTTTATTCAGGAAAGTGGAGGCCACCTATTCCCACTGGACCTGGCCAAAACTCTGGTTGTTTCCCTTCTACTTTGCCACTACATGTTCTTATGTTAGTGCAAATGAAAGTCAGTTTCAGAGAGTTACACAATATAAATGATTTCTAGTATCCGATTTTTATTTCAGAAGTTCTCTAAACATAATTTATTTCTAATTGTTTTTAATATTTTAGCCAAATACCAATGTGGTTTTTATCTTTCCTTTCCTTTTTGATTTGTTTCCTCTAGCAAGCCTGTACTTGTTCAATCTTTAATTATAGGATAAAAGCTGTGCAAATTGTATTAAATATGACTAAGTCATGCACATCTTCAAAATAAAATTTCTTTTGTTCATAAATCCAAAATAACCTTAATGATATTTCTTGAATTTAAACTGAATAGCACCATTGAAATTAACAATGACTAATGTTTTCTCCATGCAGAGGAGAAGATTAATTTTGATGATGACTAACAGTGCTTTCTGCTTTAGCACAGATCTACAAATAATTCTGAACAAATAAACTGTATTCTGGGAAGATGCAAGCAAACATCTAGTAACCTCAGGAAGGGAATCTGTAACAGTAAAACATAATTATTCTTCCCATGTCTGCTTAGTTAACTAATGAGTCTTTTTGGGTTCCTTAAAGAGTATGGGGTTGCTGACTTACAGAAGCTGCAAAAGAAGCTTCATCACTGATAACCATCACCTGTCATGGGTAATGACTTATGAAAACTTCACCCTTGGATCTCTCTGCACAATTTCAAGGCAGCTCATCTAGTTGGAGAATGTCTCCCCAGCAACCTTTACTGCTTATATTACCATGGGGATGTCTGTGTAAATTTTTAAAATTTTAAAAACTTCCCAAGACTTGTGAGTTCTGCTAACTGCCTGAATCTTATGAGCCTTTCTTGTGACTCCAGGGGCAAATATTTCAATAGGTACACAGCCAACATAACCTTAAAGCAGAACATAGCCCTGTGTGATAATGTTTTGAAACAATCATCCACAGTATATGAAAGTTGTTCTAAATATTCAGGAAAGAAAGACTGCTTGAGTTGGACAAATATATGAAGAATAAAAACATGAAAATGAATCCATCAAAAATCATTTGTAGGTGTACAAAACATGAGGTAATGGACAGGAAATAAATGAGAGTGCTAGCACTTTTACAAACCTTTTTGTCTAATTTGCATAGATATTATACTAAAATAAGTTACTTTATTTCTTTCTACGTAAGTCCTATTTCTTAAATCAAATTATGGTACAAGGAAATTCTAGGAAAGAAGGAACTTACAGTTTTCCAGAAATGAACTAGTACTGAATGACCCTCAAACTATTCACCTATTAAGGTCTTACTTATTGATAACATGGACCCTAATCCATTCTAATTTTTCTCACATGCTTTCTCTCTCTCCCTCCTCTCTCTCTCTCTCTCTTTCTCTCTCTCTCTCTCTCTCCTCTCTCTCTCTCTCTCTCTCTCTCTCTCTCTCTCTCTCTCTCTCTCTCTCTCTCTCGGCAAAGACTAAAAAAGGTCATTATATATAAGGTAATCTGTTGGTTCTGTGAAGATAAATAACATTCAGTTGTGTTTTTATGTTGTGAATAACTACTTTGTATACGAGTTTTCTAAAGCTGGGATATAGGATTGCTGATTCCATGTGCAAAGAGTTTGGAAGTGACTATTATTAATAATTTTTAAGTGGAAAATCAACAATTGTCAACTATGTGTCTCAAAGAAATCAGTTCGAACAGCAAAGTATTACCAGCTAAATTGGAGAGACAAATGGAAACAAAAAAAATAACGAAGTTTCTTTGAGAACCAGTGCTAGAGAGGAAAGCATGAGCTAAGCTATAGGATAGATGTTGGTAAGTCTCAGAGTTAAAAAGTCCAATGGGGAGCAAATTAAAGAAGTTCACTATGTTTTTGATATTTTTACTCTAGGAACTCAACCAGGTTCTCAGAGTAAACATGAGAGAATTCCTTCTATGCTTCTGGCATGGAACAGAACACCTCCCCCCCTTTTAACCTTTTTTCCAACTCTGTGAAGATTTGAATAAAAAATGCTTATAGAGACTAGCGCTATCAGGAGGTGTGGCCTCGTTGGAGCAGGTGTGGTCTTGTTGGAGGAAGTATATCACTGGGGATGGATTTTGATGTTTCAGATGTTCAAGGCAGGCCCAATGTCACTCTTCTTGTTGCATGTATATCCAGATATACAAGTCTTAGCTTCTCTTTAGCACCATGTCTGTCTGTGTGTGCTACCATGCTTCTGGCCATGCTGATAATGGACTAACCTCTGAACTGTAAGCCTGCCCCAATTAAATGTTTTCCTTTGTAAGAGTTTCCATGGTCATAGGGTCTCTTCATAGCAATAGAAATCTTAACTAAGACACTCTTCCTCTCCCCTTTTCTTCCTTCTTCTTTCTTCTTTATTTTTCTGTTCTATTTTATATTCATACAAACAAAAGCTCAATCATTTTTATGGTTGACAATTTCTACTATGTATATTACTACATTTTATTTAGCCATTTATTTAATGATAGATACCCAAGTTGGGTCCACAAATGTTCTTAACAATGTATAAAAATTACTTAGATGGTTCTAGCCAAAGAGGGTTTTATTATAGCCTAGTGATCAGTAGCAAGAAAAATACTCATCTCTAGTCTACAATTAGTAATCTTCTCCTACAGTTATGCTGAGGAGGGGAGTACTGATTAACTGTGCAATTCCAAGTCCACAAGCATAAGCTCATTAGAAAGAAGACTAAAGCCTAATTCGTAAATTTACAGACCATTTCTACTGCTGTAAGATATCCTTCTGTATGTTGTGAATGTGTGTTGATCTCAGTGGTTGATAATAAAGCAGTTTTGACCAATGATGAGGCAAGATAATGTTAGGCGGTACAATCAAACTGAGGACAGAGATGAAGAAGGGCAGAGTTAGGGCAGATGCCAACCAGCCACCAAGGAAGTAAGACATGTAGAAAATGAGGTAACAAGCCACAAACCATGTGGCAAAGCATAGACAAGAAATATGAGTTAATTTAAATGTAAGAGCTAGCTGGTAATAAGCCTGAACCACCAGCCAAGCATTTATAATTAATATAAGCCTCTGAGTGGAAATTTGGGAAGTGACTGCTTGGCATAATCAGGGATATAAAACAGAAAGCTCTACATCCGTTTACACCTTCTCTAATAACTTACTCTCAATGGCCTTATAAAAGCATTAGTTTTACCAAGTGCATTATATCTATCAAGAAAAATTGCAAGGCATACTTAATGACAAAAAGTTTTTGGAAGAAATAAAAGATGCAAGCTTCAGGAACCAACATCTTTTCTCATTAATTTAGTTGATAAGTTCATATAGGTACATAATACATTCTGGACACATTCATCCTTCAACCATCTGTTATCCTATTTCCATGTAAGACCTCCTCACCCATGGATGGACTTTTGACCAGGTCCAGAATATCAGCCATGAACTCCTACCTGCTCAGGAAACTTGAGACCCAAGCAGAAACAGTTTGGTTGCCCCAATAATATTTGCATCATTGTTATACCAGTAAGCATCACTTATATAGCAAATTGACATTGAAGCATGTAAAGTCCAAAGCTGGAAATAATGTTGCTGATTTTCTCCCCTAGATGTCTGCATAAACAACTTCCAGAACTATAAAGGCTAACTCGCAGGGGAAAATAACAGCAAGATTATTTGATTAAAGAGTCATGTTATTTTATATTTTCCTAAAATTATACACAATGCCTATAAGTGTATGTGTATACATACATATAAGTGTATTTGAGTACAAATATCTTAAAGGAAGTTAAGCCACTTGGGTTGACAATGCTCCCAACAAAACCCATAGACTAATCCAAACACCAGTACCAGGTACAAGAAATTCTCCTTTGGATGGCAGGTCAGGGTAGTTGAAGTGACTCCCAAAACAATACAGATTACCAATACTTCCCTAGGTTGTATCTCAGTGGGTAGGACCCTATTGCTGAAGACACTGCATACTTAGGGCATAGGATCTAGATGATTTAAGCTGGATCTGACCTGAAAGCTTCTTTCCTATGGTCTAGCTTCATGGTTTTAGAAAATATTATGCAAGCTGATAAGAGAGGGAAGCAATTAAACAGCTATATTCAGTTTCAATGTCTTTGAATTACCAGCATGGCAAGATTTACACAAAGGTGCAGGAAATGTCAATCATATTTCAGTGGCAACCAGCAGCTGTTTAATTGGACTTGAAATCCACCACCCAGAAGGGAAACTATGCCTGGTATACCTTCCTGGGACTAGTGAGGTAATGGACATTAGGAAAAATATCTACCACTTTGATAGACTAGTATAATTACTTATTAATTCTAAATCTTATCGTTGTCCCATAGATAAATATGGCTACTAATCCTCATCAATAAATCCTATTATTGCATCAAGTTGAGAACATCACAGAAGACAACTGGACACAATGATAATATCAACAGATCATTGGAAGACCAGCCCCCAGCAGATGCATTTACATCATAACTCCTGCAGCTATGGCTCAGGGGACATTGCAGAAGAAGGGGTTGAAAGATTAAGAGTCAGAATACCAGGGAGTTTTCTGTGAAATAGTCCTTCATAGAAATGTCTGCATAAATAATGCCAGAAAATGGCAACATCAATGGACATGTTAACATGGAAAGGGAAATTTTTTCAGCAATCACCACTAGGCAAAGAACTATAAATGACTAATGACTCTGAGAGAATTATTAGTCACTCCCAGTGACAAACCTATTGTTGCTTGTTCAATGTTGAGTAGTCAGCCCCAAAATAATATACATACAAACAACAAAAACGGACTCATCATGTTATATTTATATACATTTGTTCATATAAATAAATATGCATATGTGTATGTAATAATAATAATAATCAAAGAAAAAGAAGCTATCAGTTTGAGGAAGAAATGAGATAGGGAGGATTCAATGGAGGGATTCTGAGAGCGATTGGAAGGAGGAAAGGTAAAAGAAAAAGTGATGTAATTCTATTTCAATTAAAAACTTTGGTTAGAAAAGAAAGAAAAAAAGAAAGAAAAATAAAGCCTTATTAACATGGTGTAATATACTTACAGTTGCAGTAGTCAGCAGAAGGCTAAGAGATCCTGATTTCAATGTACGTTTTAGTTACATGAGGAATTCATAGGCCAGTCTAAGCTGTGTCTTTGTATGTGCATTAATAATTAAAAAAATATATGATGGTGTTTGTGGTATGATCATGAGGACCAGAGTTTGAATCCTCTGCACCCGTGTAAAAGCCAGATTTGATCACTCCCACCTCTACCTTTTGAATCAGGGAGAATAGAGAGTTGCTGGAGCTTTCTGGATGTAAGTAGCAAAGCCTTGAGTTATAGAGCAGGACACCAGTGGCTGCCTCTGGCCTCCATGCCCATACATAGGTGTGGTTGTACACCATAAATATCACACACACACACACACACACACACACACACACACACAAGTAAATAAAAAGTAAATACAGCTGAAAGAAGACAAGCTTTAGGACTCCTCCAGAAGAGAAAAACCAACCAGTCCTGAAGAGCAGGATGTTTTACAAAAGTCCAGAAGCACATGACTTTAACATCTGTGTGATAAAAAGGGATATTATCAACTGCAGAATCTCCAGCTACTCACCAATGCTCTATATATGAGCAAGGACAGCCTAACCTGCTGGGACAAGAAATACATAAAACCAGGCAGTGAGACACCAACCTATATAAAGCTTTAGTGGCACACCAAATCAGTGTCTTTCGAAACTGAGCATTAAGAACACAGGCTTTGCCTTAGGAATTCTGATTTAGTACGTGTGAAATGCAAATCTTTCAATGGTGGAGATATGATATTTAATATTTATGCCACAAATATTAAAGCATTTTATATCTTAATCTAGGTTGTCACCTTGCCAGGAGACCATCACTCAGGAAAGCTGGTTCACCTGAAGAAATGTTAAGGATATAGGAGGAATAATTGTCCCTTGGGTGAGACAATATACTCTCCTTTCCAGAATCTCTCCCTCGATGTAACTGCTTAGAGAATCTGACATTAGTGATGCTAAGCCTGGTTGCTTTTCTGGGATCTAATGTAAAATACAAAGTTTCCTTTTATTTATAGCTATTTGGTGTAGGGGGGTGGATACTCATCAAAACTCTAGGTCCTCTCTCTCTCTCTCTCTCTCTCTCTCTCTCTCTCTCTCTCTCTCTCTCAAGTTCTCCTCAATTCCCCTTCACTAATGTACACACTGAACACACCAATTTCTTAGACCCTTATTGAAAGATGGTCTAAGAATGGAGTCATATGAGGAGAATTCTGAGTGATTTTGAGAAAACTCTAAGAAACTAAGAAAAGTATTGTGACCTAAGTTTCTTCAACACACCTAGAATGTTTTTGTGTTCCACCCAAGTGTAGTAGATGGGATTAAGTTTACTTCAGATTATGCATTAAAACTGGCTATTGCTGTTTATATGCCTCTATGGCAAAACATGTTTTTGCCATGTGAGGCTTGTCCTTGTGATTGTACACTTTACTCACGTGATTCTTCTTAATCCTCAGAGTATAAATTGTGTGATGCTCTGAATAAAGCTGGCTATTGCTTGAGACCATACCCTACCTCATTTATTGGCTCCATTCCCCCAGGTTACACTGCCTTTAGAGTATTAGACAGACCCTAACTCTAAAAAATATCACTGTTTCCTATCTTTTTCTTTTCTGTCTCCCCTTTTCTGCCATCTGTGGAAATGGACAACTTGCCTCCACTATTATTTTTTGTTTCAAACTCTAACAAAATGGTCCTTGAGCATCATTATGGCTCTGTATTTAGGTTCTTTAATTAAAAAGACTAAGAACTCATTAAGGGGAACTCCATATTCTCTGTGATAGTCTCATGTGTAGGTCTCTTTCTCTATCCAATATCTTTCTCTTTACCAAACAGCAAAAAGAGAGAACTTAAGCTAATTCCAGACCTTTTCTGCATAGTTAGAATATAGACTGAGATTCTTAGTGGACAATTATGTTCATATAGAACATCAAATAAACTGTAAGAGGAAATGTGGGAGATTTAAAGTCCCCTATAGTAACATGGTGGAAACACTTCTATTGCATTCTCTTTATATTCAATAATTTTTAAAACAGAAATGATAGAAATATTATACTGTATATGTATAATGTATATACATATACAGTATAATATACATATACAGTATAATATTTATGGTGGGCAGAAAATGGTGTTTCTTGCTTCCTCTTTGAGGAAAATCTTAGCATAGGTAAGATCACACAGTTCTCTCGGAGAACTACTCTGTAGTGGGGAAAATGCTCCAGAGCTACACTCTAAGAAATGCCTTGTGCAGATGGCAAAGTGGTAATCATCACAAGAATAATGTCTCCTTCTCTCACTACCCTCCCACAGCCTTCCTTCCATAGCTGTGAGTCCCTAACATTTGTTCTGCCCAGTAAATTCCACCTGAGTGCATTCAGAGGGACTAATTTCATGACAATGCTCAATATGGGCTAGCAGGAATATACAAATAATGTCCAAAACATTTAATTAGAAGTTTTGAATTGAGTTGTATCATTTAAACATTTTTTAGTTTGATGTTTGATTAAAGTCACTGTTTCTAATTCTTTTTCAGGATCTTTAATAATGGACCATTGAAATCCTTGTAGAAAAATGCAAAATTTTTCTCAAACATGCAAATAAAATTTAAAAACTGTATTTATTTAATAAGTATCCAGAATTTTGGAACTAGTGAAAAGATTTGTTCAAAGAGAACATATTTCCCTTTTATTTTATTATTAAAATCTTGGGCAATGTTTTGTATTTAATCAAAGAATGATTGCTAAACAATTCAAGCCAATAACACTATACAACATGCACATGTTATTTAAGCTGTCATGACATTGCTTGATTTGCTGTCACTAAAAGTAAACAACAGCTGCAGAAAAGACAAAAGTGTTGCATATGAAATCAGATCTGTGGCTGTCCTCAAGAGTTCTGACAGTCAGAGACCTTCTCCAGATTGGCTATACCTTTTTTTTAGTTCATGGAATAGAAACCTCTCAGTAACCCTGGACCTGCCTCTTGAGATGGCTACTGGATGATAAATCTCCTTTCTGGCGGTGGTCAGCATCTTTGTGAAGTAGCTAAAACTCAGTTATGTCCATGACCTTTACTACCTGTGTTGACCACTGAGTTTACTCTCAACTCTCCTTGCTCAGTTTCTATGGAGTGATCCATGGCAAAGTTTGCCAGACAAAATGAAAGATACTCCGTTAAATTGGAATTTCAGACAAAAACTAAATATTTTCCAAGAATGGCTTTCTTATATTAAAAGGAAATACTTGAGTACTTGGGTTTTTTAAATATAAAGTCCATATCTAGCTATTGGCTAAACCTGGCAACCCTACAGAAGTCCTGAATACTCACTGCATGCCCACCCAAGATGGTCTGCTTTCTCTTCTCCTTGCTTTGGCCAAATGTGTGACAAGCAGCAACTGGAGGGAGAATACACTGATTCTGGCCTGGCGCTTGAGGCATGTGCTTTTTT
This sequence comes from Peromyscus californicus insignis, assembly GCF_007827085.1. Taxonomy (NCBI): domain Eukaryota; kingdom Metazoa; phylum Chordata; class Mammalia; order Rodentia; family Cricetidae; genus Peromyscus; species Peromyscus californicus. The sequence continues at coordinate 78,759,392 of NW_026294573.1, read as the reverse complement.
GTGGAGCCGCAGAACAGCAGTCAGCTCTGTTGCAGCAGGAGTGTAGCAGCAGCATGTTTGCATCTCTGACAAGAAGTCAGAAGGAGTGCTCAGCTGGTTCTCCTCAGGTGCCACCCCCATTTAGCTGGGTCCTTTCCCTCTGTCAGTCCTTCTCAGCAATGCTTTCACAAATACATCCAAACAATGACTCATTAATACCATACGCATTTATTAAACAAATGAAGCTGTCAATCAAAATAAACCACCTAAGTCCAACCCTTGTTAACAAGTCCAAATACATCACTTTAACACTTAATGTTCAACAATCTGCTTCACAAAAGGAACATGAAAATCTCACAATGCAAAGTGCATTTAAATCAGTCTCTAAGAATTCCAAGAGTGGTAAGAGTTCAAAACTGTGAGTACCTTTAAAACCAAAAGTAATATGTTATCCTTACAATATACAGTGTCAAAGTACACATTTACATTTCTAAAAGGACAACTGGGTGCAGAAGGAAAGAAGGGAGAAAAGCAAAGCCCCAAACCAACAAGGCAAACACCAAAGGCTTCAGCTCTCCATCATCATCTGGAACCCAATGATGGCATCATCTGGGTTCCAACAGCCTTGGGTAGCACCACACCTTCAGCTTTACCACCCACAGCGTAATTACCCTGTTTGGGGCCAGCTCCATTTAGTACCTGTTTTCTTTCCCAAACATTCCACCTTTCTGGAATCTTTAATACCCTGGGATCTAAATAGCAGCTTCAGGTTTATCTTTACAGCTTTAGGTGCAGCCCTCTTGTGTTCCATGCAGGAATCTGACCCTTGACACATTGCAGCTTTTCTGGAACTTGGTTAAACTCTGCTTGACGATTACACTCCTACATCTTGTGTACCTACAAAACCAGCACCATGTGGAAAATACCAAGTTTTTCTGTTAGCGTCAGACATTAGGTTGGCCCACAATTGGAGCAACCTCTATACTGCTGTGGAATAATGTCGGAGAATATTTTCCTAAGTTGTCATTTTCCAGCCAAGGCCCTATCTTTATAGATGTTCTCTTTTCAAATAAATTTATATCATTATACCCTAGATATCTTGATTGGTTTGATACTGCCATCACCACACTTTTCCTATTGTCCCAATTTGTAATCAAAGTTTGTTCATGATAGTGCTAATCCCTTCAAGAATTATAGCAACTTCTTCTATATCTGCTCTGTCCTCAACTTTAAGGAAGTTCAGTCTCTTTTCTTCACTACACTGTACATGTCCAGCCACAACTGTCATCCGATTCACATTGCATTCCTCACCAACCTGTAAATTTTTAACATTTTTGTGCTCTCTTATACTATAAATCTGAGTAAATGTAGCAAGCAGTAACCATGCTACATACTGAATGTTAACATAATAATTGAAATTTCCTCAGCCATACATATAAATTGATCACTTTTGAATTGATCTCCAGTCCTCTCTTCAAGACACAGGAAGAACACGGCCAAATGATGTGCCAGAATTTAACACAAATGTCCTTGAGTTTATTGTCCACCAGAGTCCTTGTACCTATATGGGACCTTGTAAACTCAATCTGCACACATTTCTATCAGCGTTCTGGCCTACTGAACTCCTGTGAGAATGAACCATCAAGGTTTCTTACAGCATGCTAGGGCTTCTTCAACCCACAGTTCTTTCTCATTCATCCCAGAAACAGGTTCCAAAGACTTATAAATCACATTGTCAGTCAGATTTATCACCATAGTGACTCTACTTATTAGTGCCAATTTCTGATATGATTTTGTTTCTTTTCTCCTTGCTGTGACCAAACACCTGATAAGAAATAAGGTAGGAGAGATTCATCTGGGCTTAAGGTTTGCAGGGATTTTGATCATCATGGCTGGAGAGGCACAGCAAGGGGTGGCTCTGTGGTAAAGGGAGTGGGTGGCAACTGCTTGCTTGCATGTCCGCCTACCAGAAAGCACACAAAAAAGAAATATCAGCATTCAGCTGACTTTATCTTTTATTCAATTTAATTCAGTACAAGATTGCATAGTGGGGGGCTTTCCCCATCTCTTAATCTTTTGGGGGTGTGCATGCTTCATTTATCCCCTCAGAATTTTTTGATCCAATGAAGTTGACAATAAAAATTAACTGATGTACAAAACATTATAAGAGCTAAGGAAATTGATAATTCTTTTCTTAAAACATTTATAACTCATTTTCTCGATTCATCATTGGGCAACTGTTATTTGGCGTCGTAACTGTCCATTAGTTGAGGATTTTTAAAACATTTATTTGCCTTCCATGATGGATAATCCCCCTCCCTCTATTTTTTCTATTAGTTTTGGGGTTTTTTTTTGTATTAAGTTAACATTTTCTTATTTCTAGCTCTTACCTCATTCTCTAAATCATTGTTTTATGCAAATGGTCAGATAATAAATGGGTGAAATATGTCAAACCTGCCCTAAGTGCAAGTATACATTGATTTATACTTGATTCTGTGTTCTAGGTTCACCCTCTTTTTATCCCATTTAACTATATGATAAACCTGTTACTTCAAAGGCAAACAAATAAAAATAGTACTCAAGTCTTAATTGTGAGCACCGACTACCATCCTAGTTAGTTTCCCCAAACTTTATGAGACAATGTTTCCTGAAATTCCCGTAGACAGTCATAATGCACTAGGTTCTGCTTCTTCTCTACAATACCTCCTGCTCCTGTTCCATGTTTTATATTTCTGTCAGTGGAACTACTATCCTGATAATCAACCAGCTAAACTTCTCTGAGAGCTTGCTTTCTGCCTTCCAAAAGTTTCTTTAAACGGTGCTCTTTCTTCCAACAAGAAAAGGGAAAGAAATAAACGTAGAGATTTGGTACTTTATTTTCTAGTCATGAATTTAAAACAATGCCACATTCTGCCTATGCTAATAATTATTAGGTTTTATGTTTTATTTTACTTATCTGTATTTGTCTGTCTTATTTGGTTTGTGAAATATGGTTCTCTTAAGATTAGGCAGAAATAGCGAGGATAGTGGCACATGCCTTTAATCCCAGTACTCAGGAGATAGAGACAGGTGGATTTTCTCAAGGCCATCTTGGTCGACATTAGTGAGTTCTAGGACAGGGCTATATAGTGAGACCCTGTCTCAAAAATCTAAAACTAATTAACTAAATATATGTGTTGCCTTAGGGTTTTATTGTTGTGAAGAGAGGCCATGGCCAGGGTAACTCTTGTAAAAGAAAGTATTTAATTGGGGCTTGTTTAGATTCAGAGGTTTAGTCCATTGTCTAATAGCAGGAAGCACGGTGATACACAGGAAGAGTGATGCTAGAGAGGTAGCTGAGAGTTCTACATCCAGATCTGAAGGCAGCAGGAAAAGAGAGACACTGGGCCTGGCTTGAGCATCTGAAACCCTAAAGTCAACCCCCAATGAAACACTTCCTCCAAAAAGCCCACACTCCTAATAGTTCTACTGTTTGGTGACCAAGCATTCAAACCTATGAGCCTATGAGGCCATTCCTATTCAAACCACCACATATGCATATAGAATTAAATAAATAAGATTAGACAGAAATAGATGAATAATTTTTTAAAATCTGTTATTTGTTGATGCTTTTGATGTACCAGCCTTGAGTTAATGGCTTTAATGAATTTCCTGAGACCTTTTATAAGTCCTTGGTGGTAGAATATTGCTTCCTTACAAACCAGGAAGCTCAAACTCACGAAACATCATACTAAAAGTCCTAAAGGGCACAGTCATACTTCAACCCACATCAAATTCAGCACCTTGTTATGACCTACTAAGATACACTGCCACCAACATTAACAATAGAATTTATTATAAAGATGGAGAATCAAGAATGTTAGTAAAATGGGCAGTTTCCTTGGAAGTACATTAACAATGGCTAGCAGAAAGAATACCACAAGGCTCAGTGAGAAGTAGACACCACTATCTCTGCAGAGAGGATTTAAATAAAGAATGTTAATTACATACAAAGTTTTGATGAAACAACTGAAAACACAAGATGAAAAGTGTAAGGTTTCCAGGAGGCATAAACTCAAGAAAGCCAAGGGTGAGGAAAAGGTGTTGACACTTATCCACTTAAAGTTGGGAACGTCATACACTGAAGCTCAGATCAGAAAGGCAGGCTCTGCTTAGAAGCAATGAAATAAATCAATTCTACCTTTTCTACAAGAAGGAACTGCTGCCACCAGGGAGAAGTACTGTGGATGAGAGGCTCACAAGAGCAAGAGTCAGGCAGAAACAAACTTCTCATCTGTGCCCAACCCCTTCACTGCTTCTTACCAAGGAAACCTAAAGAAAGCTGTTGGCAAATAGAAGTGATTCTGTAGAGGTCCAGTACTTGCACCACACAGATACAGAGAAAAGAGAGTGAGTCTGGAAGTAAAAGATGATAACTTCTGAGCTGGCTCAGGAAGGGATAAGAGGTGTAGTTCAGTGGTAGAGTCATACATAGGATGTGCAGAAACACACATGTATTCATCCAAACACACATATAAAAGAGGAATGGGAAGTATAAGGATAAAAATAAACATACTTGAATATAACATTTAAGAGCTTGAAACTTAACCCCAAAACACAGAATGTGAGTCATCTTTTTCCTATTAAAATTAAAAGTGAAAAGACCTTTAAGTGGGGACTCCAAGGCAAATAGCCACCTTCCGTATTCAGAGTATGGCTTTTGTGGGAGCCCACAAAGGTTTCCTAGTGAGATCTGAGCTTATTTTATGTAGCAGGGCTGTATAAGAGGATGATTGGACAAGGGCCTGGGTACCAGGTGTTTGAAAGGGTCTATACTTGGCTATATCTAGCAAGAGGGAGGTCTTTTTGCCTCGCCCTTTGGCATTGTTATAAAAAGCCCTTTTGAATAAAGTTCGGGCCATTGGGTATTGACCCAGGACCTCCCAAAGCTATCCTGTGTTTCTGTCTTTCCTCTCGTTGGCTTAGGCCTATCATTCCACCTAATATTTCTTATTCCTCTCTCCTCCTCATAGGAACCCTTTAAAAGTGGGAGCAGGCTGCTCACAGGTTTTCATTGAAAGTCTGAAACTGCATATAATATTATACTCAATGTACATTGTTTTCCCTACATATACCTATGAGAACCTTTCATTCATAACCCAGGCACAGAAGGAGGTTAGCAAAAACTAATGAGTTAGAATATCTAAAAGCTATGATGAATCAAATTTATAAGAGATGCTCACTGTGTCTTCTCTGTGTCCCATCCTTACTCTTCTCTCACTGTTTCGACATTGTTTTCAGGCCATAGTTGGCAGCAGGTAACTAAAACCATGGCAAGTGAAACACCAAGAATAAAAGAAATACACATAAGGGGAAGATTATACTAAAAGAAAAGAGAGAGGGTGAGATTTCAACACTTGTAAATTCCAGTAGCTGTTTAAGTACCAGTAACATGAATAGAAAAATATAAGCAAATTTTTATTATTGCTGAAGTGCTTCTAAATCAAACCCAAGGGTTACTGGATGTCACTGTTTCACACTAGAGGTCACCCCTCCCCTCATAAGAAAATATATTTGTATCACTTGTTCTTGCCTTCCTATAGCTGGAACCACATATAGCTGAAGAGTGGGTCTTTGTTATAAAGAAATTAGATTTTATGAGGTTGATACGTTAAGCAGCTTTCTAGTTAAGTAAAACACTGTTTTAAGCAAAATTCACATTCTTATTATAATGAGAAGCAAATATATTGGCCACATAGTACAGAGGTCAGTATTAATAACATGTAATCACCAGCCCATTTCTAAGGCATCAGCTTTAATCAGAGGTGAGTCCACAGTGCTATTAAGAAACTTTGTGTTGTAAATCACACAAATGCTTATATTATGAATGGTTTTTAAATTGGGGAAAATACTGGCATGTGTCAACAGAAAATAAAGACATAGAATAAAAACATATACCAAATCTTACTGAACTCATGACTTTTGGAATTCACTGTCTTTTTTGTCTTTAATTGTTTTGCATAGGTCCCTCAAGACCAAAGGCTGTGTGTGTATCACTTATTGCATACCAAGAGTCCAGGCTACCTAGAGCATCACAGGCACTACTAAACTGGCATCTAGGTGACAGAGGAGATAGAAAGACAGTCTAAAGGCTTCACTACAAATGCAATGATTCATCTGCACTTTCCTTCCTTAACAACAGTCTTTCTAGTTTTTCCAACTATATTTCATGTCTGTAAGTTTATGCCTAACAAAGCACAGAGCACAGCTTTGCTCAGAGGCATGGCTCTGCTAAATGAAACTGATTTGACAGGATCAGTCCACTGGGGTTTAGTCCTTTACATTCTGGATGGCTGGAAACAATAATGTGCCAAACCTCCTTGGGTACTCAGTGAACCACACTCTCTACCCTATCTTCCACACTCCAGGCAATTACCCATCTGGTTTGCTGGTCTCATCCTGGCAATATTTGAAGTTGCTCCACTGAAAGTGAATTATGTGTGTCTAACCTGAGAAGCATCCTCCTACAGCTGCCCCTCAAGTCTACTTTTATCTGTAGCAATCCTTTCTGTCCAGGCATCAGAATCTTCCCAAATACCAGCAGACTATTCAGAAATGGGATCAGAAGGGCTGTGTCAGAAGATCTGGATTTTAAGTCTCTGTCTGTTCTAACTTGCTGTGGTACTTGATCGGATCATCATACCACTCTGAGTTTCTGATTCTCAGCCGCACGCTATGGGATTCATGCTAGGTAATCTCTAAGGACCCCTTCCAGCTCCAATATTCTGGACCTGTAAAGTATCTGCTGTGTTCCAAACTCTCCCATCTATCTAGAACATTCAGTGTGGGATGAATGGGAATACAACTGGCCCTTGATATTTTTATATTGCCCAGAACCTCTTAATGATGAGGTTACCCTCACTATTCTGCTTTTATAGAGATGGTGGTGCTTTGCCTTGGTCTGTGCTCTATTCTGAAATGAATGAAAGCACTTGTGATTGCATTGTCGTTTCTGAACAAGTCTGCTATCAGTGTATGGCATAAAAGCAAGTTTTGTTTACTGCGGGAAGCATTTTGCTGTTTTTTTTTTTTTAAGCATGGAAAGAATAGAACACTTTAAGATTGATTCCAGTGACAGCTATGCACAGTGACTTATTAGCAGCGCACTGATATCTCTGAGGCATAATTTTCTGTATGTAACTATGGCTCATAAAACTTGCCTACAATATTCTTGCAAGGAGTATATGTGGTAAGAAAGGGCAAATACTCTTATTGTGTTGGCTCAACTAATAAGTACTTTCCCCTCATTCTTGTCCTCTGTCTAGACAAAGCAAAATAAATTGCTTTCTCCCCACACCTGTGAATTGGATACCCAAAGCCCTCTGCCAGTCACAGTACCTGCTATAGAGTGACCTAAGGGTACAGAAACGGGTGGCTAAGCCTATAATCATGAGGTTAAGGATCCCCTGAAACCTCCATTTCCAACTTGCTAAAGACTTGCTGTGTTATAGGAAATGAGGAAATTACATAAAGTAGGTTAAGCAGATTGTCCCAGAGACTATATTGAGCACTATTAGGAAGCGCCCATAAAAGGTCTGTAAAGTCCTGGACATAAATATGCACTGTCCTGACATTTTGCAAACTGCCCTTTATTCTACAATGAAATGTTTCTACTATAAATAAATACTCCAGTCTCAAACCCAGCTGTCTGACCCCTATTGCTCCATAGAAGGAGTATGTGTAGAAATCAGAGGATGAGAATGAAGGTGAGAAAAGGGAAAGGAAGACAGCTCAATAAGGCAACTTTTTTGCCTCAACTAATTCCGTTCTTTGACTTCTCAGAGGCCTATAAAACAACATTTTCAAATATCATGTTTCTGTCTACACAGTCTAAAATACAGTCTTGAACAAGTTGACAAATGCACACTAGGTAGACTGTGTCTTTCCAATGCCCATAGAAGCCAGCCTCTGCAATGAGAAACATGCTTTGCAATCAGTCTTCACTCCTAGTGGGAGATGTGGTCCACTGTGCTTGATTTCCTTACTTCTGTGAAATAAGGAAGTTATGAAAACGTTGTCTGAGTTGCTTTCTAGCATGGAAGAGTTGCGATTCCATGCCTTTAATCCCAGCACTCGGGAGGCAGAGCCAGGCAGATCTCTGTGAGTTCGAGGCCAGCCTGGTCTACAGAGCGAGATCCAGGACATGCACCAAAACTACACAGAGAAACCCTGTCATGGAAAAAAAAGGAAAGCAAGATAGGACTAATTTTAATTTCCCTAAGAGAAACAGTGCCATATGAAAAAAATATATAATTCCAGCAATCTGTGTGATTAACAAGATCTCTAGGTATATGAGATAAAAGAGAAGCAAGTATACCCTCTCGGGACTGTGGACTGGATACTACTCTGCTATTCTATTGGGCAGGAAGAAGGAAAATGTCAAAGATAACACCCTACTCATTTACTCTGTTTATGTATAGACCTTTAAAATTAACCTTGACCTATTTGTTATTTTATAATAAATATAGAAACCAATAATGAAAACATCACTATAAAGTAGCTATTCTCAAACCAAATTGTTCAAACTGTTTGAAAATACAGATCCCTAGGTCTTACTCCCCATGTTCTAAATCAGTTCCTCTGGGAAGTGCATGTAAAGGCCCATGTCTCTGTGCGTTTACATTACCCCTAATGTACTCTTGCTGACTGGCCAGGTTTGCAAGCAAAAGCTCCACAGCTATGTCTGGCTTATGCTTCAGTCTTCCCTTGGAGCCCAGTGGAAGCTGTCTCCCTCTTACTCAGAAACATCTGTTATAATCATGGGGAAGAGCAGGCTTGTTTGTCAATGGGAAAAGAAAAGCTATTTACTTAGTTTTCAAGCCAAGGGAGAACATAATTAATGTCAAAGCAGATATGATTTCCCCTCACTCTGTGCCCTAGGAACTCACAGGAATGATGAGAGTATTTTTAATTAATGTTTGAAAAGCACCATGATCCATGGATTAGGGCACTGGAGAGAGGTACAGCATGCTTTATTGTTGTATTAATAGCAATTGTATTAACAGAAATAATGAAGTTTTCTAAAGTGATTTTTTTATTAGAAAAATATATGAGAAAAGAATTTTTGAAGACTGAAGGAAAAAAGACAAAAAATAAAAGGGAAATAAAAGGTACATTTTTCTCAGAAGAGCTCAGGTGAGAGGTGTACTCACACTGTCCTAGGGAAGTTAAAGCACTGTGGTTAAGGAGATTTATCAGAGAAACCTGAAGTCAGGAAGCAAAGAACTGGGCTGGGAGACAGAGCCTCTGAACCTTGACTTAACTGCTCTCCACGGACTTGCACTGACTAACCATCACACCTCAGTGAGGCACTTTGTTTATTCACTTTTAGAACGTGAGAATATCAAAGCATATTCCACATTTCTCAAAAATTAATGGAAATGAGTAGGGATAAGGCATGGAACTGTTAAATGGATTTTATAGATGATATTGGTGAAGATGACTTCACCAAATTCTCAAATTTCACGAAGCAGAACTGAATGTGCTCATGATGGATATTTTATATATAATTTTCTGCAAGCCTTATAGACAGCTTCTCTTGGTCCCCAGAAGAAGCCAACTTTCCTGCTTCAGAAGATCTTTGATGATTTCCTCCTACTTCTGTTCTTATTCCCAGTGATCCCCATATCAAGTCTTTAGTTTTCACTTGATGTTCATTGTTGTATTGAGAATTAATGACTGATATACTATACCTTACTTTGTACAAATTCAAGGCAATATTCATTACCAAATATGTTATATGTACAAATTCTTTTATACTCCCACACTCCTGTCCCCTCTTCTCTATAGCTAGAGTTAAATTTACTTTTGTTAAAATAAATATTCACTGTGTATATAATTATCAGCACATAAATAATGTTGTTGACAAATGTTTTAATCTCCTTTGATCTCTTTGATATGTATCATTTGATATAATTAGGTCATTAAGTACCTGACATTTTTTTTTTTTTGCTTTCATTTTTTTTTTATTAATTTATTTTGCAATACAATTCAGTTCTACATATCAGCCACGGATTCCCTTGTTCTCCCCCCTCCCGTCCCCCTCACCTTCCCCCCAACCCCCCCCCCCCATTCCCATCTCCTCCAGGGCAAAGCCTTCCCCACAGACTGAGGTCAACCTGGTAGACTCAGTCCAGGTAGGTCTAGTCCCCTCCTCCCAGGCCGAGCCAAACAATCCTACATAGGCCCCAGGTTTCAAACAGCCAACTCATGCAATGAGCACAAGATCTGGTCCCACTGCCTGGATGCCTCCCAAACAGATCAAGCCAATCAACTGTCTCATCCATTCAGAGGGCCTGATCCAGTGGGGACCCCTCAGCCATTGGTTCATAGTTCATGTGTTTCCATTCATTTGGCTATTTGTCCCTGTGCTTTATCCAACCTTGGTCTCAACAATTCTTGCTCATATAAACCCTCCTCATTCTCGCTAATTGGACTCCCAGAGATCCACCCGGGGCCTAGTCATGGATCTCTGCATCCAGATCCCTCAGTAGTTGGATGAGGTTTCTAGCACAACAATTAGGGTGTTTGGCCATCCCATCACCAGAGTAGGTCAGTTCGGGCTGTCTCTCGACCACTGCCAGCAGTCTGTTGTGTGGGTATCTTTGTGGATTTCTGTGGGCCTCTCTAGCACTTTGCTTCTTTCTATTCTCATGTGGTCTTTATTTACCATGGTCTCCTATTCCTTGTTCTCCCTCTCTGTTGTTGATCCAGCTGGGATCTCCCGCTCCCCCAAGCTCTCTTTCCCTCAACCCTCGCCTTTCATTACCCCCACTCATGTCCAGGCTGTTCATGTAGATCTCATTCCATTTCTCTGTCATTGGGTGATCCCTGTGTCTTTCTTGGGGTCCTGTTTTCCAGGTAGCCTCCCTGGTGATGTGAGTAGCAGACAAGTCATCCTTGTTTCATGTCTAGTATCCTGCTATGAGTGAGTACATACCATGTTTGTCTTTCTGAGTCTGGGTTACCTCACTCAGGATGATTTTTTCTAGATCCATCCATTTGTCTGCAAACCTCATGATGCCATTGTTTTTCTCTGCTGAGTAGTATTCCATTGTGTATATGTACCACATTTTGTTTATCCATTCTTCAGTTGAAGGGCATCTGGGTTGTTTCCATGTTCTGGCTATTACAAACAATGCTGATATGAACATAACTGAACAAGTGCTCTTATGGTGTGGTTGAGCATTTCTTGGGTATATGCCCAAGAGTGGTATAGCTGGATCTTGGGGGAGATTGATTCCCAATTTTCTAAGAAAACGCCATATTGATTTCCAAAGTGGTTGTACAAGCTTGCATTCCCACCAGCAGTGGAGGAGAGTTCCCCTAGCTCCACATCCTCTCCAGCATAAGGTGTCTTCAGTGTTTTTGATCTTAGCCAAGTACCTGACATTTTTAAATTTGCTTTTCCCATTTGAATTCTCTCACTCTTCTTTCCTCCCTTTGTCCTTCCCTTCCTCCTCCCTTTCCCTCTCTCCTGGCGTCCCTCCTTAATCTTCTTCTCCCCTAAACAATGCACTCCTGTAGCACCCCATTTTCCTACCATGATGCAGACTGATCATGCTCTTGGCCTTCTGCATAACTACTATCCCAGTAGTCAGTCCTTTTCTCATTTTAAGAACTTTCTTTGCCCTTCCCTTGTTTTACAGTCCTAGCTATTCCATGGCTTTCCTATTCCCTTTTGCTCATTTTTATGGTAAATGTCATCTGTTTGAGCTTGAACAGATTATTTGAGATATATTAAATATTTCTCATACCTCAAATCTCAAAATAGCTATGTTCTGCCATCAATTCATTAATTAAATTTTAGTAGTTCGCCAAACTACACCTCCTGAAAACTCATGATCTAGTTTAAATTATTGTAAGCTTTCTTTTATAGTGGACAATTTTCTCTGTTTTTATGTACTTAGAAGTAACATTGTTGGATGTTCAAACAGAAAGATCTTTAATATTTCCAAATTGCTCCCCAAAGTAATTTTTACCAATTCATGCTTCATGAGAAGTGTAAAAGCGATTCCATTTAGGTCATTTTTCATCTAGCATGCCAGGCACTCAATGAGCCCTTTCATTTGGGAAATTTGTGACCTTTGGTTCAATGAAATATCTGACAGTATTTCTTAATGCTTGCTACTCAAGATTTTTACTCCTTGTAGAAGTAATAAGAGAGAAATGTGGGCCACCGATACATAATCTCGGGTTTTCATTTGCCTCTCTTTTCTTTGTTCATTTTGCTATTTTTCCACTTACTGGCTGGATCACACAGTCTTTAAAGACACAGCTTAAATTCTTACATATGGAAGCCTTACTGATAACTCAGGAGCCCTGCCTTTGACGTCTTGCCACCTGGCTTACTTTTTTACAACTTCCAAGTTCTACCATAGCCAAGTATTTGTCTCCAGACAGACTAGAAACTACCCGAAGGTAAAACTTTCCCCCACACATTAAGCTTTTTTTTTTCTGAAAATGTAGTTATCTTATGTATTTAATCATCTAAAGTTACGTTTTGGGTTCCCACATCTTTATTTCAGCCTTCATAGAATAATAAAATAATAAATTAATCAAATTAGTCATTGTCGTGGTGTTCTCTCCCTCCTCCACCTCCCACACCTACATCTAAACGGAACACTTTTTTTTTAGTATTTTTCACTCATTGCTCATACATCACATCCCCATCACAATTTTCCCTTCCTCCATTCCTCCCAGCCTCCCTTACCTCCCCTCTTCCCCAGATCCATTCATCATGGGCCTCCCTTCAGAAAAGAGCAGGCCTCCCAGGGACACAGCATAACAAGCTACAGTAAGACCAGGCACAAAGCCTCATATCAAGATGGGACAAGGCAACCTAGCAGGAGGAAAAGAGTCCCAAGTTCAGGCAAAAGAGTTCTGCTCCCACTGTTAGGAGTCCCACAAGAACACCAAGCTAGACAACCACAACATATATGTAGAGGACATAGCGCAGACTCATACAGGATCCAGGACTGTTACCCCAGGCTCTGTGACACCCTAGGAGCCTTGCTTAGTTGATTTTGTGGGCTATATTTTCATGCCATCCTCAAACTCCCAGTTCCCACAATCCTTCCTCTCCCTCAGTGAACTCTGCCCAATGTTTGCCTGTGGGTCTCTGAGTCTGCTCCCATCAGTTGTTGGATGAAGCCTCTTTGAAAATGAATATGCCAGGCTCTCATCTATGAGTATAGCAGAATAGGAATCACCTCCTTGACTTACTTTAAAAGGTGTGCTTTCCCAGATATGTAATGCTTGTAGCCACGGTGCTTTATTTAATTTAGAGGAGAAAGGCTTACTTAATTTATTGCTATTTTCTAAAGCTTATAGAGAAAAAGATGCTCTGAAGCTATCAGAGAATTATAAAAATGCTAGAAAAAAATGGCTATGTATAATCAGAGATAAAAACCTAAAGACAAACAAAAAACATTTTTAATCACTCATAGGAAATTCACAAATATGTGAAAGGTAAACGTCCCTAAATAATCAGTGAGTCAGAGAAAAGATCACAGGTTAAATTAGAAAATCTTTTCAGATGAATAAAAATTAAAATCAAGCATGCTACATAGAGTATTTGGCTGAGCAATGATTAGAGGTAAGCTCAGAGCCTTCATGTGTTTTTAAGGTTAACAGAATATTGTTCAGCAATCTATTTTCTATGTGAATTAGAAAAAAATAGCAAACTACATGCAACACAGGCATATCTAAGGAAATAATAATCACCAGAGTAAAGATAAACCATGCATAGAAGAGAGGAAAAATACTCAAACAAGAACACAAAATTTCTTTTGTTGAATAATCAACACAATTGACAATTTTTTAGGTCTGCTAATTAACAGAAGATAGAAGACTGGAATTATAACAATAATAAATAAAAAAAGTCCCTTTCAAAAATAAAAAAATTATTTTTAAGTGAACAAATTATATACTGACAAATTTAGAATACCCTTTTAAAATATGTAAACTGCTGAAACTCACACAAAAAGGAAAAGAAAATCTGAACAGATTTTTGCTTAACAGAGAGTGAATTAGTAATATCTTTTTTAATAAGAGGAACCTATAAATAGATAGTTTCACTGGTAAAACCAAGCAAACATTTGAAAATTTAATATCAATCCTTTGTGAACGTTGAAAGAAATTAAGTGAGAGGAACCATGTTGTTATCTTGACAATAAAACCAGGCTGACTTCACCAGGAAAGAACTATAAACCAAATTTATATGTGAGATGAATATATATATGTGGGAAAAGATTTGATAAAATATCACCAAGCAAAGCTACTAAAATATAAACAGGATTATATATACCATGCTCATGTGATATTCATCCAAGGAATGCAAAGCCTTACTAGTATATGTAAACAAATAAGTATAAACATCACAATAACAGATTAAAAAACAAAAACCAGCATTCCACAAAATAACACTCAGGGAAGGCATCTGACAACACCCAGACTTATCATGTGATAGAACATTTTCGGCAGCTAGTAGTAATAAAGAGCTCTTGAACCTAATAAAGGCATACATACAAAACCAACTCATGGTATATTAACTGTAAAAGAAAAGTGAATATTTTACTCCAGTGACCAAGAACAAGATGAAAATGTCCACACTAGCTTTCTCTATTTCATTCCATTCTTTAATTACTATGTACCTGGTGTGATAGCACACCCCTCCTATTCCAGCACTTGGGAGGCTAAAGGAAGAGGGTTGCAAGTTTAAGGACTAAAGTCATAATAAGACCTGGTCTTTACAAGAAAGAAGGAAAAAACCTCACTGTGAAACTTCATTAACTGACACTGTGACACTGAGAGAGAGAGACAGTTCTAGATATGAACTGAATAGAATTAAGATCCCAGAAAGAGCCTTTACATTTATGTTCAACTGGTTTTGGGCAAAGGCTATAAGTTCATTCAGCAGAGGAAATGGTGTTTCCAACAAACAGTGCTATGAACATCCATATACAAAATAGTGAGCTGGACCTTTACCACAGAACACATGTAAATATTAACTTAAAACACATCATAGACAAAAATATAATAAGTAAAATTATTAGGAAAAAAAGAAAAAAAATTTGATGAGTTTCTTTGGTCTTGTTTGGCAATGCTTTCTTGGAAGTGATACCAAACACACACACACACACACACACACACACACACACACACACACACACACAAAAGAAAAAGCACACTAATTGGATGTTATCAAAAATTAAAGTTTTGGAACTGGATAGATGATTAAGAGCACTGGGGTCTCTTCCAGAGAATCCGGGTTTGATTCCCAGTACTCATACAGTGGCTCCTATCCATTTGTATCTCCTGTTCCATGGGATTCAATGCCCTCTTCTTGTTTCCAATGGCACTGCATGATGCCCAGACCCATAAAGTAAAAAAGTCAATTTAAAAATTTTTAAAGTTGTGTGACCAAATACCACAATTTAGAAAGTTTGCAGGGGTTGGGGGGAGGTGTGACAATCCAAGTAATGAGAGAAAATATTTGCACATGCGCTAAATTCCTCTATTAGAATACATAAATCTTTGTGGATTTCTGTGGGCCTCTCTAACACTTTGCTTCTTCCTATTCTCACGTGGTCTTCATTTACCATGGTCTCCTATTCCTTGTTCTCCCTCTCCCTCTTGATCCAGCTAGGATCTCCCACTTCCCCAAGGTCTCTTTCCCTCGACCCTTGCCCTTCATTATCCCCACTCTTGTCCAGGCTGTTCATGTAGATCTCTTCCATTTTTCCATCATTGGGTGATCCCTGTGTCTTTCTTGGGGTCCTGTTTTCCAGGTAGCCTCCCTGGTGATGTGAGTAGCAGTCCAGTCATCTTTGTTCCACATCTAGTATCCTGCTATGAGTGAGTACATACCATGTTTGTCTTTGTGAGTCTGGGTTACCTCACTCAGGATGATTTTTTTCTAGATCCATCCATTTGCCTGCAATCCTCATGATGTCATTGTTTTTCTCTGCTGAGTAGTATTCCATTGTGTATATGTACCACATTTTGTTTATCCATTCTTCAGTTGAAGGGCATCTAGGTTGTTGCAGTAGTTTGAATGAGAAATATCCTCTAAAAGCTCATATATTTGAACACTTGATCCCTAACTGATAGATCTCACATTTTCCCTAATTTTGTGTAATGCTGATTATAGGTTTGTTGTATATGGTTTTTATTATGTTGATGTAAGGGATCTATATTCCTACTTTTTTCAGGATGTTTATTACTAACAGATGTTGAGCTTTTTTGAAGTTCTTTTCTAAAGATATTGAGAGAACCATATAATCATGTCTGACTTTCAGTCTGTGTACTGTGTGTGTTACATTTGTTGATTGTACATGTTGAACTCTCATTGCTTCCCTGAAATAAAGCTAACTTTTTCATGGTGTATGATCTCTTTAATTTGTTCTTGAGACTTGTCTGCAAGACAGTTTTGAGAATTTTTCTATCCATGCTCATCATGGAAATTGGTTGATATACAAGCTCTTCCTTTTTATTGTGTCCTCACCAAGACTTTTCAGTCGGGGTAACAAACTTCTGTCAAATGAATTGTCAATTTCCTTCCCGTCCCATACCAGGAAATGCTTGGAAGCTTTCATAGAATTCAACAATGAATCCACCAGGTTCTATGCTTTTTACTATTTAAATCATATTCATTGTTATGGATATATTTGTTTATAACCTGTTGTTTTAACTGGTGTAACTAAGTATTTTCCCATTTCTTCATTTTGGGTTTTGTTTTTTTTTTCAGTTTTTATGGAATAATCTTTATTCTCCAGTGATCTGGATTTCACTGACCTCTGTTGGAATGTTTCAATTATTTCCTCTGATTTTATTAATTTACATCTTTGTCATCTTTCTTTTGCTTAGTTTGGCTGAGATTGCATTAATATTCTTTATCTTGCTCAAACAACCAACTTTCTTTGTATTATCCTTCTGGTCTCCATTTTATTAATTTCTGTTTTAATTTTGAAAATGAACTTGCTCTGATTTTATTATTTTTTGCTGTTTACTGCTTTAGGGTTTGGTTTGTTTGAGTTATTTATTTGAAATTTCTCTGATTTTGTTGTATAAACACTTATTACTATAAACTTTTCTCTTAGAACTGCTTTTGCTGTAACTCAAAGGTGCTAATATGATATATTTTTAATTTCATTCATTTCATTTTGGGACTTTTTAATTTCATCTCTAATTTTTTCAGTGGCACACTGCCCTTTCAATAATTTATTGTTTATTCAAAAGTGTACTTTTCTGTGGTTTTCCTTGTTTTTGGTTCTAGTTTTATTCCATTATATTTTTATTCAAACATGAGAAATTATTTTGATTTTTTTGAATTTTTTAAGACTTTTTTGTCTATTTTAGAGAAAATTCCTTAGGATATAAGAAGATTGTGGGTTTTTTAGGCTGCAGGACATAGAGAAATTGCTCATAAACCAACCAGGAAACACCCTCCCTTCTCGACAGCTTCATAGTGCAGGAAGGTACTATGAAGGTCACTGAAGAAAAGAAGAAACAAATAGTCTTATCCAGCACTAGATCCTGCATGCTACCAAACTGATAAGATGTGAACATTTGTGCAGTCAACATAACTGCTATGGGTAATTAACCACATTGTGATTGGATATGAGGCCTGCATCAAAGGAGGGAATATCATACCTAGTACTGTAATCTTTGTCAAACACCCATGGCTGTGGAGGTCATAGGCCGTAGGGCATAATTGGCTATTATTACTTTGCTAAATGGTCACCCTGTCAAAATACCTTCTAATAATTTTGTTTATATCCATAGGGTTGTTCTCAAGTTAGCAGAGAAACTTCCTTTTGTACTGATCAGCAATCTATGCAGAGATTGGTAACTGGTCAAAGTTCTGGGAATAAGAGACTGAGTGTTCAGTTCTAAATAGGATATCTTTATTAACCCTCTACCTCCTGCCAAGACTCAGGGAACAACACAGTAGAAGAGGCGAGGAAAGAATGTAAGAGCTGGAGGATGTAAGGGAATGCTGTTAAAAGTTGACATCTACACATGACATTGCTTTTATAGTCATGAACTCACAGAAACTGTGGTTACCTGCATAAGACCTATACAAGATGAAGCCAGCCACAATTCTGGCATTAGTTGTGGAGGTACTCTCCACACACCATCACTTCCTGAGGAATTATGGGCAGTTGACAGCTTCTGGGGAACGGAGAGTAATTCTTCTTTGAAGGTGTGGCCACTAGCAGGTTTCCCATGTTCCAGTAGATGGCCCTGTATTCATGCTCATGTGGGCAGCATTAAATAGAACTAATAGTTCCAGAAGGGACTGAAATCTAGTCATTATCTAGAATAAAAAATATACTACTTCTTTTAATATAAAAGATTAATTATTCAGTAGATTGCTATTTGAGGTATTTGTATTGTCCAATTGCATTTCTATCTTTTATGAACTCCCTGCCAAAAAAAATCTAGAGAGATCAGAAATATCATACAGACTTAGGGAAGAATTTTTTCTGCATAATTTTGGAAGAAGGCCATTCTAGGTAAGACGTAAATAAAACAGTCACTAAAATTAGAATGAGATAATTTTGACTAATCAAAATATTATTTAATTCTACTTGGCAAAACCCACAATAAATCAAATGAAAATTGAAACTGCAACTTAAGCCAAATAGTTGATACACCATGGTCTAGTTTCTAATGTCCTTAGCCTATGTAGAACTGTTTCAGTTATATTTAAAATCACAATGAGAGAATACATAAAGATTTTAAACAAGTAAGTCATAAAAATTAGGTGTTAAGAACACAACATTCCTTAGATCCCTAAATGGAATCAAATCATGCTGCCCAAATACATGACTTTGCATGTGAGCTGTTTTCAGGTGAAGGCATAGATAGACATAGGAAGCATTGTTCTCCACTTGCCTACCCACCTAAAATGATGGCAAGGATTTCTTTTTTTTTTTTTTTTTTTTTTTGGTTTTTCGAGACAGGGTTTCTCTGTGTAGCTTTGCACCTTTCCTGGGACTCACTTGGTAGCCCAGGCTGGCCTCGAACTCGTTCCTTCCTGCAAGATGAAAAGGAAAGCATTCTTCTCTCTGAGTGCAAGAAATAAAAACTCCTATAGGTCTGCACAGACATTGCTAAAATCATCCTTATCTGCCAATAGCTTCCCCATTTATTCCTAATCACTATTTCACAGTAGATCACTCCAGAGGTCCAAGCCTTTGTCTGGAAACATGGCCATAATTTATTGCTTTGTTTCAGTGGTATATACACCAGCCTGGTGTGTTGGCATATGCCAGTTACGTTGACTCAGGGGGGAAAGTAGATGCTTTAGATATAGCTGAGTGCTTGTGTAGTCTTCACAGTGCCCTGGGTTCTATTCCAACACTGGAATATATGGTTACCTAAGTCTGACAAATTCTTTGATCATTCACTTGTTTTCTGAAAAAGATTTAGCAATACAATATATTAATGCCAACAAAAATAATATGAATCTTCTCCTGATCATTGTCCTTAGTCTCTTTAATATGTAGCTTCAGACACTGAACCTAAAAGGACGGATGGGAAGTTTTCCTTTCCAACACACTCAAAAGAAAAATGAACAATAAAGTAGAAAAATGCCAATTTTACTTTCCACACTGATCAAGATTTTTAAAAGTTTAAACTTCTTGGATGACAAAAAAAAGTATGAATTGGTTGACCTAGGTGCCATTGGTGCTCATGAATAATTTCTCTAAAAACATTGGGACATAGTTCTCAAAAAGAGAACAGATATATTCAAACAGCAGCACTTCCCCTGGAGATAAACTGAGACATTTGAAGTTGTTTTTGATAAGAGTATTCAATTAAATATTGCATTAGTCAAAATACCCATTAACTAATTAAATAATGGAAACTCTCCCTTTACAATATGCAGTTGTTTTTAAATTAGTGAGCTCAATACCAACCAATAATGACTGACTTCCCTGACACAGTTTTTGTTTAAAAAAAAAAGGTATATGTAAAGAAAAAGTGAACATGTACATGCCTATTTATATGCACAGATCATATCCCAGGAAATGGTTACCAGAACCAGTCATATAGCTCTAACACGGAAGAACCCAAGCCCCAGGAAGAGATGAGCAGGATATTTTAAAGTTTGAAACAGATTTGTGAATTTTCTATTCTAAAAGTTAAACTCATAATGTGGCACACATGCTGATGTCTGCTGTGAACTATTTTGTGGTTGTTCAGAGGTGCACCAGGGCACAGACCCATTATTTTAAGATGAGAGAGTTAAGCCAGTCGCTTCTGCTCAATGCATCTTAACTGGGCTATCTTTTTCTTATTTATGATATGGTAAGAGCTTTGGCCATGAAAAGAGAGACTTGCATTTACTTGCCTGTATTGGTGTGTTCCACCCTTAAGACCATGCATCCCTGGATATCATTCCAGTCTCTTATTGCTGTGTTACCAGCATTCACAGCCATGCTGACAGATAGGACTCTTGAAACAACACATTCATCATCCTTGCAATTTGCATGGGAAGGAACGTTGCTTGGAGGGAAGAAGAGTTTCACAGACAGGGACATATGGCACAGCCAGCTTAGCATGGGCTGCCCATCCATCCAGAAGAGCTCTGACTGTCCTGTCCCCTTGGTTACCCTGACTGGCCACTTGACTATTCAGTTGCTCTTGTTATTGTAATCCTGCAGATGGCCATCTGTTCTGCTCACAAGGGAGACCTGGCCCTGGGGAGACTACTCAGCTGCCCTGAATAGTGCAATCAGGTCAATTACACCGCTGCTCCTTAATTGCTTGTGACGGCTGGGCTATTGTACATGAACCACCAGTAATTTCCAGTTCATTGTAGCTAAAGAATCTGGGCTAATAGTGGTTCCAACCTGTTCCCCAGGGTTCCTGGCATCACTCAGCTTGCACTACTGCTCAAAAGACTGGGCTCTGCTACACACACTATTGGCTACTGAATCTCAACCTAGACTTATATTGTCCTACAAAGAACAAAGCAAAAAGAAGTAAGGATGTGATTTCTCTTTAGAAAGGCAAGGGTAGCATAATATGGACAATAGCCCTAATTTGTCCTTTGAGAAGCAGTCTGCAGCTAGGAACACAGATAGTTAAGTTAATGTTGGTGATAGCAATGGTGAAAGTGAGCATGATTGGTGTGTGTGTGTGTGTGTGTGTGTGTGTGTGTGTGTGTGTGTGTGTGTTTTCATTTTAAGGATTATAAGATCCATAGATAACTAATGTGAACAGCTTATTGAAAAAATTTAGGAGCTTCTGAAAAATTTTAGAGAATTAGCTTTCCAAGACTACATTTGAGAAATTATGGGCCTGAAAATATAGCTCAGTGATAGAAGTATGTGATTAGCATGTTCAAGGCCCTGTGATCCTGAGAACCATGGAAAGAGAGAGAATGGAGAGGAGAAAAGAGAGATGTGTGTAGGAGGAGTATGGTGGTTTTATTCATTGTGGCTGGAATGAATGAATAACTAAGTAGAAAAACTCATCACACTCTCAGCAGTGAGATTCCTTTTGTAAGATGGTGAGCAATGGCGCAGTTGAAGGAAATGTCTCAGGTGGCACATTTGAAAAGGCTGTATTTCCAATAAAAGAAACATCTTCTAGCTTTTGCCAAGACTGATGTTATGGGTGTGGATGAGTCCCTAGATCACTAGACGGCAACTGGAGTTTTGGGTTTTTCTTTGGTTTTGTTTTTGTTTTTGTTCGAGGACAATAAATAGCATCAGGAGCACATGGTTAGGAATAGAAATAGAGAGAGTTTATTGAGAAAAGGAAAACATTCATTTCTTAGGAGAGGGCTATTATGGAGGGAAGCCCTGTTCGATGAGGATCATAACCCTTTATAGGTCATTTACACAACACCTGCCTCTGCCACCTTTGTATTTTGCAGCTTTTCTCTTGAGCATGCTGCTAGTTGAATGTAGCCCAAATGGAGAAGGATTTCTAGGCTTTATCTGCCAACTAGACTCTGATATATGTACTTCCACCAATGAGATTTGTGGCCCTAAAAATTTCCTGGGGAAATAGGAAGATGATGAACAACTAATCTATAACTCTTCTATGGTAAGTACTTACTGCCCTTGCCGAAGACCTGAGTTCAGTTTCTGTACCTACATCTGGCTCAAAACAGCCTGTAATCCAGGACCAGAGGATCTGGTTCTTCTTTTGGCTTTGACAGACTCGAATAACAAATTTGTGCATATACATGCATAAGCATACACACATATGCATATATGTGTATATATATATATATATATTATACATACATATATATATATACATATATATACATTTAAATACAAGATTTAAGTAAGACAGACTCTGCCAGCTCTAATTGGAACAAGAGATGAGTGACTGTTCTCTCAGCTGGTCACCCAAGCCTTTAGGTCTTATGCTCAGAGGCACAACTCATTCACCCATACCCCCACCTGTTGCAGCCCCAGTTATAGGCCTGCAGGCAAGATTCCTGCAGGTAGGCCTGTCCACCACCATCCTGATCAGACCCTGTAATCTACAAGCCCCACTCTGTACCCCAAAACAATCCATCCACTGAGACTACAAAGCTGCTCCCTGAGATGCAGACTCTGCCAGCTCCAATTGAACCAAGAGTGCCCATTGAACCAAGAGCAGCTCCCTGAGACACAGACATCATTTGCACTGATTGGAGGAAGAGATAGGTAGACACCAGTGCAAGAATACATTCAACAATATAAAGAGTAATATGGCACCACCAGAACATAGCAGTTCTATTATAGAAAGACTTGAACATCCCAAAGTAGAAGAAGCAGAAGAAAATGACCTTAAAAATGACTTTATGAAGATGATAGAGTCCTTTTAAGAGGAAATGAGAAATTCTCTTTAAAAAATTGAGGAAAAGACAAACAAAAAATTGGAAGAAATCAATAAATCCCTTAAAGAAAGTCAAGAAAACCAAGTAAAAGCAATCAAACAGGTGAAGAAAACAGTTCAAGACTTGAAAAATGAAATAGAGGAAATAAAGAAGGCACAAACCAAGGGAATGCTAGAAATGAAAAATCTGAGTAAACAAACAGGAAATACAGATGCAAGCATAACCAACAGAATGCAAGAGATAGAAGAAAGAATTTCTGGCATTGAAGACACGATTGAGAAAATAGATTCATTTGTCAAAGAAAACATTAAAGCAAACAAAGTCATAACAAAAACCTCCAGGAAATCTGAGACACCATGAAAAGACCAAACCTAATAATACTAGGAGTAGAAGAAGGAGAATACCAGCTCAAAGGCACAGAAAATATATTCAAGGAAATCATAGAAGAAAACTTTCCCAACCTAAAGAAGGAAATGCCTATGAAAGTACAAGAAGTTTACAAAACAATAAATAGGCTGAACCCAAAAATAGTCCCCTTGCCACATTATGATCAAACCACTAAACATACAGAATAAAGAAAGACTATTAAGAGCTGCAAAGGAAAAAGGGCAAGTAACATACAAGGGGAGACCCATTAGAATAACACCCAAATTCTCAATGGATTCTCAATGGAGAATATGAAAGCCAGAACATCCTGGACAGACATTATGTAGATACTAAGAGACTATGGATGCCACCCCAGACTATTATACCCAGCAAAACTCTCAATAACCATAGACAGAGTTAACAAGATATTCCATAACAAAATCAGATTTAAACAATACCTATGCATAAATCCATCCCTACAGAAAGAATTAGAAGGAAAACTGTAGCACGAATCTTAAAAGTTCTTATTAATAAAAACAAACCCAGTACCAGTTATTGGGGCAAATGCTGGAAGATCAGAGAAGCAGAACAAGCCACAGCCACCTCACCTCACCAATTCCTCAGCTGATCCTGTTTCCTCAGAGTCCTCATCCAAGTGGATCTCAACTGAACTGCTGCTCAAAAACCTAAAAGATTGACCAGGCTCTATTTCCTGGTTTCCATGCTTTATATACCTTTCTGCTTTCTGACATCACTTCCTGGGATTAAAGGCTCATGTTGCTATGCCTGGCTGTTTCCAGTGTGGCTTTAAACTCACAGAGATCCAGGCAGATCTCTGCCTCTGGAATGCTAGGATTAAAGGTGTGTGCCACCATTTTCTGACCTCTTTATCTAGTGACTGTTCTGTTCTCTGACCCCTGATAAGTTTATTAGGGTGTACAATAATTTGGGGGACACAATATATCATCACAGAAAACTCCAACCTAAGGAAGTTAGATGAGCAATACAGTCAAAAATACAGTCAATAGACAATCCCACAGCAACAAATCCCAAAGAAGGGGAACACAAACACACTACCACCAAAAGTAACACAAATTAACAATCACTGGTCATTAAAATCCCTTAATTTACATATAAAAGACACAGACTAACAGAATGGATATGAGAACATGATCTGTCTTTCTACTGCATAAAAGAAACACACCTCAACTTCAAAGACAGATACTACCTCAGAGAAAAAGACTAGAAAAAGACATTCTAGTCAAATGGACTTAAGAAGCAAGCTGGTGTACCTATCCTAAATACCTAACAAAATGGACTTCAAACTAAAATCAATCAAAAGAGACCAGGAAGGACATTAGATATTCATGACAGGAAAAATCCATCAAGATGAAGTCTCAATTCTGAACATTTATGCTCCAAATACAAGGGCACCCACATATGTAAAAGAAATATTACTAAAGTTTAAATTGAACATCAAACCACACACACACTAATAGTGGGAGATTTTAACACTTCACTCTCACCAATGGACACAGGTCTTCCAGATGGAAACTTAACAGAGAAATAAGGGAACTAACAGATGTTATGACTCAAATACACTTAAAAAATATCTATAGAACATTCCACACAAACACAAAAGAATATACCTTCTCAGCACCCCATGGAACCTTCTCTAAAATTGACCACATACTCAGTCACAAAGCAAATCTCAATAGATACAAAAAAAATTAAAGTAACCTTCTATATTTTATTGGACAACCATGGCTTAAAGTTAGACTTGAACAACAACACAAATTAAAGAGAGCCTATAAACTCATGGAAACTGAATAATGCTCAATTGAATCACCACTGGGTCAAGGAAGAAATGAAAAAAAAATAAAAGACCTCCCAGAATTCAATAAAAATTAATGTACAACATGTCCAAACTTATGGGATACTATGAATGCAGTACTAAGAGAAAAGTTCATATCTCTAAATGCCTACATAAAGAAGTTGGAGAAATCTCACACTAGTGACTTAACAGCACACCTGAACGCTTTATAACAAAAAAAAGCAAACTCAATAAGGAGGCATAGACACCAGGAAATAATCAAATTGAGGGATGAAATTAATAAAATAGAAACAAAGAGAACAGTACAAAGAATCAATGAAACAAAGATTGATTCTTTGAGAAAATCAACGAAGTACACAAACCCTTATTCAAACTAACCAAAAGGCTGAGAGAGAATACCCAAATTAACAAAATCAGAAACAAAAAGGGAGACATAACAACAGACAACAAGGAAATCCAGAGAATCATCAGGTCATACTTTAAAAACCTATACTCCAGAAAATTCAAAAATATAAAAGAAATGGACAATTTTCAGGATAGGTACCACATACCCCAATTAAATCAAGACCAGATAAACAATTTAAATAGACCTATAATTCCTAAGGAAATAGAAACAGTCATTAAAAGTCTCCCAACCGAAAAAATCCCAGGGACAGATGGTTTGAGAGCAGAATTTTACCAGAACTTCAAAGAAGAGCTAATACCAATACTCCTCAAATTGTTTTACACAATAGAAATAGAAGGAACATTGCCAAATGCTTTCTACGAGGTTACAATTACCCTGGTACTCAAATCACACAAAAATGCAACAAAGAAAGAAACAATCTCCCTCATGAACATTGATGTAAAAATACTCAATAAAATACTGACAATCCTATAACACAAATCCTAAAATGGCCTTTTTGGCCTTTTAATAAAAAAAAAAAACTGGTACAAGATATTGGGGTAAATGCTGAAAGATCACAGAGACAAAGGAACAAGCCACTGCCACATCTTACCTCTAGGAATCCTCAACCTGAGAAAGCTTCAGTTCCTGTCTCCTCAAACTTTTATATACCTTTCTTCTCTGACCAGCCATCACTTCCTTCTTACTGCTGGGAATAAAGGCATGTGGGTTTCCCAAGCAAAGGCATGAGATCTCAAGTGCTGGGATTAAAGGTGTGTGCCACTACTGCCTGGCTCTGTTTCTCTACTAGATTGAGTCACTATCACATAGTTCAGGGTGGCTTTGAATTCACCCTCCCAACTGCAAGGTTTAAAGATATTCAACACCACTGCTTGGCCTAATGTTTAATCCAGTGGCTTGTTCTGTTCTCTGATCATCAGGTAAATTTTATTAGGGTACACAATATATCAACACACAAACCAAATCCAAAAACACATACAAAATATCATCTACTATAATCAATTAGGCTTCATTCCAGAGATTCAGGGATGATTCAACATACAAAAATCTGTCAATGTAACCCACCATATAAACAAACTGAAAGACAAAAAAACGTGATCATCTCATCAGATGCTAAAAAAGGCTTTGACAAAATCCAACACCCCTTCATGATCAAGGTCTTAGAGAGATCAAGAATACATGGAACATACCTAAACATACTAAAGGCAATTTACAGCAAGCCAACAGCCAACATCAAATTAAATGGAGAGAAAATCAAAGTGATTCCACTAAAATCAGGAACAAGACAAGGCTGTCCACTATCCCCTTATCTATTCAATATAGTACTCAAAATTCTAGCCAAAGCCATAGGACAACAAAAGGAGATCAAGGGCATAGAAATTGGAAAGGAAGAAGTCAAACTTTTGCTATTTGCAGATGATATGATAGCATACATCAGTGATCCCAAAAAATCTACCAGGGAACTCCTACAGCTGATAAATTCCTTCAGTACTGTTTCAGGATAGAAGATTAAGTAAAAAAAAAATCAGTAGCCCTCCTATATACAAATGATAAATGGGCCAAGAAAGAATCAGAGAAACAACGCCCTTTACAATAGCCACAAATAATGTAAAATACCACTGGTTAACTTTAACAAAACAAGTGAAAGACCTGTATGACACAATCTTTCAGTCCTTGAAGAAAGAAATTGAAGAAGATATCAGAAAATAGAAAGATCTCCCATGCTCATGGGTAGATAGAACCAACATAATAAAAATGAAAATCTTACCAAAACCAATCTACAGATTCGATGCAATACCCATCAAAATCCCAACGTAATTCTTCACAGACCTTGAGAGAACAATACTCAAATTCATATGGAAAAACAGAAAACCTACAATAGCTAAAACAATCCCATACAATAAAGCAACTTCTGGAAGCATTACCATCCCTGACTTCAAGCTCTACTCTAGAGCTGTAGTAATAAAAACAGCTTGGTATTGGCATAAAAACTGACATGTGGACCAATGTAATTGAATACAAGACCCTGACATTAATCCACACATCTATGAACACCTGATTTTTGACAAAGAAGCCAAAATTGTACAATGGAAAATATGGTGATATTTTATTTGTGCTGAAATGTGATTTTATTTGTATGTTAATAAATAAATTTGCCTGGGGATCAGAGGTTATAGCCATTAAGCAGAAGTCTGGCAGTGGTAGTGCACACCTTTAATCGGATCACACGGCAGGCAGAGTCTGTGTGTCCAAGGACACAGCCAGCATGATGACACACACCATTAAACCAGGTACCAACCATAGAGACTTGGAGGTCTGTATAGACAGGCAATGACGAAGGAGTCACGTGTTTGGGTTTAGAGCCAATGAGAAGGCAGAACAGAAAGGCAATAAAAATACAGACACATAGGAAGCAGGTCTCTTTTCTCAGGGGAAGGATGGCAGTGGCAGCGGGTGGTAAGGAGGTGGTCTTAGCTCTTGGCTACTGCTCTCTGATCTCTGGGTTTTAACTCTGCATTTGGCTCTGTGTTTCTTATTTAATAAGATCGTTTAGAATTACATCTACAGGAAAAAGAAAGCATCTTCAACAAATGGTCTGGTATAACTGGATGTCATCATGTAGAAGACTGAAAATAGATCCATATCTGTCACCATGCACCAAACCTAAGTCCAAGTGGATCAAAGACCTCAACATAAATCCAGCTACACTGAACCTGATAGAAGAGAAAGTAGGAATAGCCTAAACTCATTGGCACAGGAGACCATTTCCTAAATATAACACCAGTAGTACAGACACTAAGAACAACAATTAATAAATGGGACCTCCTGAAACTGAGAAAGCAAAGGACAGGGTATATAAGACAAAATGACAGCCTACAGAATGGGAAAAGATCTTCACCAACCCCACATCTGACAAAGGGCTGATCCCAAAATATATAAAGAACTCAAGAAACTACACATCAAAATACCAAACAATCAAATTAAAAAATGAGCTACTCATGTAGATCTCCTTCCATTTCTCTGTCATTGGGCGATCCCTGTGGGCCTATGCAGGATTGTTTGGCTCGGCCTGGGAGGAGGGGACTAGACCTACCTGGACTGAGTCTACCAGGTTGACCTCAGTCTGTGGGGAAGGCTTTGCCCTGGAGGAGATGGGAATGGGGGGGGGGGGGTTGGGGGGAAGGTGAGGGGGACAGGAGAGGGGAGAACAAGGGAATCTGTGGCTGATATGTAGAACTGAATTGTATTGCAAAATAAATTAAAATAAATTTAAAAAAAATGAGCTACAGAGCTAAACAAAGAATTCTCAATAGAAGAATCCCAAATGGCTGAAGGACATTTAAGAAATTGCTCAGCACTCTTAGTCAAAAGGGAAATGCAAATCAAAATGACTTTGAGATACCATCTTATACCTGTCAGAATGGTTAAGAACAAAAACACTGAAGACAGCCTATGTTGGAGTGGACATGGAGCAAGGGGGAAACCCCTACACTGTTGGTGGTAATGCAAACTTTTACAGCCCCTTTGGAAATCAGTATGGTAATATTTCAGAAAATTAGGAATCAATGTACCTTGAGACTCAATGGTACCTCTCTTGGGCACATACCCAAGGGATGCTCAATCATACCACAAGGACATTTGCTCAACTATGTTCATAGCAGCATTATTCACAATAGCTAGAACCTAGAAACAACCTAGATGTTCCTCAACTGAAGAATAGATAAAATGTGGTACATATACACAATGGGGTATTACTCAGCTATAGAAAATGCTGACATCATGAAATTTGCAGGCAAATGGATGGAACTAAAGACACCATCCTGAGGGAGGTAACCCAGACTCAGAAAGACAAGCATGGTATGTACTCACTCATAAGTGGATACTAGATGTAAAGCAAAGGATAATCTAACTGTAACACACAGCTCCAGAGAACCTAGGAAAAAAGGAGGACCCAAAAAGGGACACATGGATCACCTTGGGAAGGGGAAACAGATGAGATCTCCATGAGTAAACTATGGATGAGAGGGGGCAACAGAGGGGAGGGGATGGGGATGAAAACATGAGGGAATAGGATTATCAACCTGGGAAAGGGACAGAGTGGGAGAGCAATGAAAGAGTTATCTTGATAGAGGGAGACATTACGGGGTAATAGAGAAACCTGGTGCTAGGGAAATTCCCATGAATCCACAAGGATGACTGTAGGGGTCCTAACCATTTCTCTTTGGGAGGCCTGCTCCCACTTTTTCCCATGGTACTCTTGAAGAGGGAAGAGGGAGAAAGGTTTAAATAGAAAGTTAGAGGGGGGAGAAACAGAAACGCAGAATAGCTTTGTGAGGGCCTGGATCATTATCCACTGGCCCTTTCTGTCTCTCCAAAAGGACTTTTTATAGGAATGCTAAGAGGTGGGGCAAAAGACCTCCCCTAGCATAGCCAAGTGCAGACCCTTTCCAATCACCTGGTAACCACAAATGTGGTCAAGCTATCTTCTAATGGAACCCTGCTGCATAAAGCAAGCTCAGATTTCACTAGGAAACCTTTGTAGGCCTCCACAGATGCCCCTTGCTTAGACTACTAGAAATACTGGAGAGGGTGCCTGAACAGGCTTACCCTGGTAATTTGATTGGTAAATACCCTAAATGTCATCATAGAACCTTCATTCAGTAGCTGATCAAAGCAGATTCAGAGATCAGCCAAACACCAGGCCAAGCTCTGGGAGTCCAGTTGAAGAGAGGGAAAAGGGATTATATGAGCAAGGGGGTGTCAAGATCATGATGGGAAATCTACTGAGACAACTGAAAGAAGCTCGTAGAAGCTCATGAACTTTAGACAGACAGCTGTGGAAGATGCATGGGACTGGACTAGATCCTCTACATAGGGGAGACAGCTGTGTAGCTTGGTCCATTTGTGAGGCCCCTGGTGGTGGGATCAGGATCTATCCCTGGTGCATGAGCTGGCTTTCTGGAACCCATTACCTATGATGGGATGTCTTGCACAGCCTTAATGCAGGGGGTAGAGACTTGGTCCAGCCTCAACTGAATGTACCAGGCTTTGCCAACTCCCCATGGGAGGCCTTATCCCTTTGGAAGAGGGGATGGGGAGTGGGTTGGGGGAGAAGTCTGGGGGGAGCAGGAGAAGGGATGAGAGGGAATCTGTGTTTGGTATATAAAATAAATAATTTGAAATAAAAAAATTTAAAAACATATTTGAGTAAGAGTGAAACAATTATGTAAATTGATGATCTCGGGGCAAGAGCCAGGAAAGCCATGGCCATGCTTACTCTAGGACAGTCATCCTATATAGGCTGCTTTGAGAGGTGTGATCCCTTGGATTGTTAAAAAATATACATACCAATGGTTATATGAGTAAATATGCCAAAATACAAAAAAGAACCCAACTTTTTAAAAGAATAAAGTGTGGAACAGATTAAAGAGAAATGAGTGCAAAGTTGTAACCACTGAGTACTCAAAGAGGCAAAGAAACATTTTAAAGAAAAACAAAATGTAAAGTAGGTTACAACTATCAGTAGGCTTCTAAATGAAGCTTATTTCTGCATTGTGTCTGTATGGATGACATTATCTTGCATGACATGTCAGTAACACATGTGGAGGCTTATAGAGCTCCAATCTGTGTTCTCCTAATATGTATGATCTAATTTTGTTGTTGTTACTCTGCATTGTTATCAGTTATTTCATTTTGGCTATAATTTTCTGCTAAATATTTAAGGCCATATAGGTAGCCAAAAATTAACTGTTTTTCCATTTTGCTATTAAGAATAAGTGCTAGGAGGTAGTGTTGCATGCCTTTATCCCAGCAATTGGAAGGCAGAGGCATGCAGATCTCTGAGTTTGAGGCCACCCTGGTGTACAGAGTGAGTTCCAGGATAGCCAGGACTATACAGAGAAAACTTGTTTTGAAAAACCAAAACCAAAACAAAACAAAAAATTAAGTTAATGCTTTCTAGGGTTTATTTGGATCTTAAGAGAAGCAGGGTCAAATTTTGGCCATTTTTGCCTTAATTTTATGTGGATAACCTGTATACGTTGGCAAGTAAGTATATCAACTACTCAGAGACAACCCAAAGCCAAAGAATGAGGCATTGTCTTGACTCTTGGGTTTCAGAGACAGTAAAGCCTAGCAAGATCACCCATGTAAGCAACCAAAAGTCAACTATCTTTTATTTTACTATTAAGGTTACAGAGTACAATTGTCCTGAGGATAAGATTGCACCCTGGAGCAGGAATCATCTTGCCTTAATAACTTTATTTCACCAACAGCAGGGACTTTTCCTGAAGTCAGAACTGAAGTCACCACCCACCAAGCAATACTCTGAGACTATTAAATTACATACATTCTTTGGTTTTGTTTTAATTTTTTTTTAATTTAACTTTTATTGAGCACTTTTGGTGTACCGGTCACATACTGAATATTGTTACACATTGCTATGTAATCTTAAAAAATATTTTTATTTATTCCATACATGCACACAATACAGTATGGTTATATGCATTCCCCTATTTCCCACTCTTAACTTTCCTTGGGCTATGCCAATAGGCCCTACTTCCAATTTTATGTCTGCTTTTTTTAAAATTATTTTATTTTATAATTAATTTAAGTTTACATATCAGCCACAGATTCCCCTGTCCTCCCTCCTCCCACCCCCAGCCTTCCCCCCAATCCACCCCCCATTCCCACCTCCTCCAAGGCAAGGTATCCCCTGGGGATTCAGCTCAGCCTGGTAGATTCAGTTGAGGCAGGTCCAGTCCCCTCCTCCCTACACCATTTTGCTGAGCAAAATGTCTCAGCATAGGCCCTAATTTTAAATTTTGAGTTAGACTGAAATAAAAGATTTTTGTGCTAACTTGAGTGTTAATCCACATGATCACTTACCTATGAGCTACCTAAGTACCATGTGAACAGTGTTAAAATATAAGTACATGTGGAGGATATAAACAGATATGTACCTGTATGTAATGACAAATTTAAAGACAGCGAAATTTGTAACTTTTACTGGTTTGAAGTTAGATTATCTATTGTATTTTTTTTATAGTATTAAGGAATCTTCAGTTCAAAAAAATCTGTGTTTTTAAGAATGTGATTCTCAATATATATATATATATATATATATATATATATATATATATATATATGAAAACTTGATTTTTTTCAAGTACAATCTGAATATTGATAAGGCTTTCAGTAAGTTGATTGCCACCAAAAGCCAGGCTTTAAAATGGCTAACTTTTCCCCCTTTGGTTTAAATAGGACAAGATAAATAATCTTGGAATATTTATATTTGAAAGCAGTTAGTTTAAAGGCAATAGTTTTATATATTCATAAGTTAAAATTTATCTTTAAAAAATGTAAGATGTTAGTCATTATCTTAAAACCATAAGTCATTTTTATTTTATACCGAGTAAACTTACTAGATTTTGCAACTGTTTTTTAGAATTGTATCTCCTGTAATTTTTATTGTGAAAGGGAAATTTTACATGAAGATCTTTGACAAACACATGCTCATCATTTTCCATTTGTCACAGCCTTAGTAAAAAAACCCTATATTTAATATTTATATATTCAGCGATTTTGGGAGCAAATTCACAGCAATTAGTCCAATTAGAGGATTTTAATGAACATTACTTAGAGGCATTTAATTAACACAAAGCATTTTATGTCTTAATATTTTTGTTACCCATGTCTATTGGACTAATGAAATAAAATCTTAATTACTTTTCCCTGAAACCTGTTTTGGAAGAAAATTTTTATCAACATCAATGTGGTCAATGTTAAATTTCACAGCTTAATGAAACCTTTATCTTGTATCCCCAAAGAATTTTATTTTACATAAACAAGTAACATTTAAGGCTTTATGAAGCATGTTACTAGCCCAAAGATACCACTTTAATAAGTTGTAAGCAGGTAAGAGTATATCAATTTACAAGTATATATTTTATAGATCTTTAATCCACCAAGAAGACAGATTTCATGAGTACTACTTGTTGAGTGATATCTAGATCTTTAAAGAAGCTTTCTAGCTTTTCCTTATATTGATGAGGGTCTAGGCTCTTGTGTCCCAGGACATTGTCACAGGCACATGTGGTTGGATATAGAAATGGAGACTCTGTGTTGAGAAAAGGAAACCACTCCTAAATCCAACAGTGAGTCAAGGAGTGTATCTTTTCCAAAATTCCACTAGGTATCTTCAAAATAAGTATTCTCTCTTTTACATGATAATTTAAGGAGGCTATATGGTCTTATATCCGTTTTTATGACAACAAAAAACAGTCCATTAACTTACAATTTACTTTCATTTTTCTATAAGAGTAATGAGTTGACCCAGATCACTCAGCTTTCTCCAAGATTGTCCATGAAACAGAATGCTAATGAGAAATGAAGAGATCTATCCATGGAGATGCACCAGGCAGTATCCTAGACCTTCAAACGTCGATGAAAAGGACAGACAATTATTACTTATATCAAGAATACCAGAGAGGAAGGAAGTCTTCCCCCTTGACCAGTTCCTAGATTCATTTGGTTGGGGTTTTACAATAAGGACTAACAGAAGGCAGATTACTGTAATGCAAATACAAGTCTATTAATATATTCATCACAAATATTCATAGGAAGACTTAGTGATAAGGAACATGGGCTTTCGTAATACCATAACAAATCTCAGACGTAATAATACATGTCTGTAATCTTAGCATTTGGGAGGCTGCATCAGAAGGATCCTGAGTTTCAGGCAAGCCTGAGCTACACAGCAAGACTTTATAACAGGAAGGAAGGAAAGAAGGAAGGAAAGGAGGGAGGGAAGAAGTCAGAAATGGAAGGAAGAGGGAGAGAAAGAGGAAGGATGGGTTTTTATAGAAAAGATAAAAGAAAGACTTAAAAATGTTGATGCCTTTATGAACTAGCAGTAAGGTTTGTTGCTGTAGAATCTCTGATGCTTTCACTGTGACTGATAAGGGTCTAGAACTTTGTACAAAAATTAAGCTCTGGTCTTCCTCACAATGCGAGTTGAAGGCATCTCTATAAGTTTATATTTTACATTTAGGCAAATAGGGAAAGTGCACACAGGTTTTTTTTCAGTTTGTTTCTACTAAGTTGTGTTGGTTTACAATAATCAATATGACTATGTGGCATATTTTGGGATTGTGTATTATGCTATTCTCCATGAACAGTCATTAAAGAAGAGAGGATAGCTTCCCAAGGAAAGTGTGTTGAAAGAAAACCCTGTTTTTACATATCTGAATACCACTGTATATGAAAATGCTGTACAATGAGATATGGGAGAGAACCCAGGAATAACCTTTACATACATGATCAAGTGATCAACAAGGACACCAGTGTCATTCAATGGAGAATGAATGGTGTCTACAGTATATGGTACTTAGACAGTGGGATATTCATATGCAAATGATAAATAACTTCATACCATGTACAAAACTGAACTCAAAATGAATCAAAGACTTCAATGTAAAATAAAACCATTAGATTTCAGAAAAAAAGAAGAAACAGAAGGAAAGCATAATGTTGTGTTTAGGAATGATTTCCTGACTATGTCACAAAGTACAAGCAACAAATAAAACACAGGAAAAATTTGGACTTCATCAACATTTAAAATCTACATATGTACAGGATAACATCAACAGAATGGAAGGTAACACAGGGAGTGGGAGGGGAAATGGCAACCATATCTAATGAGGGATTACTATCTAGTACATACAAGGGATGTCTTCAGGGGTTATGGGTAAGATCCACTTGGTGCAGTGCATGCCTCTGATGCTAGAAGCCCTGGGTTTGATCCCCAATGTCACATATAAAAGGCATAGTGGAGCACTCCTGTAATCCCAGCACTCAGGAGGTAAAGGTAAGGGGATCAGAAATTGAAAGCAATCCTCTGGCCCACAGCAAATTTGAGACCAGCCTGGGATATATGAGCCCTTGTCTCAAAATAAGAAAATAAAATATTACCAACAAGTCAATAACAGGCAATAGACTTAAAGAAATTTTCTCTAGAAAGAAAACAAAAAAGAAAGAAAGAAAAGAAAAATTCAAAAATAGTTATATCAGTAAGCATATTGGGGCTCACAGAGGCTGTATCACCAACCAGAGAACTAACATGGAACTGACCTAGGCCCTCTGCACATATGTTACAGTTGTGTAGCTTGGTCTTCTTATGGGATTCCTAGCAGAGGCAGCAGGAGCTGTCTCTGACTATGTTACCTGCTCTTGGGACCTTTTCTTCCTATTGAATTGCTTCAACCAGCCTTCATAGGAGAAGAGGTACCTAGTCTTACTGCAACTTGATATGCCATGGCTGGCTGATACACATGAGAGGACTGCACTTTTTCTGAAGAGAAAACAGAAGTGGACAGGAGGGGAGAGAAGGGAGGATGGAGGCAGGAACTGGGAGGAGAGGAAGGAGGGAGGGGGAAATCGTGATCAGGCTGAGAAATTTAATTAATCAATTTCTAAAAGTTACCAAAGTGTTGGTGTCTTGAGGTTTCTATTGCTGTGAAGAGACACCATGACCATGGAAACTCTTATAAAGGAAAGCATTTAGCTGGGGGCTAGCTTACAGTTCAGAGGTTTAGTTCATCATCATCATGGTCAGAAGCAAGGTGGCATGCAGGCAGACATGGTACTAGAGAGGTAACTGAGAGTTCTACATCTGAATCCACAGGCATCAGGGAGAGACAGTGAGCTAATAGGCGAGGCTTGAGCTTCTGAAACCACAAAGTCCACCCCCAGTGACACACTTCCTCCAGCAAGACCATACCTACTCCAACAAAGCCACATCTTTTAATAGCGTCACTCCCTATGAGCCTATGGGGGCCATTTTCATCAAACAACCACAATCATATGTAGTTCTGCTATAATTTGCCTATATGCCTATAATTTCAATATTTGAGAGATGGAAGCAAGAGGATCAGGGGTTTTAATGAGCCTCAACTATGTAATTGATGCTGAGTATGTGGTTGAGTTAGAAGCCTGGCTGGGCAACACAATACCCTGTCTAAAACTAAAAGTGTAAAATATTTAAGATAACTAATAATTAAGAAAGCATAAACTAAAACCATTTCCTACCCATAAAATAAATATTATCATAAAAATTAACAAATGTTAACAAATGTATAAAGAAATCCCTGAGCACAGGTGATGGGAGTGGTAAACAGTATGAGAGCTCTCAGCTAGGTACATAGAAGTTAGCAGAGACTGTGAGAGGGAGAGAGGGGTATCATGTTCATTGGGCATGGAGTTTAAATTTGGATTTGGCCAGTCTCTTACAAAGTATACAGGTGATCAGCTAGTAACTGCTGTACCTTCAGAACTCACTACAGCTTTTGAAAACCTGAGACTTTGCAGACAACTTTTAGCAAATTACTGTGTACAGAGAGCTCTGGAGATGCAATTAAACTGCAAGGATCTTAGTAGATAATCTTATCTCTGGAGACCCTTTCAGCTAACTGAGATTTTGTCAAATCTGCAGAATATTCTATAGGCTTTCTTGGTCTGGTCTTGCGTCTCTTGCTTTTCTCTTTTATAGATATAACTCCCAATTGAAATTCTTGCACTCTCAACCCTATTTAATTTTCTTAGTCTCAGTCATGCAGATGGCTGAGCCATTGTCCAAAAAGCAGGCAGTAAAGTAGAGGGATGGGTAATGGACCACTCCCTGTCCAATTGACAATCAGAAACCAACCCCTAGTGGTACATGGAACACAGATATACCATGATGTACAGGACAGAGTCAATTGCTGTAATCTCCACTGGTAATGATTGAGATAATGTTTTTATAGATGGAAACATGCTGGATGGTAAAAATTATTCTTCCATTTCAAAATTCAGGGGAGGAAATGAAAGCTATGGAGTGGCTTCTGTGGCCTAAGGAGAAGAGACAACACATGCATAGACAATGAAATTGGACTATTATTCCTAAGGCAATTTCTCACCCTACAGAGAAAGCATGAGATGCAAAGGGAAGTTAACCAGTCAGAGACCTAAGTGTGAGGTATGGCAGACTCAACGTGACAAGCATTTATTATCTGAACTTAAGTTTGAGTTGTTGCAAACATTTTCCAAACTTCAAATGCTGAATGTGTGGCTGTGAAATATCTATTTAACTAAGGATTTCATTACTTTGACTGACTGTGTGGGTTTAGAGGAACCTGAGAAGTCAAATTCTTGCTTCATGTGTCAGAAGTAGGAGGTGGTTATCCACATACATACTCCCATCGCTTTAGATCAGTTATACATTTCACAGCTAGGACCATTATCTTATCAAAGCAGACCAGCAGACCTGCCCTCCTCTCATTGATCAGAAATTATGCTGAATGAGCTTAGTAGAAATTAATTATATCAGAATTCATTTCTTAAAATATGCACCCTTAACACAGAAGTTTTAAAGTGAATTCTCAGAAGTGGAGCAAGTAATGTCAAAAGAATTTATCTAGAAATATAATTACTATATTACTGCCTATAACCCACAAACAATCAAGATGTCCAAAAATAGGAAACTCATTAAACTCATTAAAGCAACTGGACTACTCATTCAAAATGAAAGAAATCAATCATGAAATATATATATGTATATTTCAGAAGTGTAAGGTCTTTTAGTAAAAACCCCGACCAGAGGCTCTCCCCACTTATGAGCCAGTAAAAAAGAAAATCATAAAAAGAAAAAAAGTAGACTGTTGCAGAGAGAAAAAGAAAAGAAAAGCTTCTGAGCTCCACAGATAAATTAAATGTGAAGGGGGTGGGTGGCACAGATATTGGTGGCACAGAGTAAGCCCAACAGACATTCAAGTCCCACAGTTTCCTGGTTGGGGGAGGAGAAGCAAGAGATATTTTCAAGAGGCCTGAGAAACAGTGATGGCTGAGAGCTCTTCCGGTTCTTGCATAGCATCCTTGAAAATTTCCTAGCACACACGTGGAGCAGCTCAAACCACCTACACAGACAGCTCCAAAGGATCATATGCATATACACACACACACACACAAACACACACACACACACACACACACACACACACACACACACACACACACACACAAGTCTAATAATGAAACCCACTACTTTGTTTTCTAAAAATGGATTTAAGAAACTCAAAACATGTTTGTCTTTCTGAGTCTGGGTTACCTCACTCAGGACAAACATGGTATGTACTCACTCATAGCAGGATACTAGACATGAAACAAGGATGACTTGTCTGCTACTCACATCACCAGGGAGGCTACCTGGAAAACAGGACCCCAAGAAAGACACAGGGATCGCCCAATGACAGAGAAATGGAATGAGATCTACATGAACAGCCTGGACATGAGTGGGGGTAATGAAAAGCGAGGGTTGAGGGAAAGAGAGCTTGGGGGAGCGGGAGATCCCAGCTGGATCAACAACAGAGAGGGAGGGAGAACAAGGAATAGGAGACCATGGTAAATGAAGACCACATGAGAATAGGAAGAAGCAAAGTGCTAGAGAGGCCCACAGAAATCCACAAAGATACCCACACAACAGACTGCTGGCAATGGTCGAGAGACAGCCCGAACTGACCTGCTCTGGTGATGGGATGGCCAAACACCCTAATTGTTGTGCTAGAAACCTCATCCAACTACTGAGGGATCTGAATGCAGAGATCCATGACTAGGCCCCGGGTGGATCTCTGGGAGTCCAATTAGCGAGAATGAGGAGGGTTTATATGAGCGAGAATTGTTGAGACCAAGGTTGGATAAAGCACAGGGACAAATAGCCAAATGAATGGAAACACATGAACTATGAACCAATGGCTGAGGGGTCCCCACTGGATCAGGCCCTCCGAATGGGTGAGACAGTTGATTGGCTTGATCTGTTTGGGAGGCATCCAGGCAGTGGGACCAGATCTTGTGCTCATTGCATGAGTTGGCTGTTTGAAACCTGGGGCCTATGCAGGATTGTTTGGCTCGGCCTGGGAGGAGGGGACTAGACCTACCTGGACTGAGTCTACCAGGTTGACCTCAGTCTGTGGGGAAGGCTTTGCCCTGGAGGAGATGGGAATGGGGGGGGGGGGGTTGGGGGGGAGGTGAGGGGGACGGGAGGGGGGAGAACAAGGGAATCCGTGACCGATATGTAGAACTGAATTGTATTGCAAAATAAATTAAAATAAATTAAAAAAAAAAAAAAAGAAACTCAAAACATGAAAAACCAAAAAAAGTATAGTGAGATATAGTATCAATTACACAGGACGTAGGAGGAAGTTCAAGGTAAAAATTTTATTATCCCAGTTTTGTTGAACTGTACATAGGCATATTCATATAATCCATGCATATTTATACAAAATATTCATAATTGTTCTATACTAGCAATACAGTGATGAAGTTTTTCTTCTACTATAAATTAATGAGCTAAATAATAAAAATGTCTTTAGGTTTTTTTTGTTTTGTTTTGTTTTTTTATTTTGCAATACAATTCAGTTCTACATATCAGCCATGGATTCCCTTGTTCTCCCCCCTCCCGCACCCCTCACCTTCCCCCCAGCCCCCCCCCCATTCCCATCTCCTCCAGGGCAAAGCCTTCCCCACAGACTGAGATCAACCTGGTAGACTCAGTCCAGGTAGGTCCAGTCCCCTCCTCCCAGGCCGAGCCAAGCAATCCTGCATAGGCCCCAGGTTTCAAACAGCCAACTCATGCAATGAGCACAGGACCCGGTCCCACTGCCTGGATGCCTCCCAAACAGATCAGGCCAATCAACTGTCTCACCCACTCAGAGGGCCTGATCCAGTTGGTGACCCCTCAGCCATTGGTTCATAGTTCATGTGTTTCCATTCTTTTGGCTATTTGTCCCTGTGCTTTATCCAACCTTGGTCTCAACAATTCTCGCTCATATAAACCCTCCTCATTCTCGCTAATTGGACTCCCAGAGATCCACCCAGGGCCTAGTCATGGATCTCTGCATCCAGATCCCTCAGTAGTTGGATGAGGTTTCTAGCACAACAATTAGGGTGTTTGGCCATCCCATCACCAGAATAGGTCAGTTCGGGCTGTCTCTCGACCATTGCCAGCAGTCTGTTGTGTGGGTATCATTGTGGATTTCTGTGGGCCTCTCTAGCACTTTGCTTCTTCCTATTCTCATGTGGTCTTCATTTACCATGGTCTCCTATTCCTTGTTCTCCCTCTCTGTTGTTGATCCAGCTGGGATCTCCCGCTCCCCCAAGATCTCTTTCCCTCGACCTCGCCCTTCACTACCCCCACTCATGTCCAGGTTGTTCATGTAGATCTCATTCCATTTCTCTGTCATTGGGCGATCCCTGTGTCTTTCTTGGGGTCCTGTTTTCCAGGTAGCCTCCCTGGTGATTTGAGTAGCAGACAAGTCATCCTTGTTCCACATCTAGTATCCTGCTATGAGTGAGTACATACCATGTTTGTCTTTCTGAGTCTGGGTTACCTCACTCAGGATGATTTTTTCTAGATCCATCCATTTGTCTGCAAACCTCATGATGTCATTGTTTTTCTCTGCTGAGTAGTATTCCATTGTGTATATGTACCACATTTTGTTTATCCATTCTTCAGTTGAAGGACATCTAGGTTGTTTCCATGTTCTGGCTATTACAAACAGTGCTGATATGAACATAGCTGAACAAGTGCTCTTATGGTGTGGTTGAGCATTCCTTGGGTATATGCCCAAGAGTGGTATAGCTGGATCTTGGGGGAGATGGATTCCCAATTTTCTAAGAAAGCGCCATATTGATTTCCAAAGTGGTTGTACAAGCTTTCATTCCCACCAGCAGTGGAAGAGAGTTTCCCTAGCTCCACATCCTCTCAGGCATAAGGTGTCTCCAGTGTTTTTGATTTTAGCCATTCTGACAGTCATAAAGTGGTATCTCAGAGTTGTTTTGATTTGTATTTCCCTGATGATTAGGGATGTTGAGCAATTCCTTAAATGTCTTTCGGCCATTTGAGTTTCCTCTGTTGAGAATTCTCTGTTTAGTTCTATAGCCCATTTCTTAATTGGACTGTTGGGCATTTTGATGTCTAATTTCTTGAGTTCCTTATATATTCTGGATATCAGTCCTCTGTCAGATGTGAGGGTGGTGAAGATCTTTTCCCATTCTGTAGGCTGTCGCTTTGCCTTGTTGACCATATCCTTTGCTCTACAAAAGCTTCTCAGTTTCAAGAGGTCCCATTGATTGATTGTTTCTCTCAGTGTCTGTGCTACTGGTGTTCTATTTAGGAAGTGGTCTCCTATGCCAATGCGTTCAAGACTACTTCCTACTTTCTCTTCTAGCAGGTTCAGAGTAGCTGGATTTATGTTGATGTCCTTGATCCACTTGGACTTAAGTTTTGTGCACGGTGATAGAGATGTTTTCTTTTTTCCATTGTGCACTTTTGGCTTCTTTGTCAAAAATTATATGTTCATAGGTGTGTGGATTAATGTCAGGGTCTTCAATTCGATTCCATTGGTCCACATGTCGGTTTTTATGCCAGTACCAAGCTGTTTTTATTACTGTAGCTCTATAGTAGAGCTTGAAGTCAGGGATCGTGATGCCTCCAGAGGTTGTGTTATTGTACAGGATTCCTTTGGCTATCCTGGTTTTTTTGTTTTTCCATATGAACTTGAGTATTATTCTTTCCAGGTCTGTGAAGAATTGTGTTGGTATTTTGATGGGGATTGCATTGAATCTGTAGATTGCTTTTGGTAAGATTGCCATTTTTACTATGTTAGTCCTGCCTATCCATGAGCATGGGAGATCTTTCCATTTTCTGACATCTTCTTCAATTTCTTTTTTCAGCGACTTAAAGTTCTTGTCATATAGGTCCTTCATTTGCTTGGTTAGTGTTACCCCAAGGTATTTTATGTCATTTGTGGCTATAGTAAAGGGTGATGTATCTGCTTCTTTGTCCATTGTATATAGGAGGGCTACTGATTTTTTTGAGTTGATCTTGTATCCTGCTATGTTGCTGAAGGTGTTTATAAGCTGTATCAGTTCCTTGGTGGAATCTTTGGGGTCGCTCAAGTATACTATCATGTCATCTGCAAATAGGGAAAGCTTGACTTCTTCCTTTCCAATTTGTATCCCCTTAATCTCCTTATGTTGTCTTACTGCTCTGGCTAGAACTTCAAGTACTATATTGAATAAGTATGGGGAGAGCGGACAGCCTTGCCTCGTTCCTGATTTTAGTGGAATTGCTTTGAGTTTCTCTCCATTTAATTTGATGTTGGCTGTTGGCTTGTATAAATTGCCTTTATTATGTTTAGGTATGTTTCCAAGACCTTTATCATGAAGGGGTGTTGGATTTTGTCAAATGCCTTTTCTGCATCCAGTGAGATGATCATGTGGTTTTTTTCTTTGAGTTTGTTTATATGGTGTATTAAATTGACGGACTTTCATATGTTGAACCACTCTTGCATTCCTGGAATGAAGCCTACTTGATCATGGTGGATAATTGTTTTGATGTGTTCTTGGAGTCTGTTTGCCAGTATTTTATTGAGTATTTTTGCATCAATGTTCATGAGGGAGATCGGTCTGTAGTTCTCTTTCTTTGTTGTATCCTTGTTTAGTTTAGGAATTAGGGTAATTGTAGCCTCGTAGAAGGAGTTTGGTAATGTTCCTTCTGTTTCTATTGTGTGGAACAATTTAGAGAGTATTGGTATTAACTCTTCTTTGAAGATCTGGTAGAATTCTGTGCTGGAACCATCTGGTCCTGGGCTTTGTTTGGTTGGAAGACTTTTAATGACTGTTTCTATTTTGTTAGGGGTTATTGGACTATTTAAATAGTTTATTTGGTCTTGATTTAACTTAGGTATGTGGTACCTATCCAGAAAGTTATCCATTTCTTTTAGGTTTTCCAGTTTTATCGAATAGAGGTTTTTCAAGTATGACCTGATGATTCTCTGGATTTCCTCAATGTCTGTTGTTATGTCCCCTTTTCGTTTCTGATTTTGTTGATTTGGATGCTCTCTCTCTGTCTTTTGGTTAGTTTGGATAAGGGCTTGTCTATCTTGT
Source organism: Peromyscus californicus insignis (assembly GCF_007827085.1). Lineage (NCBI taxonomy): Eukaryota > Metazoa > Chordata > Mammalia > Rodentia > Cricetidae > Peromyscus > Peromyscus californicus. Next base: position 78,715,931 of record NW_026294573.1, on the reverse strand, counting down.
TGATTTTCTCAAAGAACCAACTCTTTGTTTCATTAATTTTTTGTATTGTTCTCTTTGTTTCTATTTTATTGATTTCAGCTCTCACTTTGATAATTTCCTGGCATCTATTTTTCCTGGGAGACTTTGCTTCTTCTTGTTCTAGAGCTTTCAGGTGTGCTGTTAAGTCACTAGTGTGAGATTTCTTCAACTTATTTATGTGGGCATTTAGTGCTATGAATTTCCCTCTTAGTACTGCTTTCATAGTGTCCCATAGGTTTGGATATGTGGTGTCTTCATTTTCATTGATCTCTAGGAAGTCTTTAATTTCTTTCTTTATTTCTTCCTTAACCCATTGGTGATTCAGTTGGGTATTATTCAGTTTCCATGAGATTGTAGGTTTTCTGTAGTTTTTGTTGTTGTTGAAATCCAACTTTAGACCATGGTGGTCTGATAGAACACAGGAGGTTATTCCAATTGTTTTGTATCTGTTTAGATTTGTTTTGTGGCCAAGTATGTGGTCGATTTTAGAGAAGGTTCCATGGGGTGCTGAGAAGAAGGTATATTCTTTTTTGTTAGGATGGAGTGTTCTGTAGATATCGATTAAGTCCATTTGAGTCATGACATCAGTTAAGTCCTTTATTTCTCTGTTAAGTTTCAATTTGGGAGATCTGTCCAGTGGTGAAAGTGGGGTGTTGAGGTCTCCCACTATTAATGTGTGGGATTTTATATGTGGTTTAAGCTTTAGTAATGTTTCTTTTACATATGTGGGTGCCCTTGTGTTTGGGGCATAAATGTTCAGAATTGAGACTTCATCTTGGTGGATCTTTCCTGTGATGAGTATGTAATGCCCTTCTTGATCTCTTTTGATTGATTTTAGTTTGAAGTCTATTTTGCTGGATATCAGGATAGCTACACCTGCTTGTTTCTTAAGACCATTTGATTGGAAAGTCTTTTCCCAGCCTTTTATTTTTAGGAAGTGTCTATCTTTGAATTTGAGATGTGTTTCTTGTATGCAGCAGAAAGATGGGTCCTGCTTTCATATCCATTCTGTAAGCCTATGTCTTTTTATAGGTGAACTAAGTCCATTGATATTGAGGGAAATTAATGACCAGTGATTGTTCATTCCTGTTATTTTTTGGTGGTGATGTGTGTGTACTTCTATACGTTGGGGTTTACTGCTGTGGCTTTATCTGTTGCCTGTGTTTTCAAGGGTGTATCTGACTTCCTTAGGTTGGAATTTTCCTTCTAGTGCTTTCTGTAGGGCTGGGTTTGTGGATAAGTATTGTTTAAATCTGGCTTTGTCATGGAATGTCTTGTTCACTCCATCTATGGTGATTGAAAGTTTTGCTGGGTATATTAGTCTAGGCTGACATCCATGGTCTCTTAGTGTCTGCATTACATCTGTCCAGGTCCTTCTGGATTTCAAAGTCTCCATTGAGAAATCGGGTGTTATTCTGATGGGTTTGCCTTTATATGTCACTTGGCCTTTTTCCTTTGCTGCTCTTAATATTCTTTCTTTATTCTGTACGTTTAGTTGTTTAATTATTATGTGGCGAGGGGACTTTTTTGGGGGGTTTAGTCTGTTTGGTGTTCTACAAGCTTCTTGTATCTTCATAGGCATTTCCTTCTTTAAGTTGGGAAAGTTTTCTTCTATGATCTTGTTGAATATATTTTCTGTGCCCTTGAGTTGGTATTCTTCTCCTTCTTCGACCCCTATTATTCGTAGATTTGGTCTTTTCATGGTGTCCCAAATTTCTTGGACATTTTGGTTCATGACTTTGTTGGCTTTAGTGTTTTCTTTGACTGATGAATCTATTTCTTCTACTGTATCTTCAACGCTAGAGATCCTCTCTTCCATCTCTTGCATTCTGTTGATTATACTTGCATCTGAAGTTCCCAATCGTTTACTCAGATTTTCTATTTCCAGCATTCCCTCTGTTTGTGTCTTCTTCATTTTTTCTATTTCCCTTTTCAGGTCTTGGACTGTTTCCTTCATTTGTTTTATTGATTTTTCTTGATTTTCTTTCAGTACTTTATTGTTTTCTTCCAGGACTTTATTGATTTCTTCTAATTTGTTTGCCCTTTCCTCTAGTTGTTTACAGCGTTCTTCACATTTTTTTGTCTTTTCCTCTACTCAAGCCTCTAGCTTCTTCATGATGTCATTCATAAGGCTGTTTTTTTCTGCTTCTTCCAATTTCTGATGTTCAGGTCTAGGTGTTGGAGGAAGGCTAGGGCCTGGTGATGCTGTATTGCTATTCATTTTGTTGTATATGTTTCTGCCTTGACGTCTGCTCATCTCCTTGTGGTTCGTTCTTGGCCTTATCTGCACACTTGATTCAGACAGAGCTGACAGATTCAGGAAGTCTCTCTCTCTTGTCCAGATGGGAGCTCTCTTGTCCAAATTGGAAGACCGGGGCAGGATGGGAGCTTCTCTCTCTCTCTCTCTCTCTCTCTCTCTCTCTCTCTCTCTCTCTCTCTCTCTCTCGCTCTCTCGCTCTCTCGCTCTCTCTCCTCCAAAAGGGAAGTCCGGGGCAAGATGGGAGCTGGGGCCCGGCCTCTAAGTCTCAGGAAGAGGCTTGGGGCTCAGGCGGATGGGTGTGGGGGCAGGGCGTGGAGACTGCAGGGTCTGCCAGGGGTCTTGGAGAAGGGGATCCTTCCCGGTGGGGCTAGAAGGGAACCTGCCCAGTGGCCAGAACCTGGGGCCAAGTTGGGCAGGTCTTCCCCGGAGTGGTTGGTGCCCAGGGATTGGGTCGGGGGCAAGCTAGGGCACTCACCTGTGCTCCAAAAGAAAAGTCCGGGGCAAGATGGGAGCTGGGGGCCGGCCTCTAAGTCTCAGGACGTCTTTAGGTTTTTAATGACAAAAGAAACTCATCATTAGTTGTGACACCTTGGAGAACATCAGTGTCTATTGCTACTAATTCTCCATTTTTAAAAAGGTATTTTAATTTAGTAACTGATATTGGTAATATTTTAATGTAATACCATGAAGCCCTAAATATGAAAATTAGTTTTGAGGATCCAGAAGTGATACTTAGAACCAATGACCAGCCTCCTCTGTCCACTAGTCAAAATGATTTTTGGGGATGACTCTCAATATTATATATACCTAGAAAGAGGAAGAATGCTCCCAGCAGAGTATAAAAATCTCTGGTTGTGCTCCTGTTAAAAGGACACCTGTCTCTCTTGCATAGCATAGCACATCACGGCAGTGCTCTCCTTGTTTCATGTGATGATATCTTTGTGAAAGGAAAGCTATTGGAAACAAACTAAGATATCAAGACAGATAAATTATTGCCAAAGTTGGGAAGAAATTTTAACAAAAATAATTACCAAAGGAATGTGAGATAAATCAGACTAAATGTTAGCTAGAACTGAATATATTTCATGCACTCTATTATATATACTGTAAATTGCTTTAAATGATTAACTTCTATGAGAAATTGTCCATAAAAATAATTCCACTAAAAAAACCACTGTGGTTTTGATCTTGAATATCACCCAAAGGCTCATAGGTTAAAGGCTAGGTCTCCAGTCTGTAGCACTATAAGCAGAGGGATGTGCCTTTAGGAAAATGGGGCCAAGTGGCAAAGCTCCTTGGAGGCCATTCCTTTGTTGGAGAGATTGTGAGCTAGACTTCCCCCACTTATCTTTTCTCTTTGCTTCCTGCCCACCATAATGTGCACATCACCACAGGCTCAGAGCAACACTGCCAAATGACTGCAGACTAAAACCATAAGCAGAAAACAAGCCTTCTAAGTTAAGTGTATCATATATGTTAGATCTACCCAATTTAACCCTGTCACCCTATCAATAATTAATATATACCCAGTCTTATTTTGTGTATGTCCTTATTTCCTGCATTTTACACTGAACTATTTTGAAACAAATCTCAAACAGTACATTATTTCATCTACAATTATTTTAGTGCTTCTCTAGAAAATAAGCATCTTTTCCTTTTCATTTCTAATTAGCATACAAAGTAACTGGCTTCCTTATGGCATTTTCAAATATCTTTAATTTTGGTTAATCCAGCTTCTGGCCCCCAAGTCTAACTTACGTCCTTTGAACCCCAGTATTTCCCTTTCCATTCCCATGTCACGAGATACACTGCCTTGCCATCCCTTTCCCTAAACCCCCATGAGTCTTTTCCTATTTTCCTGGCTTCTACTCACACTAAGTTCCACATACATACACATATAAGCTGGAATTTAAGATCTGCACAGGAGAAATTACATGATATATTTGTCTTTCTGGGGGTAGATTACCTCACTTACAGTATTTTCTAGTTCCATTCATTTTCCTGAAAATTTTGTAATTTCATTTTTCTTTGCGACTATATAATATATTGTTGTATATCTGTAACTTTTACTTCACCTTACATCTGTTTATGGAGCTCTAGGCTGATTCTGCTTCCCAGCTACTGTGGACAAAGCTGCAGTAAACTTTGTTGTGGTAGGATACCATCCTTTGGGCACATGCCAAAGATAGATAGAAATGTGTCACATGGTAGGCTCTAGCTGTTCTTTTAGTTTTCTTGAGAAATGTATGCATTGATTTCCATAGTGGTACACCAGTTTATACTCCAACCAACAATCAATGATGGTTCTTTTTATTTGATATTTTTACCAGCATTTGTTTTCATTTTTATGACAGTCAAAGAATCCTTTCCTAAAATGCAATTACTACAATACTCAAAACTAACAGTCATAGCTCCTTAATATCACCAAATATTTTTCTGGTGCTCAGATTTTTCCAGTTTCCTACAGTGTGTATTGATTGGGTTATATTTGAAATGGGTTGACTCTTCTTTGAATGAAGATTACAAATCATTTAGTTCTGGTTTTTTTGTCACTCTTCAGCCTACAGATTCCCCTCCCCTTCTATTTTCTTTACAATGAAACTACTGAAAAAAATGGAAGGTTCATCCTATCAAACTTCTTACAATCTTTATTTTGTTAATTACAATATTTTTTCAAAAAATTACCTGTAGCCATGTTTTCAGAAAATTAGTAATAGAGATAAAAGGCAGAGCAGACTGAAATGTCAGCAATCATAGCTATTCCTTAAAATGTTCTACGCACAATGGTTTTAGCAAGCATTAACAATATTGCTTAAATGTATTAGTTTCTAAGAAGTTGAAAAATAATATATTTTAATTATGTCATTCTTCATTTGTTGACCAACTGTAATACATCTATAACAAATGTATACTGTATCACCTCATTTAACTTAAGTGTATAGCCTAAAATGCAAGATGAACATTTGATTTAGAAGTACCAAGAACACTGTTCATAAACTTTCTAATTAGACTTGTGAATGAGTATAAATGTGTCATCCCATAACAATTTCCAGAAGTCCTTGAAGGATGATAGGACTTGGGGAATGATGGACTGGAGTTCATGATCAAATGAGGAGCATATCCTAGTGAAATTTACATATTTACTATTAAAATATACCAAGTCACTGTGGGCTCCTAAGGCATGAATGAACTCAAGATAACTTAAATAAAAGAATATTATCAATTTAATTAGAAAAAAAGGAGTTAGGAGACTAAGATAATTATAAAAATATTTGGATAAATATGATTTTAAAATATTTTTAATGTATTATACTGTATTACTTTATCAATATTTGGGAATGTCCTGGTATGTATTAGGTCAATACTGCCATTTTTTTTTTTTTTTGGTTTTTTCGAGACAGGGTTTCTCTGTGTAGCTTTGCGCCTTTTCCTGGAACTCACTTGGTAGCCCAGGCTGACCTCGAACTCACAGAGATCCGCCTGGCTCTGCCTCCCGAGTGCTGGGATTAATACTGCCATTTTAATAACACTCAACTGTGTATGAAAAAATGAAACTTGTAATTAGCCTCAGTGTAATTCAAAGGCTTATTATTAGTAACATATTATTATTATTTACATAATAGATACTCTGTCCTAACATCAAAGAAATATTAGGAGAAAAAGTTCCTATTTTTATTTTTTTTACCCAAAATCATCAAATGCCTTGAAGTAGGATACATTAAACACTGAATCCAAAGAAGCAAGAAAAACTGGTGAGTGTCTATTTCACTTAATAATAAATATTCCTAAGCATAAGAACAAAAGAAAAAAATTACACTTAAAATATGTTTTTGTGTCACAGCAATTTAGACTATTCAGTACTAACATAAAAGATAAGCAGCAATCTAGGAGAAATTAGCAAACATGTTTCTCAAAATGTAGAAGCTCTTAGCAGCAAGTCCACTCATAAGTAAGAAGTAGAAAATATTAATGAATTTTTCATTCTGAAACAAAGAAATAGTGCAAATTAAATGAATAAAATTCTTTCTTCCTTCAAATTTACCACTAAATTTTTTCTCTAACATTACAATCCAATGTAGGAACTGGCACAAAAAAAAGAAAGAAAAGAACACTTTTGTCCTGCTTGAAGGAACCATGTATAACTTTATAAAGAGCAAACTGGTAGTAGTTATAAAGGCCTTAAAATTATTCTTAACCTCTCTACTAAAATATCTCTTATCACATGTTTAAAATTCTTTATATAGTTGTTTTATATGAAAATATTATGTAAAAAACATTAAAAATGTTTCATTTAAATTACACATCGTTCTGTGTAACATCAAAATTCACCCACCACTTGACTTCACTCCAGCATATGAATTGTCTCTGTGCCTGTTAGTCACTTTGTAGGATTTTGGTTATTAGATGAGTATGCAAAACACAAATGGAAAAAAATTTATCACTTTAACCAATTTTAAGCATAGAGTTCAATGTCACTAAGAGCATTTACATGACTATGCAAATATCATCATGCTTCAACCAAAACACCTTTACTTTTTAATATATGTATAGTATACAGATCCACATATGCAAATTTATGAGTTTTTAATAGTAGAGTGAAGATAAAAGAGATTTCCATTATTTTTTAAAGATTCCACTACTTTCAAAAATCCCCTCTGATGTTAAAATAGAAACTTTCAAAGCAAAAAAAAAAAAATGCAGCAAATTCAGAACTATGAAGTGAAGACCACTAAGTACAATCCATGTGCTAATCATCCCCTTCTGTTGAGAGCTAGGCAGATCCAAGATTTCCTCAGAGTCTCAGATGAAAGAACAAGGGGGACCTTGTTCTGTGTCATTGTCTTGGGGAATACTTGGCAAGGTCCACTCTGGTGCTGGGGTCAGGGCCTCAAAGGAGTTAAAATTTAGATTCCTGAGAACTTGGCTTTTTCCCTGAAGACACTGAAGTCATCTATCCCAAGGCAGCTGTTCCAGTCTGTGATCAACTTGAGATATCCTGTTTTCCCCTGTGCAACACTGATATATTATCCTCCAGCTGACTTTGTCACATTGTATGATGGCTTTGCTGAGTCTGTCAAATTCCCCCCCTTGCAAACTGTCTTTAAGGTGCTGTACTTCCTGTGCAAGCTCTCCTGAGCCAATGTTCCTCTCTTTTTTATCTTCTAATCTCCTGATCCTTCATCTCAGTAATCAATCACTGAAAAATGCAGGGTAAAGAATGGTCACCCTGCACCCACACACCCAGCTCCTCTGTTCTCTACAATTTTATAACTTTTCAAAAAAGGTTGTCAGCCCATTCAGTGTTCTGGTCCCAATTCATGCCCAGTGTGGGCTATGAAACTTTGTACACAAAATTGAAAGACATAACCCACTAAGGGATAGCAATCAGACCAGCCTTCTGGCCCAAAGTCTCTGCATTATCTTTACCTTCCATGTGCCACTGTAACATTTTACATTTGTTGTTCCTCCTATTAAAAGTACACAGCTCACTAGAGAAATTCTGGCACCAGTATTTCTTCAAGTTGACCATCCAAGGACTCAAGGAACACCGAGGTTCCATTAACATCCCAGCTGGTGTGTTCTTAAGCACAAACTTGCTTTTTCCATGATTAAAAAGCATGGCCCTTGACACAGGTAGTATTTCCACTATTTGATGCTCAAACTGAAGTCCCAAGCAGAGGGTGCTTCTGAGTAATCCGTACTCAATTATAGAACTAATTACTCACAGCAAAGGGCTATTTTATGAGAGCACTATCCTATTCTTTCACAAAGAAGTACCTCAGGTTATCTACCTATATTATTCTAATGAGTCTAAACACAGCACTTATTTCTCCCAGATATTCTCTTGTATGGTGCATTGATTAAACTAATCAGTTGGGGCATATTTTGCCTCTCACTCTCCTTTTTCTCCCATGTGTGTAATAAATAGATTAAAATCACGAACACAAAAATGGATGATGACGTGTTAATCTAGTTCTTTGATTTTAATCTAATAAGATGAGGATCACCCAGAGACACTAAGTAGCTCATAGAGAGGTTAATTCTCAGTCCTGGGTCTTACTATCAAATCTAGAACCTTGTTTGATGCAGGCTGCCCCAGTGTAGTTACCACTAGTGTTTCTGTATCACTGGAAATATATCAACAAATGCAATAACTGGCATAAGCTTATCTCCTAAGGATGTATACCCATTAAGTTGATAACTAGGAGAAAGAAAGCCAGCAGGAGGTACACAGAACACTAGCCCTTGGACTAGGCACTCAAAATTTGACTGTGGTCAAACCTTGTACTGATGTCTATTTCTCACTCACAACAATCCCATAAGTAAAAATAGGTGAAGAGTCACTTCTGCTAAATAGTTACCCCACTTGCTGGGCACGTGTCATGGAGAAGATGTGTTGGCAGCCCCATCTCTCAATCTTCCTCTCTTCCACCTGACTTCTTACAACATCAAACTGTTCCCATGAAACCCAAGCTCACCCAAATAAAATTTTCTCTTTTATTTCTTGGACCAACTCCCTGTGTTTTGAGCTATGGAAATATTATACATTGTTTGTCATATTTTGGAAGTATGATGACTGAGAATCACAGAGGAGAGGGAAGTTGAAGAAGAAAGGAAACAGAGAAGCTGAGTGGGGAGGCAGGAGGAGGAGGAGGAACTGGGATTGGGTTGAGGAGAAGAGAAGGGACCATGACAGTTCCTGTGAAGATGAGTTCAATAGAAACAACAAGAGATTTTCTGTTTTCTAAGCCACTATCAAACCTTATTCAGCTGAGACATAATAAAGACCCCTTGGGAAGGGTGCTCCTTATCCAACTGCTGCTGATCAACACAGGCTATGTTCTTGTCAGGAACCATAAGCCAGGCAAGGGCAGTAGTCCATCAGTACACTAGGAGAAGGTACAGAAGGAAGCACAGTGCACTTTCCAGGTACTTCAGGAATCTGCCTCCCCTCTTCTGAAAGACCCTTGTAAATGTGTAGGTTTAGATTATAAAAACTCCAAAGTAACATGAAGAGATTGGTGTTAGTGAGAGAAGCCTGTAGAGTCTGTCTTCCTTCCAGAGTGAAGCATTCCATTTTCTTCTTCCTTCCTTCCAAGTGAAAAACAATACTCATGAAAAATAGGATTCTCATTTCCAGATAAGAGTGCTGCTATGGGGTTAAAGACTATGAAAACCTTGTTCTGCACAGAACTGACAGGGAATGTTGCTTTCCTCTGTGTTTCTAAAATGGGTCTAAATTTGATTAGTAAAGGAGTCTTTTAAAACATTTATTTTCGGATTATTGTATAATGTTCATCCCCCCCCAACGCCTCCCAAATCTGCCCGTCTCTTCCCCACCCACCCAACTTAAAGTCCTCTTTCTTTTTTTTGTGAATCTATTGTTGTTGTTTTTATTTTATAATTTAATTTAATTTTACATATTAGCCATGTATTCCCCTCTCCTCCCATCTCCCCCCTCCGCCTTCCTCCCAGGCCACCCCCCCCCCCCCCGTTCCCTCCAGGGCAAAGACTCCCCTGGGGATTCAGCTCAACCTGGTAGATTCAGTCCAGGCAGGTCCAGTCCCCTCCTCCCAGGCTGAGCAAAGTATCCCTGCATAAGCCCCAGGTTCCAAACAGCCCGCTCATGCACTAATGACAGGTCCCAGTACCACTGCCTGGGTGCCTCCCAAACAAATCAAGCTAATCAACTGTCTCACTTATCCAGAAGGCCTGATCCAGTTGGGGGCTCCTCAGCTATTGGTTCATAACTCATGTGTTTCCATCCATTTGGCTATTTGTCCCTGTGCTTTTTCCAGTCTTGGTCTCAACAATTCTCGCTCATACAATCCCTCCTCTTTCTCGACGATTGGATTCCTGGAGCTCCAGCTAGGGCCTGGCTGTGGATCTCTGCATCTGTTTCCATCAGTCATTGGATGAGATTTCTAGCATGACAGTTAGGGTGTTTGGCCATCCTATCACCAGAGTAGGTCAGTTTGGGCTGTCTCTCGACCTTTGCCAGTAATCTATTGTGGAGGTATCTTTGTGGATTTCTGGGGACCTCTCTAGCACTTTGCTTCTTTCTATTCCCATTGGGTCTTCATTTATCATGGTCTCTCTTTCCTTGTTCTCCCTCTCCCTCTTGATCCAGCTGGGATCTCCCACTCCCCTAAGCTCTCTTTCCCTTGACCCTTGCCTTTCATCACCACCCCCCTCATGTACAGTTTGCTCATGTAGTTCTCATCCATTTCTCTGTCAGTGGGCAATCCCTGTGTCTTTCTTAGGGTCCTGTTTTCTAGGTAGCCTCCCTGGAGTTGTGAGTAGCAGTCTAGTCATCTTTGTTTTATATCTAGTATCCTCCTATGAGTTGTGAGTACATACCATGTTTGTCTTTCTGAGTCTGGGTTACCTCACTCAGGATGATTTTTTCTAGATCCATCCATTTGTCTGCAAACCTCACGATGTCATTGTTTTTCTCTGCTGAGTAGTACTCCATTGTGTATATGTACCACATTTTGTTTATCCATTCTTCAGTTGAAGGGCATCTAGGTTGTTTCCAGGTTCTGGCTATTACAAACAATGCTGCTATGAACGTAGCTGAGCATGTGCCCTTGTGGTATGATTGAGCATTCCTTGGGTATATGCCCAAGAGTGGTATAGCTGGGTCTTGGGGGAGATTGATTCCAAAATACCTATCAACTCCAATTTGTGCTGTCTGTATAATTTTAGATGTGTAGTTTTACCCTGGAGTATGTACTCAGTGGCTACACTTTTAAGGAAAACTGGATTTTCCTGTCCCAGAATCTATTAATCCATGCATTTTCAACTAGGGGTAGGATTTCATGACCACCTCCCCTTTCTATGTTAGGATTTAGCACGGCTTAAGCATGCACAGATATTGTGTGTGCTGTCATATCCTCTGTGAATTCATATGTGCAGCTGCCCTTCTATGTCCAAAAGATACACTTTCCTTATATTAATCAATCACCTCTGGCTTTTATACTCTGGCCATCACCTCTCTTGCAATGATCCCTGAGCTTTGGGAGGAGGATTTGTGATAGAAATATCCTATTTGGAGATAAGCACCCCATAGTCTCTTGTTCTCTGAACCTTGGCCAGTGGTAAATCTCTGCGTTTATTACTGTCTATACTACTTTAAATAGAAGTTTCTCAGATGAAGATTGATAGATGCATTGATCTATGTATATAACATTAAGTCATTAGGAGTCAATTTGATATTATGTCCATTTAGCAACATAATAGTAGTAGGGTCTCCCCTACAGCCTATGACCTAACTAGCCACAGGTTCTTGGCCAAATAATAGTGCCAGGTATGAGTTTCACCTTGTGGAGCAGGACTTAAATACAATCAAACAGTGATTAGTTACTGTCTTAGTTTGAGTTTTATTGCTATGAAGAGACACCATGACCACAACAACTCTTACAAAGAAAAATATTTAATTTGAGCTGGCTTACACTTTAGAAGTTTAGTCCATTATCATCATGGAAGGAAGCATTGTGGCATTCAGCCAGACATGGTGGTGGAGAGGTAGCTGAGAGTTCTGCATCTGGATCCACAGGCAGCAGGATGAAACAGTGACACACTGGGCCTTGCTTGAACTTCTGAAACCTTAAAGCCCACCCCCAATGACACATTTCCTGTAACAAGGCCACACCTCCTAATAGTGCCACTCCCTATGAGCCCATGGAGGCCATTTACTTTCAAACCACTACAGTTACTCACATGATATTCATATGATCACATCAGTGGGAATGTCTTATTAGGCAATCATTAGTTGCTACTGGGCCATGTAGCTAGTTTCAGGCCAACTTGTAATGTACAATAAGAGGGATAAAGTAAAAGATAGATCCTAGCTACTCAGTCACTCTACATCTGTTTGTATAATTCTATGTATTGATTCAAGTGTTTGTGCCAGTATAATGGACAGCCTTGCTGGTGACTCCAAACCAAAAGGTGAACATATCTCAATTAACAAAATATAATAATCTCTACATAAATGTTGGAACAGGAGTATGTATTACTAATCTTTAACCCACAATTCCATGACAGTGTTGTAAGGAGAGGCACAAGTCAACCAGCCAAGTACAAGCCTAGGGGAACAAGTGTCTTGTGAATGCAAACAAGGAGAGTCACCCAAAGAAACTCAGATCATAAATAAGGTGACAGTATGTTGTCATTACATCTAAAATGTCCTGGGTAGATGTGGCAGGTATTCTTGGAAGTCAGGGGATGAATGAAAGACACTCCTCCTCTGCCACTCAGTCCAGAGACAAACTACACACACATACACATACACACACACACACACACACACACACACACACACACACACACACACACACGAGAGAGAGAGAGAGAGAGAGAGAGAGAGAGAGAGAGAGAGAGAACACACTATTTTGGGCCCCTCCCCTCAGTTAACACAAGAGATTCTGAGTCATCCTCTCCTGAGCATCATCCATTACTGTTCTGAACAGGACTGGACTTGTTTTCAACAGACAGCTGGATCTAGGGACCACATCTCACTTCTTGATGTCATTAATTGGATTATGAGTCAGAGTTGTAATGAAGACAACTTTTGGTGTCACTGGTAACTGTCAAGGGAAATGTAAACGCAGAGGCCCAAAAGCCACAGAGGGAAGGCAAGCAGGAGAGATTTGCTTTGTTTATTGGGCCCATGTGGTCATCGGATCAATGGTCAGCATCATGGGACTTTTGTGTAGACAGACCTTCAGTTTTTTCTGCTGCTCCCAGAGGCCCTTAGATATGACCAGCTTTCACCCAGAGTGGCTCATTAGTAACAGGAAAAAGCAGAATGAAGCAAAAGTTGACTCAAAATAGCCAGAGAAATAAACTGAAAAGAGAGATAAACAGTAAATTGTCTTACATGCAAACCAGGCCAGCTCCTTCTGTGATGATAGTGTAGAATGCACCGGGGCATCTTCATCAAAGAGTTAAACTTCAGAGGATGATAAAAATATCCACCCTGACTTAGCAATCCCACAAAAGCTTAGTACATACACAATCTTGTATCTTGTAGGTTATGCTGAATAAAAAGCATTGTCTGAGCAAATCATCATCTCCATCAATTTGAAAGTCAAACTGCATGTATAGGATTCTCAGCCTCTCTAATATCCCTGTAACCCTCTCAGACTTCACATCCTCTCCTTGCTTTTGGCTTATACACTATCAGATCCAGCTGCAGTCTTCCTTTATTTTTAAAATCCCCTGGTCTATTGTAACGTTTATAGCTAGCAGGAGGCTCATCTTCAGTCCTTGGGACAGGATGCATTATGACATCATCTGAGGAAGTTATAAGGTACCTGTTGCTTAGGCCCCTTAAGGACTCCACTCCTGAGCAAAGTCATATATCCCAACACTTTACAAACCAAAGCACAGGAAGACACAATATCAAATCAAGATTCACTCTCTAGCAGAGACTGGAGGCCCCTGAAGGAGAAGAGACCAGTGTCAGGATGCTTGGTTATCCTCACTTTGTTCTGAGTGAGGCTGAGAGAAGTCAGGCTAGAAGGGACAAAGAGTAAACCAGGCCTGACTATCATGCCAGAGTTTGAGAGAACAGAGAGAAAGAAGGGTTTGAGTCCTTGCCACCACATAATTTAGGGGTCAATGATGACTTATCAGGGGTCAAATTTGCCTCAATCCAATCCAGCTCCATGATTCATTTCCTTGACAAGTTAGACGTCCACTCCCTGTCCTCTTTCCCTCTTTAGTAAAGTGGTGAGGGGGTAAAAGCCTGTTAGGCTCATGGCTTATCTGTCCATGTTAATGGAAGCAATAATACAATGACTTGAATATAACAGTGTTCATAACCTCAATGTGTGCTCACTTTTACCATGAACAAGGCTTCATGTACCAGTCTCATTGACTTTTTCCTCAAAGAGTCTAGAAATCACCCACTGTCCACAAAAAGAATAGCTCCTCATCCCAGGCAGCCCAGGGGTCCTGAAAAGCTTCTGTGGTGGTATCTAAGTTGCCCGTTTCCTCTTTCTCACTCAGGTCACCAGATAAATCCTTGCATCTTGGAAATCTACAAAGGTGGCATGACTTAGGTGGGTGGGTTGGAGCAGTGTGGTTGCTATGCCACCACTCCTTGAATTGGGTGGGTGCCAAGGGGTGGGACCTTGGCAGGCTATTAACCATTCTGCCTCTGGTAAACACCAACTAGGAATAGGACCTTGCCCAGCTTCAGCAAGCAGCAGACTTTGAGATCCAAATGCATTGTAAGCAAAATAAAGTCAAAAGCCATGGATTTCCTGTTAGTTTCCTATTTGAGTGGTGCAATCTAACCTTGTCACATGTCTGTTTATATAGTTCTGTAACTGATACCTATTCAAGACACAGTTCCCGTTCTGGGAACTCCAACACAGAGCACAAAAGGACCAAGTAACCTGCTCACCCAAACAAACATGTCATGGAGAGCGGAGGATAAAGTTAGAGGCCCACCCATTTCAGACAGAAACTATTGTCATCAGATATCTTGATGAAGTGTTAGTGCTCACATCTGAGTTGGTCTGAACCGTATTTCTGAGCTTCCGTGATCTTAAAGCTTTCCACACTGAGATTAACACTGCCCCAGCACATGCAGTGCCGGAGCGCAACATTTACAAAGGGAAACAACTTGAAAGTAAAGGAAACCAAAAGGCATAATTACCCCAGGCAACTGTTTTGTTCACGCCGTGACTGTGGTGGTTTTAAACCCTTATAATTTATCACAGCTCAGAGCAGTTTAAATCTCAGCTGTGCTCCTCTGAGAAATCGAGATGCTTCTCTTTCTTTATGCCTCCTGACAACCTATTCTTTTAATATCATCTTAGTTCTGAGACGGCACAGACCCTGCTCTGCCTTCGTCACGCAGAGAGAAACGGCTGGCAGCAGCAGACGGTTACCTTTGCATGAGGCTGCCAGGAACAAACAAGCAGTGAGTGGAGCAATTCCGAATGGGGATCATTTCTCTCAGGTTCAAGTATCAGTTTGCTTGTTTTGCGGCTGTTAATCACCTCTTAAGCAAACAGTCTCTTTATCTATGTACTCTGCCTCATTTCACTTTCAAATTATGTGTGTGTGTGTGTTGCTCCTAACAGCTTATTATGATCTATAATTAACAATTTTGTTGAAAGCAGAGCTGAGCCCTAAAGAGAAGCACAGACTATCTGAGAAGTAACTTGAAACAGGAGGTCTTTGTTTTCACAGGAGATTTGACAAGCAGCATCTCGCTCCTTTCTCTGTTGTGATCCATTGTGTTCAGAAATCCCCAAGTACAGACGCAGAAAATTGAAATGTTTCACATTGGGGCTAAATTTCAATTTGTTACCTTCGGACGTGAATAAACGGGGGGTGGGGTTGGGGGGGTGTTGGTTTAGAACCATGACTAGGATTAGGCACCACTTAGAATCCACAGGAAAGCAGGAGCAGTGGGCAGGACTACCCCCAGCACAAGGATGCTTTCTGGAAGCAGCTTGGGAAAGCTCCCAGGTAATCAACAAAGTACAACCAAGTCTTGGGACTGTTGAGACAAATTCTCTAGTCTTCCCTGCAGAAGCCCAGGAGAAAAGGAAGAACAGGGAACAATTAAGTGGTTAAAGGTGGAATTTACTACGCTGCTCTAAAACAGTGGTTCTCAAACTGTAGGTCGTGACCACTTTGCAAAACCTCTACTTCCAAAAATATTTACATTATGCTTCATAACAGTAGCACAATTACAGTTATGAAGTAGTAGTAAAAATAATTTTTTCATTGGGAGTCACCACAACATAAGAAACTGTGTTAAAGGGCATTAGGAAGGTTGAGAACCACTGTTCTAAAACTTAGATTATGTTCCAAGCCCAAGGTACATTTCCGGTCTAAATGACTCGCATTCTTGTTGTGGGATGGTCTGTATGTCAAATGTGTTGCTGATTGGTCAATGAATAAATCACTGATTGGTCAGTGGCCAGGCAGGAAGTATAGGCGGGACTAACAGAGAGGAGAATTGAGAGAACAGGAAGCTGAGTAAAGAGACACTGCCAGCCGCCATCAGGACAAGAAAGATGTAAAGTACCGGTAAGCCACAAGCCACGTGGCAAGGTATAGATTAATAGAAATGGATTAATTTAGGCTGTAAGAACAGTTAGCAAGAAGCCTGCCACGGCCATACAGTTTGTAACCAATATAAGTCTCTGTGTTTACTTGGTCGGGTCTGAGTGGCTGTGGAACTGGCGGGTGAGAGATTTGTCCTGACTGTGGGCCAGGCAGGAAAACTCTAAGCTACACATTCTTTTTACCCATCTTTTATTTTATACAAATTTACTGAGTATGTAGCAACAATCTCACTCTTGGAAGCAGATCTTAAGGTAATGAAGTCATCCCGTAGGCAGACTTCCTGGATATGTTCTGGCATAGATAACCCATGTTTCCTTTCCCTTTAATGACTGGAGAATATTTTCTGTGAGACTTAGGAAAGACCGACAGCTGTGCAACCTTCATGGGACTGGACTAGGGCCTCTGCGTAAGGGAGACAGTTGTGTAGATTGGTCTGTTTCAGGGGCCCCTGGCAGTGGGATCAGGATCTATCCCTGGTGCATGAGCAGGCTTTCTGGAGCCCATTACCTATGGTGGGATGCCTTGCTCACCCTTGATACAGCGGGGAGTGCCTTGGTCCCATCTCAACTGAAAGTACCAGATTTGCTGTATCCCCATGGGTGGGCTTACCCTTTTGGAGGAAGGGATGGGGGGTGGACCAGACTGGAACGTTTGGGGAGGGGGATCAGGAGGAGGGATGAGAGAGGAATCTGTGGTTGGTATATAAAAATGAATTTAAATTTTTTTTTAAAAAGCTACAAAGGACACAGGACACAGTTCTTGAGGTCTGTGCTAATGGTCTTGGGTAGGTCTGGTTTGCTGTTCACATAGGTAACAAATTCTTTCCTGAGAGACAGAAGAACAGCTGAGCATGGCCTTTAGTTTGAGACAGCTTCACAATCTTGAGTCCTATCTCTTTTTCATTTGGAATGCAAGTTCGAAGCCCTTCTATGCTGCTCTTCTAAACTTAATTCTAAAATGAACCAGATGCATTTCCTGTACCCTCGGCACATTCTTCACTTGAAGCTGCTCTGTATTCTGTCTCTTACTTTATTTTAGCATGAGCACAACCAGTTTTATCTAGTCAACTATTTGTTCATTGCAAACACATCCCAATTAAAGGTGCTACAGGAGATTAGGATGTACCTCCACCAAAATGCCACATTAGCAGAAATGTTTTTAGTTGAAACAATAGAGTAATAGCAAATGATGCCACTAAAGCCTTCTATACACCCTAGGATACAAATTTCCACTTTTAAGGTAATATCCCATTGCTGTCTGAAGAAATCTTAAAGAGGCCTGTAGACAAATTTCTAAATGGTCTTATTAAATAAAAAACACAGAGCCAAATATAGAGGTGAAAGCCTTAGATCAGGGAAATAGGGAAAGCAAACAGCCAACCTTACCTTACCTACTCTGCAGCTTCCAAATGAAGCTACTTCCTGTCTTCCCATGCCTTTATTGCCTTGCTGTTCTGCCCTCTCATTGGCTCTCTTAGCCCAGCTACCTTACTTTCTCTTCCTACATAGCTCTGTCACTTTCTGTCTGTCTGTACAGACCTCCAGGCCTCTATGGTTGGTACTGGTATTAAAGGCATGTGTCACCATGCTTGGCTCTATTCCCTAGTGTAGCCTTGAACACACAGAGATCCTGCCTGCTAAGGGATTAAGGGCGTGTGCTGCCTGACTTCTTGTTGCCTGACTACTTAAAATGGCTGGCCTTTTCCCCCTGACTGCAGGCAAGCTTTACTTATTAACATATAACTAAAATATCACCTCATTTCCCCTTTTTTGTCTAATAAAAAGTAAAAAAGTTATAACTAATATAAGAAAAACTATATACAATAGTTATAATAATTATACAATATGTTCAAGCAAAAAAGGGGGAAGTGATGGGGAAATGTTTTTCTGTATGCTGTGAAAATATGTTGCTCTGACTGGTTGATAAATAAAGCTATTTGGCCTATGGTAAGGCAGCTTAGAGGCAGGTGGAAAATCCAAACCAAAGAAAAAGGGGAGGTAAAGCAGAGACCCCAACCACTACCAAAGGAACAACATGCCAGCAGACCAGTAAGCCATGGACACGTGGCAACCTATGGATTAATAGAAATGAGTTAATTTAAGATATAAGAGCTAGCTAGCAAAAAGCTTGAGCCATGGCCATTAAGCCTCTGTGTGTTTACTTTGGGGGCACAAATGTGAGAGATTTGTACTTACCGCTGGCAGGCAGGGACACAGGAAATCTTCTGACTACAGAGGCCCTTAATCACTGTAGACACTTATCAGCCCAAAGAAGGCACAAGAAACCTCACTAAAGTAAGTCTTCTCTCCTGTTCATTTCCTTATAGTTTGCTAGCCATAAAAGCCTAAATACCTCCCCTTTGTCCTGATGTTTCTCCTTACACTTACTAATCTTTGCTACAATGCTAGATAAGACCCATGTTAGAACCAAACCTCTCAGATCATTGAGCTTGTACTTCTAGGAGCACTGTGTTGTAATACATTCATTTTTCTCTTGTTTATCTTTTGTCTGTTAAAAGAGACCCATCTACAAAATCTAGGAAAGTAGAGGTAACATTCTGTTTTGCTTTGTCTTGTTTTTTCCCATTCCTTATCATTTTTAATACTGAATTTTACAAGAATAAATTATATATTTGGATATGGAGGGACAGCCATCTTTTTCTCCTATCTTTTTATCCTATGGGTGGTCATTGGATTTAACAAGGGAGCTTTCATAATTGAAATTTCTTAAGTTTCATGTTCTGATTCTGTATCAGATTTCTTACATTATGCCCAAGAATCTGTAGTTTGGGAAACTCCTGACATGAAACTGATCAGAATCTGTTTCTAGAATCCACTGATCTAGTCCATAGGTTAATGTTGGTCAAATTAGGTAAAAAGTTAGGAGTCACCCTACTGACAGTGGTTCAACTTGTGGGTCCTAACCCCTTGGGGGTCAAATGACCCTTTCACAGGGGTTGCCTAAGACCATCAGAAAACACAGATTATGAAACAGCAATGAAAATTACAGTTATGAAATAATTTCATTTTTGAGGGGGTCACAGGATTAGGAAGGTTGAGAACCACTGCTAATAGAGATGGTGCAAAGGAGGATTTAAGAAGCAGGCAAGATCCGGTGTGTACTTGGGTGACCTCACCAGACTCCAAAAGATAGTGCTAATCCAGTGGTCAGACAGGTGCCCTGGTTAAATAAGCGGGTCACAAAATAAAACCCAATGTTTCCAGTCTGGATAAGGAGGAAGAGAGGTATACAGGTAGGAAGGAACAAAAAGAGAGCATGAGGGAGAGAGTAAACAGAGTGTATTAAGTCTGTGAAATTGTCAAAGAACTAACTTCAATAAGAATACAAATTAAAACATTTAAGAAATAATATGAGGATGCTGAAGTATAGCTCTCCACTATTGATGACTTCTGGTGGGAGGGGAAGGACTCAGTTCTGTTTAAAGGGCAGACCACTGAAAGTTTGACCATGCCCCAGTGAGTATATGGATAGCACAAACTGGACTTTTTCTATTTTTTTAACAATTTTTGGGGGGTTATAAGGGTGGGGGGAAGACATGGAAGGACTGGGAAGTGAGAGTGATGGGGTACATGATGTGAAATTCCCAAAGAATCAATAAAATATTAAAAAATGTAAGAAAAACGAGGGAAACAAGTTATTTATATAGTGTCACAGTTTTGCAAAAATATAAATATTAAATATGTTTTCAAAAATAATTTTGCAAGAATTTTGACACAAAATAACTGTCCAAGCAGAGGTATATAGCACAAATCTTAAAAGGTCTTATTAATAAAAACAAACCTGGTGCCAGTTATTGGGGAGAACACTGAAAGATCAGAGAAGCAGAACCAGCTACAGCTACCTCACCTTGCCAACTTCTCTGCTGATCCTGTTTCCTCAGACTGGAAGCCTCTGAGTTCTCATCCAAATGGATCTCAGCTGAACTGCTACTAAAAGCCTAAAAGCTTAACCAGCTCTAGTTCCTGGTTTTCACACCTTATATACCTTTCTGCTATCTGCCATCACTTCCTGGGATTAAAGGCTTGAATCACCATGCCTGTTGCCAGTGTGGCTTTGAACTCACAGAGATCCGGATGGATCTCTGCCTTTGGGTACTAGAATCAAGGGTGTGTGTGCCACCATTTTCTGGCCTCTGTATCTAGTGGCTGTTCTGTTCTCTGACCCCAGATAAGTTTATTAAGGTGCACAATATTTTGGGGAACACAATATCACCACACAAATAGTACATGTTCACTGCCCAGAAAGTGCCTCTGTCTGTAATCTGTCTCCATCGCTGAAGCTGTTCACGATCATGTCAAATGACAGAACTGCCTTGGACAATCATTAAAAGTCTCAGTTTCCAAAGTCTGTTTGTTCCCTGTGTGAAAATTCATTTGATAAAGCAGGTGGTGTGAGCTTTAACTAAAAACCTTGAATTTGGAATTGAAGGGTGAGCCAGAAAGAAAGAGAGTTGATGAAGGAAGCCTGTGAAAGGACCGATGAATGCAGAGGTGAGGAGATTCACCACTAAAACTCGGTTTCTACAGGAAACTTTTATTAGATGGCAGAAGGAGCGAAGGCTGGGGAGCCCCAGAGTTCTAGACTCGTGGTGGCCAGTTTGCTTCATCAATGTTCCTCGCAGGGAAAAAGCAGAACAAAAATAAAGAAGAATCATTCTTCAAAGCAAGAAATATTGCGACTTAAATTGCATTCATGAGATTCTCTGATTTAAAAAAAAAATCAATTTGTCAGATCAATTTTTCTTAAACAAGTTCATCATACGCTAGAGCAATGAGCCAATCAATAGGGAATGTTTTTCAGCTGCTTCCTAGCCTTCCCACTTCAGTAATTGCTAGAATTTCATATCGACAGGCCATAGGATACTTTGAAGGCCGAATTGATCCATTAGCCTGTGGTGCTACAAGCCGGGACTGTAATAATGCTGTATCCCCCCAGGGACTGGGCCTGAAATCAAATAGGAGGTAAGCCATTACATTATGCTTTTGACCCTGCGAGAGCCTCTATTGGAAACGTGGGAGAGAGGGAAAAAAAAAAAAAAAAGAACCAAGACAGTTGGAAAGGGAGTGGAATACAGCAGGAAGAAGCAGACAGCAGAGGCCTGGGGAAGGGGGAAATATTGCAAGATCCCCAGCCTGCCTGTGGATGGTCACCGCTAAACAGGAAATTCAGTGTGGCCTGGTGACACCAGGAGCAGGGCAGCTACAGTGGGGAGGAAAGCAAGCTTGAGAGGCTTCTGGAGGGGAGCTTGGTGTTGAACCTTAGCTCATAGCTTTTATTTAACAGCAACAAGAATAAATGCCTGTGCCTAGGGCCAAGGAGAAAGGGAGCAGTCTGGCCAAGGAGAAAGCAAGAGTGCAGGGAAAATGGAGACATCTACCTATTGCCAGGAAGCAGACTTATTCATCTTGTAATCATTCCCGCACAGCTGCACTGTTCATTTGTACAACCTGCTAGCTTAGCATGTTACCATAATAGGGATCATGATGCACAAAGCATCTAAGAGAAATCAAGGTTTGATTCACCACCAAGAAATTACCATATGGAGCCAGGTCATACTGCCTTCTGCAGTATAAAGTCTAGCATTTGTAACAGGAAATAAAATTCAACAGAATGGATTATACAACATTCCAGTAAAAGGTAATGATTGCCCCATTACAACGGAGCTGATAATCTGTTCATCAGAGCTGTCATTCACTGTCTTCCATATCACAGTTACATAGGCTTCTCATGAGTGTCTGTAGAAAGCAAATTTGCACCAGAGATGGAAATCTCCCACCACACACTAGTGTGCTTAACCTTCAGCTTGTATGTGGGAATTAGACATGCCTTATTAACACTCAAAAGCCAAGCTCTTACTGCTCTCAAATACAAGCAAGTGTAGATATAGTCATTATATTGGTCACAAAAGGGCTGGATCTGCACGGTCAGTTGGCATATGTTGGCTGCTTAGGTCTGTCCCCAGCAGAAGACAAACCAGTATTCTGTGCTGTGACATGTTGGGCATCAGACATTTCAAAGAACACTGACCCGCTGAGAAACTGACATCTTTTTCAGTTTTCATGAAAACCTGACTTAATTGGCTCATCTGGGTACTTCTTCAGGATGTTTCATAACCAGAGCTGAACCTGGACTTCATGCAAATATAATTCCTCTATCTATTTTGAATAGTCAGCTAAAGTGTCAACTTACAGTTTTCTACATAAGAAGTTAGCCAGGGAAGAAAAAAATTACAAACATGATAACTATTTTAATAATAAATTTTGTCACTAGGGTACTAAATAATCACACTAGCAGAGTTAGAAGACATGCAGTTTGTAATGTATTTATTTTAGGAAAACTTCAGTAATTTTGGAAATTGGAGATTGTAGAGATGGGCTCAGCAGTTAACAGCTGGTACCTGAGTTTTGGTTGCTAGCACCCATGTCAAGTGGCTCA
Source organism: Peromyscus californicus insignis (assembly GCF_007827085.1). Lineage (NCBI taxonomy): Eukaryota > Metazoa > Chordata > Mammalia > Rodentia > Cricetidae > Peromyscus > Peromyscus californicus. The sequence continues at coordinate 78,693,097 of NW_026294573.1, read as the reverse complement.
CAACCACATGTAACTCCAGATCCAGTAGGATTGCACCTCTGACCTCCACGGGCACCTGAATACTCAGCTGCATATATCCACATACAGACATACACAAATAATAAAAAGCAAAATAGAATAATAAACAAATTATGGAAAGTTAAAACTGCATCTATAAGCATATTGTATGTAGTCACAAAGTAGCATACCAACCTTTCCTGTGTTGCAGTCCTGTGGACAAAGCTGCCACTCAAATGCATGCGGTATAAAGTCAGAGTAGGGGTTATGATTCCTATACAAAATGGAACATCAGATTTATATAAGGCTCATGTCAAAAATCCCATCAACATAAGTGGTAGATATAGCTGAATCCTTAGGACTTCTAACATCCTAGTATCTATACTTTTAATATTATGAATGTGTCTCTGATACAGAGCCCGGCATAGGAGTCAATTGGTACTATAGGTTTGTTAGGTGCTCTGAATTCTTACTGTTCAAGGTGAACATGGACCAATGGCATGCTTAGAAATGAAGAAGTTGTAGTCCCACTCCTGATTACCAGGGTCAGAATGTCTAGACACTATATTTATGGGCCTTGAAAGTCATGAAGCATTCTCTAATTGTTTGTGTGCCTATCAAATCTCTTACAGTTACTGAGATGACATTCATGGGACTGTCACTATCCTGACTCACAATGCAAAGAAATGCCTAAGCTGAATTGTACCACCAAATGTCATTATGAATAATATAAAAATATTTCTATTTTTCCATCTAAGTTATCATATGATACCCTTCCACATGTCTTTTGCATTAAAGTTCTTCAGAATATGCTGTTCTCTGAAAAACAGGGAAGTGTCTATGAGAAGTAGTACATGTTTACATGAAGAAATAGAGACAAGCAAAAAATTTAAAAGCCAGTAATGATAAATAACTGAAAGAAGCCGGGCGGTGGTGGCGCACGCCTTTAATCCCAGCACTCGGGAGGCAGAGCCAGGCGGATCTCTGTGAGTTCGAGGCCAGCCTGGTCTCCAAAGCGAGTTCCAGGAAAGGCGCAAAGCTACACAGAGAAACCCTGTCTCGAAAAACCAAAAAAAAATAAAAAAATAAAAAAATAAAAAAATAACTGAAAGAATATTCCACCATAGAAAAGATATCCATGCTGTGGCTATTGTATGATAGAACACATATGCATGCATACAATATGTATGTGTTATCATGAACATTGCACAGAATGAGAAAACCATTGTCAATCAATGGTTTACAATGGCACTGAAGACTGTCATAGGGACAGTGCACTGACTGAAGTCCAGCATACTGCTGCTGTGGCTTTTAGTGTCTATTGTCTCACTAGTTTCTGAATGATTCAAAAGGTACTCATATAGTAATTGTGCCCCTTCATTTCTAATTTTACTAATTTAGGTCAAATGTTTCTTTGGGTTCATATGCTTAGGAGTTGTCAATATTGTCCTTTTTGTTTTTTCAAAGAACTAATACTCTGGTCCTATGTACTGTTATTTTACATTCTGTTTCAATAATGTCTGCCCTGTTCTTCTTGGTTTCTTGCCATCTGCTGCTCATGAGCTTGGCTTGTTCTTGTTTTTCTAAGAATTTGAAGAGCATCATTAGGATTTTGTACATACTATCCCTTTTTAACTTTTTAATTTAAGGATTTTTACATATAAACTTTCCTCTTAAAACTGCTCTAGTAGTGTCCCAAAGGTTCTGGTAAGGTGTTCTCTCAATTTAATTTGATTCTAAGATTTTAAAATTTCCTTCATGACTTCTTTGATGGTCTACCTGTCATTCAAGAGTGTGTTGTTCAGTTGCCAAGTCTGCATGTCATATCTGTAGAATTGGTGGTGTTGTTTACTTTTGTTACTGATTTCTAGATCTAATTCACCATTATCTAATAAGGTACAAGAACTTGTTTATATTATTCCCTATGTGTTAAGACTTGTTTTTGTGGCCTAGAATACAATCTAGAGATAGTCTCATGGTCTGCTGTAAGGAATGTGTATGTCATGTGTATCGGGTAGAATAGTATGTACATATATATTCAATCTGATTGGTCTACTATGTGAATTTATTCTGAGATTTCTTCATTGATATTTATTTCAGATGACTTGTCTAGAGATGACAGTGGGGAATTAAAGCTACCCTCAGCCAGGCGGTGGTGGCACATGCCTGTAATCCCAGCACTCGGGAGGCAGAGGCAGGTGGATCTCTTTGAGTTTGAGGCCAGCCTGGTCTACAGAGCCTGTCCAGGACAGGCTCCAAAGCTACAGAGAAACCCTGTCTTGAAAAACCAAAAAAAAAAAAATTACAAAAAAAAAAAATAAAGCTACCCTCAATTACTGTATCATAGGTGTATGACAATTCATACCAATGAGTGCTTTATATATAAGATAGAAACCTTCAATATTTGATTTATATACTTCTAATTATAACTTATTGTTGAATTCTCTCCTTCATTCATGTCTGCTGGCTTCTTTATCTCTTCTGATTTTAGACTGAAGTCTACTTTATCAAATACCAGAATAGCTGCTTGAGTTTGTGTGGTGGTATTTTACTTGTACTGAAATGTGATTTTAATTGTATGTTAATAAATAAAGTTGCTGGGGGTCAGAGCTATTAGAGCCATAGCAAGTGCATGACAGCGGTGGCGCACTCCTTTAAGGACCTGGAGGGCGGTACATTCAGGCAGTGACGAGGCAGTCACATGTTTGGGTTTACAACCAATTAGAAGGCAGAACAGCTAGAGTATATAAAGACATACACACAGGAAGTAGGCCCCTTTTCGGAGAGCTCTCTTGGCTGAAGAGGATCCCTGAATCAGGAAGGGTGAGGCTCTTAGCTCTGACCTCTTGGCTTTCTTCTCTGAATCTTCTCTGTGTTTCTTATTTAATAAGACCGTTGGTTACATCTACAAGTTTGTTTTCAGCTTCCACACAGTTGATAAATCTCCATCCTTTGACTATCACCCAGTAAGCTTATTTACTAAAAATTATGTTCCTTCCCCATCAAGACTCCAATGCAATTATTCACAGAAGCACAAAAAATATTAAATTTCATTTGGAAACACAAAAATCCAGGGATAACACAAACAATCCCAAATGATTAAAAAAAGATAAAGTACAAGCATTCCAGATTTTAAGTTATACCATAGAGCTGTAGTAATAAAATATATAGTACAGTATTGGTACAAAAGCATACATTGATCAATGGAATAGAATTAAGGACCCAGTTATAAATTCACACTTCCTGATTTTTTTTTTTGACAAAGAAGCTAAAAATACATACTGGAGAAAAGACATTTCCAACAACTGGTACTAATAAAACTGTATACTTATATGTAGAAGAATTAACTTAAGATTCTTAACTCTCACCTCCAAATAGATCATGGACCTTGAAGTAAGAGATGATACCTTGAATATAATACAGAGCTCTAAAATCTACTACAGAGATACTTGCTTATTCATGTTCATTTCTGTTTGCTGTGTAACAAAACATTTCCAGGGGAGATGCAACATACATCTATTCACCCCAGATAGGGAGTCTATGGATAGACCAAAGTATAGGGATACTACCAATGTCCAACTTGGTGAACCAAGGAGTTTTGTTAGGGTTATTTACAGGAATATGCATGAGTGGTTACTTACAAAAACAGAAATGACTCAAAGACAGCTGTGTCACCAAAGCCCACCCTAGCACAGGTGACAGCTCATAAAAGCTGGAAACCTGGAGCACACTGCACAGCCTGCAGCAGCTAAACAGGTTGGAAAATGTCTTTTTCAGGTGCCTCAGTTGGTCTAAACCTCTTCCAAGCAGCTCAACTGGTTTCTACTTCGGTCAGGTGGTTGGTCTGTTCTCACTGTCTTTGGAGCTTTTTGCTCATCTGAGACTATTGGAAAAGTCTTTGCAACTTGTTTTGTCTGAGAATGACTCTCAGAAACTTGGTTTGTTTACTTTTGGAGGGAGAGGCCTAGTCATGAATCTGGTCAGTTTCATGGACTTCCTGAAGCTATTTTGAGTTGTTTACCTCCCTGCTGAAGAAGCTTCTGAGCAGGATAGATTGTTCCAATCTCAGAGAGAACTGTTAGACAGCAATGCTCTATTCACAATAGTCAAAAATGGAAACAACTTTGATCTCTATCAGATAATGAATAGATAATGAAGATGTGGTACATGAATAGATAATGAAAATGTGGTACATTTACACATTGGAATACTATTCAGTTGTTGATGAAAACAAAATTATGAAATTTGTAGGCTAATCCATGGAGCTAGAAACAATTATTCTGCCTCAGGTAACCCAGACCCAACAAACTTTGATTTTTTTCTCTCATTTGTAGATGTCTGATTTGAATATTTAGGTATATATGTTTTTCTGTGTGTATCTATATGTAAAAAGAGTTTAAATGAAGTTACCACAATGAATAATACCAAGTGAACAATTACTAGACATCACAGTCTAACAAAAAGCCCAGTGCCAGGAATGGCTTACTTCTTTAGGAATTATTTGTCAGTGAAGTGCTATGGTCCTCTAAATGTAACAGGTTATTGCTGCTTTCCTTGGTTACTCTCCAAAGACTGAAGATAAACCCCACTGCCGAAGACACCACATACTTTAATCATAGAATATGGATAAATCAAGTTGGTACTGAACTGGAAGCTTCATCCCCAGTGGCTAGCTTTTATAGTGTTAGAAGGCGGTATACATGCTACCATAGGACAAAAGTAATCTTCATTGTCTAGCTCTAAACCATGGTAGCTGGGCCTGGCAGGATATGCCTGCTGTTGCAGTAGTGGTGTGAATGTTATGAATGTAACCGAATATTTTCTGGTTGGACTTAAGGCCTGTTCTACAACACAGAACCCGTACCTGGCATGATTATCAGAAAAATGAACCTGTGAATAGATAATTCATAGGCCCTAGTGAGGAACCCAGTGCTATTATTCTGCAAAAGGGACATAGTTTTAAACTGACTCCTAAGACTTATTCCTGTAGCCATAGGTCAGTTAGCAGTATTTGGTGTTTAACACAAAGACTCACAATTAGTCAAGGTGCAGAACAGAAAGTTCTCATATCTAACTGGAACATCTATATCACACACCTGCACTCAAAGCTTATTTCAGAAGGTGGGTTGGAAATATTGTAAGAGCCAGAAGTAGCAGACAGCTATTAGTGTAATTGTTTTCTGGACACAACAGGGCAGTTGCACATATGAACTCAAAGTGGTTGTGACGGCATTTGCAAGACCTGTGCAAGCTCAAGCCAGGCAAAATGCCAGCATGTAGAGTGAAGTAGGCATAATGTCTCAGCCCTAGCTGAGGAGCAAGTTGCAATAAATGGCTGCTTGGAGAGAAGAAAGTCTGTTTTCTTTAAGGATATGAACGTTGGTAAGTCAAGCATACTTCAGAAGATAGCTTCATACCCAAGAATATTTCAGTAGCACAAATTGGTCTCAATTTTGGGTTCTTATTTCTGTTTTTGTTTTTTGCTTTGTTTGTTTGTTTGTTTTGTTGTTTTAGAATAGAAATTGTGTGGAAGGGAGACTGGAGGGTGAATCTGGGAGGAGTTAGAGGAGGGAGAGTATGATCAAAATATATGAAATTCTTGAAGGTTTAATACAAATAATTTTTAAAACATAATTGTGATTCTTTCAGGCAAACAATAGTGGATCTAGGGTTTTTTTCAGATTTAGTGAGCCTTTTGTGTCTCTTTATTGGTAAATTGATCACATTTAAAGTTATTATAAAAATGTTTAGTAATTCCCGTAATTTTGTTGGTTGTTTAGGTCACAATTTGTTCCCTTCTTTTTCCCCTTACTAACATCTGGAGTTGACTGGTTTACTATGCTGGGCATGACAGATTCTTTCTGTAAGGATCCACGAGAAATTCCACAGAAGACCACCAGACACATATGCAATCAACAAGAGCATTTAATTCTCAAGAATAAAAAGTTCCAGCATGCTGGGACTGCACATCTGACACAAAGGCAAAATGGTGACTCCAAGAGAAGCTCACAGGCTCCTTTTATACAAAGCTAAAGGAATTCTAAAAGCAGTTAGGTAATCCTGCCTATGACTGGCTTAGGGAGTGTATTATGTTAGTACACTTCTAATAGGCTAGTTGTAGTTAGAGTTTTTCTCTCCAGGTTTTGTCAAGCCCCAGCAGTTCCGTAGCCCACTTATAAAATAAATATATAGTCACATATTATTTAAACTGCTCAGCCATTAGCTCAGGCCTACCATTGTCTAGCTCTTATTCTTATACTCAGCCTATTTTTGTTAATCTATATGTTGCCCGCCACATGTTCCGTGGCTTTACCTGTTGCCTTTACATGATGTTCTCAAACTATAGCTATAGCTAGGGCTAGCAGGGGCTGGCTAGGGCTACAATTTAACCATCTTTGGGCAAGTTTGGAAACATTTCAAGGTGGGGGTAGAGAATTTGTCCCTATTTGGTCATTGCCTTGAGATACTATAGGTGATGACTCAGACTTGGTCCAGGCTTGGTATGTGCTATCTCCCTTGTCCTTGCTGTCAGGGGCATTAAAGATTGATTGTCCATTGTTCATGGTTCTTTCAGACACTGCTTGCTCAGTCTCAGAAAACTGAAACTGAGGTTTGTTCTCTGACAGAAGACTGAACAGCATGTTATGGCATCTGCTTGACTCTTTCACTTTCCTACCTTTCCTTTGTTCATCTGTTCCTTTCATGAAATTTATTCTTTCCTGTGCTCTCAAAAGTGAGACTTCTCTCTTCCACCTCTTGGATGGTATTCTTTTAAGTTTCTTCTTCAGTGCTTGCTAAGCTATACAATAGTTTGTGCTTGTCTCAAAATGTGTTTATACCTCTATTAATTTTAATTTTGTTCACTAATCTTAGTAGCAATCATTTAGTTTTAAGGAATGAAATATATCATTCTAACCTCTTCTAGCATTTACCACAACTACTGAGAGATATGTTATTCTGAGAATTTGCCTTTGTAAATGAGTTGGTATTTGCCCTTAGGGTTTTTAATTTTGTTTCTTGGTTTTACATTAAACATTTCACATCTGGACCACAACATACTGTGGTAAGGTTCATTTCTATTCATTTCTGTTTGGATTTTAAATGCCTTTTGAGTTTTGGTGTCCATTTCTTTCTCAAGATTAAGCTATACTTTTAGTTTTATCTAAGATCCTTTTTCTATCCCATGTAGCCTTAGGTTTAGTCTCTTGTCATATCCTAGAGCTCTTATACATTGTAATCCTCTCTCTCTCTCTCTCTCTCTCTCTCTCTCTCTCTCTCTCTCTCTCTCTCTCTCTTTCTCTCTCTCTCATTTCAAAACTATTTTTGAGAATATCCATACATTTATACAACTTATTTTGAAAATATTTACCCCTCTCCCCACTTCAATTCCTCCAAGATTCCCAACCTCAAGTCTTCTTAAAATAATTTTATGACCTTCTGAGTCTAAATAGTGATGCCTATATACTTATGGGTGTGGAGCCATCCACCAGAGCACAGTTTACCCACCAGGGACCATATCCCTAAAGAAAATAAACATTTCTATCCATGGCAGCCAGCAACTGTCAGTAATTCCTCAGCTAGCATTGGAGGCTTATAAGTCTCCCTCCAATCCATGATAAAATATTGACTGGCTTGAGCTTGTGTGAGTCTTTTTTTTCTACAATTTATTTTTTATTATTATTATTTTATGTGCATTGGTACTTTGCCTGCATATATGTCTGTGTGAGGATGTTGGGACCCTTGGAGCTGGAGTTATAGACAGTAATGAGCTGCTGTGTGGGTGTTCAAATTGAACCTGGGTCCTCTGGAAAAACAGTTTGTGCTCTTAACTGTAATGGATATCTGTTCTTTCTATGACCTTGAAGCACTGCCCTAGAGGTGTAGCAGGTAACTCCTCCCTACCTATGACCTTAAAGTACCTGCCCCTGGGGCATGGCCTCAGGCTACCCTTAAGACCTGAGACAGAGGTATATCTCTCTCTTCTCTCCCTCGTGGGCTTAGATGCTGGGATGGACTCAGGGAGAAGAACAGTGTGGAACTGTACCTCAGCCTTCCAGGACTCTATGATAAATCTTCTATTCTATAGTGAGTTTTCCTTTCTAATAAATTTCCTTCCCCTTTAAGCAGACTCTATGGTCTCTCATAATACTTAACCACTGAGCTACCTCTCCTGAGCTTGTGCAAGTCTTGTATGGGCAACAATAGCTGATGTAAGTTCATGGGTGAAATGGTCCTGACATGTCCTGAAGACATAGTTTCACACAAGTCCTCCCTGCCCTCTGTCTCTTAGAATCCTTTTACTCACTCTTCAATGAGTCTTAGAGAAAAAGCATGTGATATGTGGAGAGATGTGGGAGAGTAGGGCAGAGGAGGAATTAAATGAATACATAAATAATACTAAGGATGTTTTAAAAGCCATATGGAAATGTGTGTATGTGAACTGTGTGTATGAATTACATTAATGTATATTATATATAATTATATATGCAAATATACTACATATGAGTTATATATTTATACATATATATGAGCTTAAAGATAATTAATCTATTTGGGGGAAAATGACTCTCATAAGCTATTGGCTACCAAATTAAAAACTCAGTGGCAGGTATAGGATATTTTCTACTGAGATGTTGATTAGAGGCATTCCAGAGACCCACAAAACAATACAGTTTATTACCATTGCTTTTGGTTGCTTACTAGAACTTGATATGAACACTCTATCATTGAAGACACTACACACTTTGGTCATAAGACATTGAGAAATCAAACTGATGTTGACCTAGTATCTTCTTCCATAGTGGCAAGCTCTCATGGCCCTAGAAGGTGTTATACATGTTTGTGGAGAATAAAAATCATCAATAGTCTTATCCAACTCTGAACCTGCTACAGTAACAACTAGTCTGGCAAGGTATGTCCTTTGATGCAATGGTGGCATGACTATAAACCAACCAACTTCTGATTGAATTTAAGGTATGGCCCATAAGAGGGAACTCATGCTTAGTCCTGTAAGTCTGGACAAGAATCTATGGCTAGGGAGTCCTGTGAGAGAACCTATGGCTATTACTTTATTAAATAGACATGGTTTCAAATGGCATTCTAAATATGTATCTATCACCACCCATAGATTAGTACAGCTCTCAGTCCTTATCAAAGAAGCTTCTTTGTGCAGTGGATGGTGGTTAATAAAAATATTCACAACTGTTCAAAGTACAGAAGAAAAGTGTCTATGGAGTGCTATACTCATTCATAAATGGGCTCTCTCTGTGTGTCTCTCTATCTCTGTGTCTCTGTCTCTGTCTCTCTCTCTCTCTCTCTCTCTCTCTCTCTCTCTCTCTCTCTCTCTCTATGTTTGAGTGTAGTGTCTTGCCAACCTGATATACTTTTTCTGACTCTTTCTTCTGTTTGGTTGAGACTAACTACTGCTGCTTTTCACTGTGATTTTGTTTGGTTCACTGAAAATATTTTTCCCCAAATCTTAATTCTGTTAATGAATTATTCAAGAGAACCATTTCCTACAAGTTGCCCTCTGAACTCCAAATGTGCACTATGGTACACACACACACACACACACACACACAGAGAGAGAGAGAGAGAGAGAGAGAGAGAGAGAGAGAGAGAGAGAGAGAGAGAGAGAGATACACACATACATAAGTTTTAAAGTTTAGAAAATAAAAACATAAGGTTTCTTTCCAATTTTTTTGGAAACACACATACACAAAAAGCCACTAAGATAGCTAGGTACATCTCGAGTCACAGAGAAATGACAAATTCTAGCCCAAAGAGGAAAAACACCAAAAAGATATTGTTGAAGTCAGATAAAGTGAAAATACTGCTAAAACTTTAGTTAAAAACAATAAAAGTGGAAGTCCTATCTGGGTCCCCAGAACATGTAACTGAGGGGGTAGGTCAGTGGGATTTGATTATATTTGTCTTTCCCACAGTTCATGCTGAGGTCAGGGGTGTATTGGCCACGTACTGTTTTCTACAGAGATACCTTCATTCTACTAACTTCTCATCTTTGTCTATCAGAAACTTCTTTGGATATGGTTTCTGTGTGTATGCTGGGCCAGTTTTTTACCCTTCTAAGACCGCATATGACATGCTGGATTAGTTCTACCATAAGAGATATTTCCTGCACACTATGGGTCAGCCAAGTAGCCAAAGCACTAAGATCTGAACATTGAGAGGCTCTATCTTTGTATTGAAGATCTCCTAAGTATTAATCACTCTGCTGGAGGGATGCACCTGTGCATGTCAAGCTTTCTGCTGGAACTTCAGAGCTGATAGGCTGAACAGCTGTTACAGACAGGTAGGCAGCTACAAACAACGGCCTGTTAACCTCATGTTCAAGATCATGCTTAAGGAACATTCTCTGATTAAATTTATACCCCAAAATGAAGAACAGGTCTACCCTTCCCTGTATGTTTTATTGCCTAACATAAGCCTCCTTCAGCCTGGACTTTTAGGGTTGTCAGTGTCTGGGCTTCCTGATAATTACTACTTCCCAGGGCTATCTCTGACCCTGGAACTATTCAAGTTGATTTCAGGCCCTGTTGCATATATTTTCTATTCTCAGGTCCCTGGGGTAGCACAGTTTTCATTAGAAGGTACCAGTTCCTGTCCTCTGAGTCTAAGAGTGGAGAGGGGAGATCCCATCATTCTGCTGACTCATCATCTTGGGGGTGGGGTAGGGGAGATCACATCATTCGGCTGACTCATCATCTTAGAGTCGGGAGGGGAAATCCCATCATTCTGCTGACTCATCTGTCTCAAGAGTAACTCACACTCAAACCTGCATTTGGATTGAAGGCATGTGAGGACTCTGGTCTTGTCCTAAGGGTTGTACTTGCCAGTCTGTTTTCTCTAGAGCTCCCTGCCTTATCTTTTGAATGAGGCTTCAGGAGTCACACAGCAGGAACTGTACTTAGGCCCGGGTTACTTCTTTTCTGTGCTCTGTAGCCTTATTCTCTGTGTTTTTCAAGTATCCTGTCACCACCTTGGTAAATCTCCAAAGCTATTTCTTACTTGCTCTCTTTGGAATAGAGACTATTTCTCTTTTCTTACTTTGCCTCTTCCCCTTCACTGGGTTGTAGAGAAGCAGCTTCTAGTTTGATATCTTACCTAGGTATCTGAAACAAACTAATTAATCTGAACCTTGAGAATATAGACAACCAACCCTTTAGGCAATTTCACAATTAGGCTGGAACTGAGTTCATGAATAGTCAGTACTTTTCATTATATAGGTCAACTTTTTTATTTGTATGACTACCATAAAGAAGAAGTTGAATTGAACCTAGACCTTTAAACACACACACACACACACACACACACACACCCCACAGGACAGCTTAATTATATCTTTCTATATATGTGCTATATAGACTATTCCACAATCTATTTCAGCAATAAAGTAAAATTAATCACTATGAGAAAAAATAAATTATAACTGAAAATGTTTTACTTGTTATTTAAAACAAAAAGTCTTTTTCTTTGATCACTTGGTAGGCATATTATGATGGAATTTATATGAGATAGAATAACTATTATTTTTCTGCTCACAACAAACTATTTTACCTTTTTAATGCTAGTTTATCTACCTTGTACTTACCTCCAGATATCCCATACAGGTATGGGTACATGAGACATACCCAGTCAAATAATACTTCTTTTCCAAGTTTGGTTTAGGAATGGAGCAGGCGACCCAGAGTAGTAGGTAACATCCCCTCATAGGACTGTCATATGTGTGATGAAGCAAAGGAGCTCTTTCAATGGAAGTTGACAAATTCTACCATTTGGAGACATTCTATCTGTAGAACAAATCAAATATAGACAGAAATGATGAGTGGAAGGATGGATGGATGGATAGATGGATAGATGGATGAATGGATGGATGGATGGATAGGCAGATGGATTGGCAGATGGATTGGCAAATGAATGCATGAATTATTCTTAAGTACTCTGCCAAGGAAATGAAAAAGGCATCTAAAGTCCAAGTGCTTGGCTCGAATCCTTGAGGCCCTTGGTTCTGGGATATATCTCTCGTTCTATAATCTGTACTATTTCCTTGTAGGAAACACAAGTTAACAAATTCTCCTTTTTCTTTACCTACTTAAATTGATTTTATGTAACTTTCAGCTTGTAGTACTCTGAACAGTATAGTATTCTGTTTAAATACAATACTGTTTTTTTATAGCAACATGCTACTTTTCATACTATCAGTAATACAGCTCTGCAAATCCATTTACAGGCTTGTAGGCCTCTTCTCAAAGCCACTTCAACTACTTCCTACTCAGCATTCTTAAAGTGGTCTTCCCTCTGTGAAACAATATCAAAGTTTTCCTCAGCCACAGATCACTGATAGCCAGAAGCCATTTAACAAGGTTTGTTCAGTCTTCTCCTGACTCCCACACATAAACACACCCACAATTTCCAGAATACTCAATTCTTTATATAACCCCTGACTGTGTGGAACTCTGCCCACTTTATGCTCATGAATATTCTCTAGATTTGCAATGTCAAGAGAAGAGCTAATAGAGCCATGATTTTTCTCACATCTTTGATACACATTTAATTCAGGTGAGATGCTACCTCAAATTGAAAACAAAGCTAGGATGATCCTTAGATGGTTTTGCATTGTGAATATAAAACAAAGTCATAATGGAGGCACTATGACTAGTGAGAACATGCTCATGAAACTGAAGTCAGTGTTAAGCTTCTCAACCACTAGGGAAAGGGTTGAGTTAAGAGATAATGTTCCTAATGTTTAAAGATATGTCCACTGAAAGGAAGAAGGGAAGAGGAAAGTTGACCCTTTATTTGGAATCCTAAATAAAACAGCTTTATGGAACTTTTTCTTTTCTTTTGAGATAATTATATAGTTTTATCTCTTCTGTTTCCTCCTTCTAAATCCTCCCATATGCCCCCACTTACTCTCTTTCAAATTTATGGTATTTTTCCAATTAATTATTATTATATGCATATATGTACAGAAACATTCTTAAATATCACTTGCTAAATCTATGTAATGTTACTCATGTATATGTTTTTAGAGTTGACCATTTGGTGTTGGATAACCAGTTGGTGTACTCTTCCCTGGAGAAGACTGTTTTTCCTACTCTCAGAATTCCTTAGTTACCTGTAGTTCTTTGTGTAGGGTTAATGCCTCCTGGGCACATTCCCCATTCACTTTTTAAAGATTTATTTATTTTTACTCATATGTACCTGCCTGTATGAGTTTGTATATAGTATGTATGTGCAAGTGCCCAACAGGAGTCTTATCCTTGGAACATGAATTATAGGCAGTTGTGAGCTGTCTGATATGAGTGCTGGGAACCAAACCTACATCCTCTATAAAAGCAATAATTGCTCTTAACCACAGATTCATCACTCCAGCCCCCAAACATGGAATAATTTTAAAGATAATAAGAAGTTAACATTTCAAGGCAAGAGCAAAGAAGGTTAAAGTAACCAAAAGCATAAATACAAATAAGTATGTGGGAAATGATGTCATCCTCCAGCTGACATGAGCTTAAATAAGTAGCCAATGGTGTTCCACAGAGAAGCTCACCTGAGCTGTATGCCTTGCTAAGATGTGCTCTGCAAGACAACAACTGCTTATTTAAACCTGGGAAGAATGTCATGTTCGTTTTATATAGCATGTATTTCCTAACTAGTTCATTGGATCTAATGAAAACTTGTGTCTACAATAGATCTGGGCTTACCTCAGCAGAATAAACAATGGATAAGACTTTTTCCAGTACAAGCCTGCCTCTAAACTTTAGAGTCTAAAGTATGATTTCTAAGTCCACTGGGCTAATTAAGCACAGCTGGGTCGACATCAGTCCTGCTCTACTGTGACTATTAAGCTGGCAAGAAAAAAAAAATCAATCATCATTAATCACTTAATCTGCCTAGAGGCTTTCCAAGGTGCTAACTGTGTTGAGCAGAGCAAGATTGTTCTCACTGAGAGACCAAATGGTTAAAGAGGGAAAGCGTGTACATTCCTCCAAGGAGGAAGACCCTGGTGCAAGCACTGAATGCCACAGTTTTAGACAACAACAAAATCTAACTAGAGTGGGGATGGTAGCTTGTAATTTCTAATACCTTGCACTATATCCAGTTCCACCTCAAACTGGGAACGGAGAAAAATGCTTGTGACCACTGCTGCCATTTATTGTCACCCGAATGATGTCTCTGCGGAAGTTTGTTTAAGAGTTCCCTTTCGGTGTGAATCCATACTCACTTGTGCAGCATTTTCACTGAGCAGGTCTTTTACTGAACTATTGGCTTCAGCCTTGGACTTAGGATGTATTAGAGTTGATGCCTTTTTGGTGTATGTACTATTTAATCTATCAAAACTAGCTTCCTATTCAAAAGAGAGTGCTACATACATTCCAGGTCTCTGACAGATTAATTAGCACTGTTATTATGATGCTTCTTATAATGTGGGATTTGTTGGCTTTATTTTCCCACTTTTAATCCCCTTAATGTTTTTATAGTACATTGTGAGAACCCCTTGCAAAATAGAGGTGCTGGCCTCTCACTTCATCAGTGGACATCAGTTTAGAAGCCATTTTCCCTGTGCCCTGTGGTAGAGAATCCCAGGCAGTGTACACACTGTGGTCTTTTCCCAGTGAAAATTTAGTTCAGGGCTTGATTTGGACAAGGAAGACTCCCCAAGGCCTCTCTTAGGCTCCAGCTGCAGACAGCCGCAGAACAGGGAGCTCATTTGCAGGCCAGAGTGACAGCAAGAGGGATAGTAGAAAGATAGCCACAAGCTGGAGGAGAAGCTTTCACTTTTGCCTTAAAATCTATCAGCCCTGACCTCCAGACGTTCATGGAGAACCCTTACCATAAGTAATATGGGAGAGATTGAGCACAGAATCCCAGTCTCTGGACTTCATGCTTCTCAGTTCTTCTGCAAGATTATGCTCATCAGTGAACTTTTGAATTTATACATATACATCACACACACACACACACACACACACACACACACACACACACCCAGATTGCATGAGGACAACCCTCACACAGCCACTCAGAAAATCTGCTGGCCTCTCAGAAACAAGATGCCTCTGTTTTGATCACTGCAGTCATCACCCACAAAAAGGGTCAGCCATGCTTTAGAGCTGAATACCTTCTAAACCCATACTCCCCATGAGTAGATTTTGCTGACCGGTTCATGGTGTGTGGCCTAGGCCTGGCAAAGCTTATATAAACCTGGAGCAGAAGGACACGTAGGTTAGAAGTGAGGAACAGCAAAGAAGAGTGACTATGGGTGTCAACCAGACAAGATTGCCTATGCAAGACATCACCAGACCCCAGCACTCATTAGAGGGAAAGCACCAATGAACAACATCCAGACATGCATGTATGCGCACATGCATGCCTACACACACACACACACACACACACACACACACACACACACACATACACATGCACATGCATGTGCCCCTATGTGTACACACATACCTAGAGAAATCTCAAAAGAACTTCTAAGTGGAGTAGATTGCCAGCAGAAAGTCAGTTGATCCCCAGTTAGGAACCCAGTGCCCCCAGAGACCTGCCTCAAGTCTCACCACTCTCATCTGGAAGAAGATGTCAACAAGAAGAATGAGAGTCCAGCACAACTGAGACACCCAATCCAGATGCAATCATTAAAAAGTTGCCCCCTTGGAGTCCTCTGGACCTCTTGTCTCAATGCCCAAGAAAACTTATGAATGTCTAGGGGTTTTAGAATGGGATGGTGCTTTACATTGCATCTGTCAACAGGTGTTCAGTAAGAAATGGAAGTGTATGCCACCACCTCCCATAAGAATTTAGTATGGTCAGAACAAGACCATGTTCTCACTGGGAATCTATCTGCCCATGTTGGGAGTGTAGAAGGGAATGATGGAAAGAGAGAATTGGTGAAGGACATTATGAGAAAAGATTGGATACAGCAAATCCTCACCATGAGTGGAATCCCAGAGCACAGCCAAGAGGCACTGTTCCATCCCACTCTCTCTGTTCTGGAACTCTGAAGATGTGGGGTACATAGAATGAAACATAAATTCTGTTTCTCTGAGGCTTTCAAAGCCCCAGTCTTGTCCCACCACACCACCCATCCATTTGTAAACAGGATGTGGAATGCTGGCTTTTCTCTTAGACCTAGTGTGGAAATGAGAACAGACTGTGTGCTGAGAAAGTCAAAGCCACAGCTCCACCATGACCTATGTTATCAGTTCTTAATGTCCTCACTATTTCTTCAACCTCTTCCCCCAACTTCAAGAACCTCAATTAAATGGATTAACACCCCCCCCAACCTGAGCAAATGGAGGAAAGAAATATGTGGTCTAGGACCCAACTCTAACCCACAAAGTAGAGGAATCACTGGCTGTTCTGTTGGCAGACACTGAGATATATCATTGCATGGAATTTCTCTGTGTGTGACACAGAAAAAAAGGTGGAGAAAAGGGTATAGTTCTTGTGACCAAGAGTGAATCTGCCAAAGAACTCTTGCAGTCCACTGTGGTCATGCAAAAGAGTTACCAGGTCCAGCCAAAGGCTGATAAAAAGTTGCATAGCAAAGATGTTCCTAAACTCTTACCCAGTTGCCCATTAGGTACCAGCTAGAGCCTCTACAGATCTAAAGAGAAGAAATGGACAGACAGGTAAGAACTTTGCTATCCCTACCATGTCCTTCTCACATTCTGCTCCTCAATTTTCTACACAAAAATGGGAAGGAGAAGCTTATAGGCAAAAGGTGAGCATGGCAGATGAGGATCCTCTTCAACACTGATGACCTGGCTGCAGAAAGAGAGGTAAAACTGTCTGCTACTACCGGATAGCAATTGCCATGGTCTAAGCAGCTTACAACATCCATCTGTTAGTCTGTGGTTCTGTGAATCAGAAGTTCCACACGGCTCAGCTGGGTTCTGTGCTCAGCATCTCACGGGCTAAAGCACGATATTGGCCAATGAGATTCTGATGGTGAGATTTGGGAGAAGAATTCACATCCAGGCTCATTTGGTGGCTGGCAGAGTTTAGTTTCTTGTGGCTGCAGATCTAACACATCCATTTCCAGGCTGTTGGCCAGTAGCCACTTTCAGCTCCCTTTGGCTCTGTGTCCTCATGCATGGCCCCATCTATTCTCAAGGTAGCCATACCACACAGAAGCTTCTCAGAGTCCCTGACTTCTTTTGCTCTTATTTTAAAGGGCTCCAGTCATTCACATGGCCCATTTGGCTACTATTCTTATTCCCATTGAAGGGAACATACTTAGGTCCCCGGCATGTCACTAATTTGTGGACATTTTTACCCAGAGTCCAAGAGAAAGTAGCTCCAGAATTCCTGGTGAGGATCACGAAGGGTCACTCACAGGCATTTACCCTACCACCCACACTAAGGCAGATTGGAAGTTAAATTATCACTCAGATCTGAAGGTGCAGACTGCTGTTTGCAAAATCAAGGGCTGAAGACCAGTAACACTGGTTCTGTCAGACTTGTAGATATGTTTTGTTTGGCCTCTGCAGCCACTAAAGATATGTAATATCACTTAATGCAATGAAGAAAAAAGAAACCAATTCCACAAATTTCCAAGTCCAGGTCCCTGCTTATTTGGGAAGTCAGGTTTGGAAACACAAGGCCTGTACTCTGCAGGGCAGCATCACACTTAGCCCTATATCATCTGCTGTCCTCTAGACTCAGGCTGGAGTGTGTTACCTCCACCCCCTGGTCTTGAAAACCTTGTGGAGCTATTTGCATTGCCTGCTTGGTCATGCTCTAAAGCATTCCCCAAGTTCAGGCTGTTACACACTGTAAATTGAGGTCACTGGCATGGATAATCTACTTGTGCTGAGAGACTGTAATTTCAGCCTATAAGATGGATTCTGGGGTCACTTTCCCAAAAAGTTATAAAATGATCATCTGAGGCACAGGGTGGCCCATGTCCCTTGAGTGTTGTATAAAGGCCATAAAATGCTCTGAAAATCAGGCATTTGTACAGGAAGTTGCAGAAAAATGTCAATAACTAGCAAATGCAGTTTTCCACTGGGTAACATTTAGGCACTGACTTCTTTAAAAGTAAACAGAAAGCAAAGTTGTGGAAAGGACAAAGTTACCACCATCCTTAAGAGATTGGGGCAGGGCTCCAAGAAAGGAGGGATTGGGGAAAAATAAACATCACCCAAAGAGAGCCACTCCCTAGTGGTTCATCCAGAGAGAGGAGCCAAGAGTTTATACGACTGTTTGGTTTGTTTCATTTATTTTTCTCCCACAAGATATAAATCAATCTATTTAGATAGGGATGGTCAAAAGAAAACATTTTATTGCTGTGGATAATTTCCCAGCGGAAAAGGATCATTGTGTTTCATTTTTAACTATCTTGCCTTTCTTTTGGTTATGTGAAACCCCACAAGTTTATGAAAAGTTGTCCAGATGAGGACCCTGAACGTAGAAACTATTCCCATCTCTAATTCACATAAAAGTGGAAACAACATGCCCTTGCTCATACACACACAGCACTAGAAACTCAAAAAACTAATTGAGTGCCAAGCACTTCTAGTACCCTAAGGATATATATATATATATATATATATATATATATATATATATATATATATATATATATATATATATCCTGAGGCTGCCAGAAACTTTGCCTACTGAATGAATTATAGAACAGGAAGCAGATGGGCTGTGTATATGAAACAACCACTATCTGGCAAGATGTGCTGTGCAATTTGGCTGCAAAGATTAAATTGAGCTATTGAATGTTTAATACACTATGCATAACAAAAAGAGCCAGAGCCACAAAACAGCATAAATTACAGAATTGGTATTCACGCGGCCTTTCCCAGGAATCAATACACTGCCACCACTCAGAAGAGTCTGTTGTTTAATACACATAAAGAAGAGAAGAATTCTTCTATTAAAATGAGTTATCTGGGCTATTTACCAAAGGCAGTGATTTAGCAGTGGTAAAGTCTGTGTAGCGCTGCTGAATGCAGATGATAATGCTTCTTGTCCTTGTCTGCCCGTTTCATTGCGCCCATCAGTTGCTGGGGCTGTGAGTCCCTTGGGTACATTAGCAGTCAGCCCAGGAAGTGTGTTTAAGTAATGGACATAATGTTCACATTTGCTAGGCCAGCCTTCTCCCTAATCATGAATTATTCTTCCCCAAGGCTCAATCGGAACATTACTTTAGAAGCAGAAGATTTAATCCTTTTCAGCTGATTGGAGGGAATGATTACAGTATTATTTTCTTGTACAGGCTGTCTCCAGTGAAGGTGCCTTTTTCTGTCCCCATCTTTAATAGGCAGCAATCTTTATTTCCCTGGAGGAAAATGACAATGAATTTGAAATGGGATAAATCTTCAGGAATGCAAGGTACTGAAGCTGTAGATCACTGCTGGTTAGTTAATTAGTTTAGCCCTGACTGGTTTCATCTCCAAGATAGAATACTTTGTAACAGGGGAAACAGTGAGTAGATAGGTGGGTGGGAATGTGGATAGAGTGGGAGAGAGAGCATCCAGCTGTAGGCATGAATAACCAGGTGCCTTAAAGCATCAGTGCTCACACAGCTCCCCACTGCACAACCAGCAAAATTAAATCATCAGGACTCACTTGACCCTACCTTTCTGACTTTTAAGGACAATTCAAGTTATAGAAAAGGACTGCAGCTTTATGTAGTAGAAATGTTTAAAGCAGAAGAAAGGAAGAATGAGTAGAAGAGCCTGAGGGGATTGGAGTTGTCATCCTAAAAGAATATTTATATACAGGGCTGACCCCAGACAAAGACCTGGAAAGGAAAAAGTTGTCCTTAAGCATCCCTGGTGGGCTTTCTTAAACACCACTGCACAGGAAGGCAGTAAATAACTGACTGTTGTTTTGTTTGTTTTTAGGGTTCTTGTTTTAATTTTCATGATTAATGTTTCTTGGAAATTAATTAACTTGTGTTGGAAGATCCAAACCTAAGGCATGCTATCATCCTCACACTCCCCCACTACACCCGTCCTTCCAATGGAATGCTCACAGGAACAGCTTCTGATTTCCCTGAAGTCTGGCTAGGAGGAGAAGCCCCTACCACATCCACTTCATCTAACATCTTTTCCATTTTCTCCTTTAAAAGTAGCAAAGAAAGAAACCTATCAAAGTGAAAGAGATCAACAGAATTATAACCAAGTCCTTGATGGCTAACACATCTTGCATCTGATTTAAAGCCAGCAGCTCTCATGTCTGGCTGCCTGTGATCTATTTAGAATTAAACAAGGTCATGTTGCCTTGGCCCTGATTATAAATATATTACGTCTAAGTGATGAATGCAGCATTCATGAGGAGCAGATCAAGAGCTCCTGGGGCTGGTGCTTTTCAATCTCTCCTCAGTGCCAAGCTTGAGACATAAAATAAACAGTCTAGCAGAGTGAACGCTCCAGAACCCACACACCGAGACACAGGGTTGATTTTGCTTCTCGTCACAGCGTAACAGGAGGGCAGGGGAAAGAAAGGAAGATGAGAGAAGGACGTGTCAGAGCCCCTGGGGCAAGAAGTGCAAACCTGGTTGCCTGGGTTGTGCCCAGCTCCTTTGTTCCTCTCAGTCCATAGTTCTGTGCCACCAAGAAAGTAGAAAAGAGTTTTTTGTTTTGTTGTGTTTTGTTTTCAGTCAAAGGGGAAGGTGGCATGATGGGCCTTCTTTATGCCGTCATTCAGTGCTTTCCTCCACCACCTTCTTGACCTGCTAAAACAGTGGAAACTCCAGAAAGTCACTTCAGGAGACCCTTCTGTTTTAAAGACATTGGAGGAACACATGACTCAGAAACCCATTTTGGACTGTCACCTGTTAATGCCAGCACTTGTCGACGTGAGACAAGCTGGCTGCCTCGTCATCTGATCAGTACCATTAAATTCTGCTCCTGTTGACCCCAAACTCCTTTAAAAGGTGCCAATTTTGGAAAAATACCTCCAGCAACACCTCTCATTCCTCTGCCATTTTCTGTAGTTAATCAAATATTTAGTACTCATCTATCTTCCTTTCTCAATGGCTGAGTTCCAACCAAACTTATCCTTCTGATCTCAGAGTCTGTTTGCTGCCTGAGTCCTTATCCTCAACCCCTACATAAAAAAAAAAAAAGTTGATATGCACCAAGTTCTGGCCCAGAAAAATAAGTGTCTCCAAGAAAACAAACGTATACATAAAATAACTGTGTCTGTTTTACTGTAGCTGGAAGTAGGAGCCTGTAGCAAAAGCAAGGCAATAATGGAAAGTACTCCTAATGACAGCCTGACTTTTCTTCCCTTCCTCATGCAAGATAACAAACTCAGAAAATGGTCAAAACTGCAAAGTGGAAGAGAGGTCCTCTGGATGAGCAGCCAGTGCACCTAACCACTGGGCCATGTCTCCAGCCTTGTGCCACTGTTTTTGAAAGCTTGCTCTCTAAACTGTCACTAGCCACTGTAGCTGCTGGCCACACAGGACATGTGGGACATTTGAAGTAATACAAACTGTGATGTGCTGTGTGGGCACATATGTAATAACCTCACGGTCTTTGTTGTAGTTCTACTGGGCAGCTTCAGCATGGCTCACAAACATGATGTAGCTGTTTTTCAGGGTTCATCATACTGTAATACAAGGTTTTTTTGTTTGCAAGTCTTTACTGGGGCTCTCCAATTATACCCTGGTGATCAGTACTTCAAACTAGAAAATAAACATAGCACTTGCTTTTAAGGAATTCAAATTTAAAACAGAAAAAATACATGTTTAAAAAATCTAAGACCGGTGTCATCTCCAGTCCTATGTCCCACAGTTGCTCTGTGCTATCTCTCTAGCCTTAGGCTTTGTGAGTGACACCCCCCTGCCCTCTGCCATCCTGGCCTTCTTCAATTCTGTCTACTGTCTCATACTCCACAGCTACCCCGGGTGATTCCTCTGACCCTGACCTTGATAAGTCATGCCTGACAGGTCACCCTCTCTACCCTTGATTCTGCAGTATGGTACACCACAGTTGCTCTATGAGTTCCAGGTGCTCAGACCCAGTACCCTCTCCACCTCTGATCCTGCATATCATTTTGACCATACATAATCCACCCAGTCCTGGTAAGTGAATCCCACCTCACGCCAGCCTAGCCAGCTCCATCTCTTGTCCTGCATGTTATAGCCACCCTACTCTGTTGCTCAGGCCCTAGTCTCTTCAGCCTTGGCTCTACCCTCCTGAGGCTCTCCCAGGCCACCCAGCCCACAATCCCACTTTAGAATTCTGCCCTGGTGGGCTAAAAACCTAGACCCAAACTGACAACAACAAACAAACAAAACTAAAAAACCAGCATCCAGATATCCAGATCTTATAAAAGAAGAAAGGAAGGAAGGAAGAAAGGAAGGAAGGAAGGGAGGGAGGGAGGGGGGGGGGAGGGAGGGAGGGAGCGAGGGAGGGAGGGAGGGAGGGAAAGGAAGGAAGGAAGGAAGGAAGGAAGGAAGGAAGGAAGGAAGGAAGGAAGGAAGGAAGGAAAGCAGATGCACAAGCAAAATAAACCCAGAAAATATGCCTTCTCCCCAAATCACCAATCCAATAGTAACATACACTTAGAATCACTTAGATAAAACTCACAAAACAGATTTTTTGTTTAGAATTACAAACACGTTCAAAAAGTTTAAAACATTAGAAGGGGACCAACATTTGCATGGATTAAAGAGGACAGGAATGATGTCCTTGCCATCTAAGTAGAGAAGATGGCAAGTGGACAGGCTAGGAGGGAGATGGAGTTCTAAGAGTGCTCAACATGCATTATGTCCAAGTGTAAAACTGTGATTAACAATTGCAAAAATATACATGAAGTAGAATTTATGTCACACTCAGCACGCCCAAGCCAAGTTCCTGGACTTAGCTTAGTGGGCCTGCAAGGCTACACATTCAATATCTTTGACTACTTTGTGGGACTGCAGCTGAATCCTGTTCCTGGTTTTTGTGTCCTGGAGTAGATCCAGATTTTTGTGAGTCCTAAAGTTTTTTTGGAATTTTTTTTAAAAGAAAATTGGTAATAAAAACTCAGTTAATCCTGAATAAAGCATTATTACCGACCTGGGAAAGACTGATGTCAAGCAAATGTGGGAATAATTAGCCACTTGTATGGGTCAGAAGTGTCTCCAGACAACTGCATGTGGAGAGAGCATGAATATGGTTAGGATGTTAGAAGAGCTTTATCTGACCAAAAAAATTAAATAAATACAGGGATATTTTCAGTGGAAATAAGACATAGCTAATAATGACAAGTGAGGCTGGACAAAATATAGGATATGTGAGGACTGGTGTTTTCTGTCAGGCTATTGTATGATGATTCCATTCTAGAGTGTGGGAATTGGGAACCCCGAGATTTCTGAAAGAGGGCCTGTCTTGATTAGTCCAGGAAGACATACAACTTGCCACGAACTGAGCCAAGTATGGTGGTTCACACCTCTACTTCAATACCCCTAGAGAGGTACTGCAACAAATTCAAGACTACATAGCAATACCCTGGCTCAATAAACAAACAGCAACTACAAATCCAGAATAACTTAAACTGACGCTGTAGAGCCCTGTCTTCTAAGCATAAGAGCCACTATCATAATCTGAACAGCTCTGACTACTTGCAAGAGATCCCTCAAGGTTTGTTGACTATAAATATTCACTCCTAGAAAACAGAGGTGGGAAGGATGATTGGACTTCAGCTGATATTCTGACTACTCCCTGGTACACCTCTTGATGTTGGGAAATGCTGGAGTATGCTAGGGTACACAGTCTGAGAATGGTTAACTGAAAGGGGAGCTCCATCTGTGTGGCCATGAGATAGTAATTGTCCATGATATATGAAGATGTTCCAGTATAGCAGTTTCAGGGTCACCCATTCTTCTACACATAATTCCTCATGCATGCACTGTAAGTAAATCCAGTAAAATCATCTGTTCACCAAGATTAACTCTGGTGGAATTGTTCTGTGCTCTGTCATTAGGGCCTTATAAGGAGGGGTTAGATGTTATCTACATCTCCTCTGGGAAGGAATTCTTACAATGTTGGGTTTACTAAACAATACACATTTATTTACCACAGTCCAGGGAATGGGAAGTCCTTGGAAGATAAAGATCCAGTATCTGGGTAAAGATTTCCTCTGATTTACATATGTCACCCTTGTTCTGCACCCTCATATGAAAAAAATAAATGGAGAGAGCTTGTTCCTGTTTCTCTTCAGATGAGCATTAATCCCACCATAAGGGATTAATCCTCGTGACCTCATTGTCTCCCCAAAGTCTACCTTCTAACACCACCTCCTTAGAAAATGGGATTTTAGCAGATGTATTTGCTAAAGATATAAACATTCAGTACATTGAAAGTAACTTCAAGGATCAAACTTTAAGTTAAATGGGCAACCCCTAGCACTTTGGGGTCAAATGCAACACAAATCTGCCATGTAAAACAGCTCAACTGTGGGGCTTAAGTGCATGGTGGATAGGTTAAATGAATCTTGTTTTAGATAGCTAAGTAAGCTTTCTTTAGTTATCAACATCAGTCATAATCCTTTTAACTTATCCATAAATATTACTTTAGGAAATGCCAACAA
The DNA here is from genome assembly GCF_007827085.1 of Peromyscus californicus insignis. Lineage (NCBI taxonomy): Eukaryota > Metazoa > Chordata > Mammalia > Rodentia > Cricetidae > Peromyscus > Peromyscus californicus. Next base: position 78,668,527 of record NW_026294573.1, on the reverse strand, counting down.
AATCGAAGAAAGTAAAGTTAAAAACAGCAATCTCAGCACTAGAAAAACAGGACAGTAGAACTCCAGGAGAGTCTAAGGTAAACATACAGATTTGAGGCATGGGGGTGGGAAATGAGCACCCCTCAGTAGTAATGAGATGGCAGCTGCCATGAGGCCCCGGATATGGCAACCTGAATCATCAACGGTTCTTCAAGTTAAAGTCTCTGAAATTGGATTCTCTGAACATTCCAAGTTGAAACTCATTTCTCTGAATGAATTTCTCTGAACAAAGGCCTATAATTCCAATTCATCAGGGATGAATGTAACAGCTGGAATGTTGTTTAATATATTCTTCCCTGTGGTGAAACTGACATGAGAAGCCAAATTCTGAGCACGAGGTTTTCTTGCAAGGCCTGATGAGGTTGCTGGGAGATGGTTGTACAATACACATGCACTTTGCCATCTGAAGGCAATGAACACATCTGGGAGGTTCTGAGGCCTCTCCCTTAGTTAGCACAGGTTTCACAGAGACAAGATGTTCTCCCAATGTTGCATGGTTTCTCGGCAGCTGCTGAAGAGTTATTAAGAGAGCCAGATGATTTCATCTGTGTCTATGTCAATGGAATGTACTAGTGAAGACAAACAGTAAAGGGATTTCCCAAGAGGCAGAAATCCAGATGCCACAGGACACCATAACTCTCAGTTTTGAGTAGAAGAACCCTTTTTCTTTAGAACTGAATCCATCATGGCTTATTACAGTTTACTTTGGATTATATGATTGTTTTCCAAAAAGTCTCTTTAGTTTTTTTGCGTCCTATGCCCAAAAGCTTGCTGGCCACCAACTATTCTCCGTGTCTTCCCCACCAAATTATAAAAGAATCTATATGTCAACCAATACCAGGATGCCTGTAAAAGTCCATGGACATTCTGAGAATTAAAGATAGATACTGCTGAGAACCATACCTCACATACATTTCATTCAACACAATACACAAAAAACAAAAGCAAATAGCACAGAGAAGACAAAACACCAGTTGTCACCTAGTTTTGTATACTCATTTAAACCTCCCATATTAAAAGATGAAAATACAGCAAATGTAGGAAGAAATGGGTGGTTTCAGAATATTATATCAGATATAGGAATGGAAAGTGAAAGATGTTGCATTAGAAATACTGAAGGCCAAATTTGGGCTCCCTGATTATGAGCTCTTATGTAAAAATATTTATGGCTCTGCCTCCCAAGTGCTGGGATTAAAGGCGTGTGCCAGGTGGATCACTGTGAGTTCAAGGCCAGCCTGGTCTACAGAGCGAGATCCAGGATAGACACCAAAACTACACAGAGAAACCCTGTCTCAAAAAAAAAACAAAAAAGAAAAAATATTTTAAAGATAAAACTAAAGATATTTAAATGGTTTAGGGGATTGAGATTATCTATTGTAACAATTCTGATTTGTGAAGACAAATTGGTGTTATTTTAGAGAAATTCCATTTGGGGGGCATTGTTGCTCTTCCAAAGCTAGACTACATCTTTTCATTCAAATGAAACTTAACAAAAATCTCTCCCTGGCTTTTATGTATTTATAGATAGTAAAAAGGACACCACTTCCTTTTGCTTGGAAATAGGGTGGCTTACAAATGAGAATGAACTGTGAAAGCTACTCCTCTAGTTAGAGCCTGAGTGAGGAGGGTAGCCAACATATGAACTGAAAATTGAGAGCCATCAGACATGGAGCAGACCTCATTCTGCTTCTGGTCTTTTTATGGTTGGACATAATTCTTAAAAATGTTTCTTAGCAAAATCTTAATTTAATTAAGAAGTTTAAGTCAGAAGACTTTTGCATGGCCTTATCTGAGTCAAATAGCCTCTTCCTTCACTGTGCCACTGGAAGGCATTTGGGGACATAGTCAAAATGAGTTTGCATTTACTCATATTTCCAAGTTTAAAATTAACTGTATTTGCAGCCCCTACTCTTCTCTTTGCAGCCCACTGTACTTCTTACTGCAGTAAATGCATCAGTCAGTCCTTGAGGAGAAAGAATGCAAGAGTGGTAAAGTCTACAACTAGTAAGCTGAGTAAGAAACTCTTAATCACTGTTTCTCTGCCCATCCCTATTTTGTAGTTTTGTAACTAACACTTTAGCTAGGAATAGACTTCTAGCTTATTTTATAGTAAGACATTTGTTGAAAAATTCAGTCTAACGTTTTGTGAAAGGAGGTAAGAACTGTTGTTCCCAGAAAAAGGACAAGACTATTGTGCTGCTTATCTTTTTCTCAAGTTAACATAGCTAGAACCATCAGGGAAGAAGAAACCTCAACCACTGGCCTTTAGGAAAGTCTGTGGGTCATTTCTTCTTTAATAATTGATGTGAGTGAGGACAGCCTACAATGAGTGGGCCCATCTCAGACAAGTGGTTCCGGTCACACAAAAAGGAAAGCTGAGGCTCAGGAACATATTGGCATCATTTCTTCACAATCTCTGCTTTAGTCCCAGCCTCCAGGTCTCGCCTGTTTGAATTCTTGCCCTGACTTCCCTTCATGATGGACTATAATCAAGACATGTAAGACTAAACCTTCTGTCCCAAGTTGCTTTTGGTCATGGTGTATATCATACCAGTAGAAAGTAAAATAATAAACCTGTGTTTATTAATAACAGGGCTAGTTAATTAGAATTTACTATGTGAGGAGGATTGGAATGTTGCAGATCCAAAGCCAAATTATCTTAGGCTGCCTTTAGGCCAGTGGTTCTCAACCTTCTTAATGGTGTGACCCTTTAAGACAGTTCCTCATGTTGTGGTAAACCCCAACCCTAAAATTATTCCATTGCTACTTTATAACTATAATTTTGCTACTGTTATGCATTGTAACACAAATATCTAATATGCAGGATATCTGATATATGATCCTGTGGGGGTCATGACCCACAGGTTGAAAACCTCTGCTTTAGGCCATTTAATAGAAATTCATTGTTCCATCTTTGTTTCCGACTTAGCATTCTTACAGCTATCAGGCAAAACCTTTAGAATATTTTAACGTTACAGAGCAGTAGACTACACCAACCACTTTCTACTTCAAATATGTTTGGGGGACAACATTAATCTGTTTTGCTGGTTCATGGTCATTCATATTTGGCTCAGAATCAGTTAGGTCTTTTTCCTTTTAAGGTGAGAGTTGTGCTTTGCAGGGGGCCTCAAAAATGATCCACTTTCATAGAGGAAGTTACTGGATTAGTGCTGTACAGGTACCAACACAGGCCATTTTTGCTCAGTCATCCATGTTGATTCTGAGGTGGGTGTTGATGAGCTCTCTTTGATTTGTTCAATTGGTTTGTTTTGAGCTGGTTGTAGGATACCTTCTTATTACATTTCAGAGAACTTATTTTTGTTTGAGATAATTCTATTTAGAGCATTTGTTTATTGACTAGAATTCAGATTTTCATCTTGTTAATACCCCAATATCTAATTTTGCATTTTTCTGTAACCTTTCCTTATTGTAATTTTGTTCCTTTTAGTTTAGCAGTTCTAGGAGCACAGTCATAAAGATGCCACCAGAAGGAGACATGTGTTCCCTCTAGCAAGAGTGGAGTAGAGGGTTAGAAGGAACATCTCAGGTCAGGCAACAACCACATACAGATGTCCAAGGCCATTTAAACATCCCTGTTGACTCAGACAAGAAGACATACAAAGGGATGTGGTGGTTTGTATTAGAATGGCCCCCATAGGCTAATATATTTGAATGTTTAGTCATCAGGATTAGGTGGTGCGGCCTTGTTGGGGTGGGTATAACCTTGTTAGAGGAAGTGTATCATTAGGGATGGGCTTATGAGGTTTGAAAAGCCCAAACCAGTCCCAGTATCTATCTCTCCTTGCTGCCTGCAGGTCTAAATGTAGAACTTTCAACTTCTCTAGCATCACGTCTTCCTGTACATGCTCCCCAACATGACAATAATGGACTAAACCTCTGAAAGTGTAAGCAAGCCTCAATTAAATGCTTTCTTTTATAAGAGTTGCCATGGTCATTGTGTCTCTTCACAGCAATAGAACACTAACTAATCAAGGGGTGATCACCCAATGTCTGGAATACCCTCACATTCCAATAATACATGCAGGATCAATTCTGAAATACAGCAGAAAAACCCAAGTGAACTACTCTTTAGACACATAAATCTGATCCAAACACAAATCCAGGCAGCTGAAATGTAATGGTTGCAATTTTCAGGGGTAAGAAGACATTAAAATGGGAAAAAGAAATTCAAGCAACAAGAAAGTACTTGTTGAAAAACAACCATTTGGTGCTCCACATTTTTTTTGTTTGATATTTATGATAGTAGAATTTGAAAGTATTTTTTAAATAGTTGTTTGTTATTACCAGCTTCTTGTTTATTTGTTTGTTTGGTTGGTTGGTTGTTTGGCTGGTTGTTTGGTCTCCTTGCAAAATTAAAAATCCTAGGTAGTAGATCATAAATGGAAAACTCACTTTCATTAGAATTCAATAACATATATCAAAAGAATTGATGAAATGACTAATTAAGAAAAATTTAGAGATTTAAAAACCAATTCAAAATCAGAGAAATGCTAAAGAACAGAAAATAATCAGAGAAGATTTGAAGTGATATGAAAAACTGAAGAAGAATTCTTAGAAGCACAACTTGTCTTGAGCTGCAAGTTCCTCTGTCCTCAGCCTCACCTCTTCTGCCTTCTCTAGAATCCTCTCTCTGCTCTCTTCTGTAAACCCCAGGCAGAACGTATTGCACCAATAGAAACCCTAACTAAGACATTTATATCACTGTTTTTGTGTCATTGTGTCTGTTGGCCTGTCACCCTGTATCTATGATTTCATATTCTTGTCTAATACCACATACACAAATTAAATGAAGGCAAGACCACCATAATAAGAGGTTTTAGAGTTTGATCAAATAAGCAGATGATTCAAAAGAAAGGAGACAAAACCAGAATGAAGCCAGAGATGCCAGACAATTATTCTAACTTTGACTGTCTTGTAGGCCTAAAAGAGAAGACAATGATTTTTTAGCAATGGAAATTTCAGAGTACCTATTACAATAGACCCAAATCTTAACAAGTCTGTTAGTTTAAATTTCTTGGTAAGAAAAAACAAATATCTCCAATACTGTTGAGATGTTTTACCCATGCTTCAGACACAGCTCACAGGTTTTGATTAGAATGTAAAGTTATTTTATTTTGTTAAGCCAATCAATTTTTATTTCAAAATTTCTGTAAGGACAATGAGGCAGAGGAACTATGAAACATAAAATATAAAAAGTTATAATATGGGACATATTTTTAGTAGAGAATGCTAAAATTAAAAGGACATGCTTTTGGATGAGAAAGAATTCCATATGGTTAAATAAGTATTTGTTTAAAGCAAAGGGCTTTTCCAAAATAAAAATGTAAGGACAATCTTAGAAGACTAAAGTATGCCATAAAAGATTTCTGAAAACTTAAGTCTGAAAAAAGCAGAGGTATTTCTAACTGGCCATAATTAAATGTTATTAAAAATTCAGAGGGATAAATTAATTCAAAGTGCTGATTTAAAATTAGAGTGGGGCTTTGTTTATTACAATAAGGTTGTTTTATTCTTAGTAATATTTATAGAAAAGTAGCATCAAGAACAAGGATTTTATTTTATTTATCCTTTGGCATTTGAAATCTGATGATTAGATTTTATCCATATGTCTCCAAAATGACTATATAAATGACAAAGATAAAAATACTTTAATGCTAAGTTTGTATATCTTCCTATTAGTTAGACTATTCTCTTGTTAGAAGTTGGAAAAAATCTATTAGAAATACTCCTAGTTGGGGCATTCCAACTAAAGCATGTATTAATCATGGAACCTGTTTCAGTGAACAAATATTGAGGACTATTTGTATAATTTGTCTCATTATACACAATTTTCATTTTGCCTATGATCTTCAGTCCTTTGAATTTTTAATGAAATGAACAAATGACACCAAAAGAAAACAAACAACAACAAGAAAAACAAACCAACCAACAACTGCCCAAAAATGACCAAAGCTTTGGCTTACTTAGTCAACATTCCTTTCAGCCATTGGTTCTTCTAAATCTAATATCTGTCTCTTTTGGAAAATGTGATAATTAATCTTAGATGTCAACTTGATTAAACCTGGGGTCAACTAAAAGACATGGTTCAGGACAGGTTGGTGGGGGTATTTCCTGGAATAGCTAATTGAAGAAAAAAAAAAAAAACCTTCCCCAGAATGGACAACACTTTCTGGATGTGGCCCAGATACAAAGTGGTTTAGAAAAGGCAGGATGGCTTTTGTCTACACATCTTCACTCCTATGTAAGTGCTTCTAACCTAAGGTTGCCCCTACTGCTGCCATTCATTGATATTGTGGCCTGACTCTGTAGCCCTTACAATGGAAGATCAGAAGCTCTCCTGGAATCCTCTAGGCCTTTGCCTTCATACTGGGATTGTTGAGGCATCCAGCCTTGCATAATAAGAAGCAATTTCAGCCTTTCTGGCATGCATGGTAGCCATCATTGAGCTACCCAGCCTGTGTCTTGTCAGCCATTTCAATAGCTCTCATTAGAAATATGTATTTGTCCTAAAAGTTTTCTTCCTCTCGAGAACCCAGACTAATACAGAAGCCATTAATTGTCTCCTAATTAAATAATTATTAGACATTTTATAAAAAATAAGCAAATGACTTTATGGAATATCCCTGATAAAGGGAGAGATTATTCACTATTATATTTTAAAGTCTTAAAAGTGATAACTATGGCCGGGCGGTGGTGGCGCACGCCTTTAATCCCAGCACTCGGGAGGCAGAGGCAGCCGGATCTCTGTAAGTTCGAGGCCAGCCTGGTCTACAAAGCGAGTTCTAGGAAAGGCACAAAGCTACACAGAGAAACCCTGTCTCAAAAAAAAAAAAACCAAAAAAAAAAAGTGATAACTATGGATTCAGAATTGATTATAGATTCTTCCCACAATGATCTTCCAGGAAACAAAAAAACTGAATGGATAAGAGTCAAAACCAGTAGATTTTTATCTATTGGAAAACACATAGCAAAGATTCTTTTCAGCTTCAGTGGAAAGAATCCTTTCAGCTTCAGTGGAAAGACACATTTAACCATCTCCTTGTAAAAACTTAGAAATATAAACACCTGTATTCATATTTATTACTTCAAAGTTGGGCCAGCTCTTTCTGAGAGCATGTCAATGTGAAAGTCAGAAAGTCTGGATGATGCTTATTTTTAAATACATTTACAACTGAATACTCACAATCCTCCTGAAAACATTTTTATAATATATTTCTGTCCTTTATAAAAATATTTTAAAATATTTGAGATATTTAGAATTTTCCTTGGTATATTTTTCCAAATTATATGAATAATGTTGATCTTACTTTTAATGAAGCTATAAATGAGTATGACAGTCATAATTGTGTTTTGTTATGACTATCTCCCCATTCTGTTTCCTTACTCAATACCTCATACTTTCCTTGAACTAAATCTTCATGTTTAAAAATATTTTAAAATGTCCCTATTTTATAAAATAATTTCTTAATTAAAAAATTTCTTATTCATTTTACATATTAACCACAGATCCCTCTCTCATCCCTCCTCCTGCCCCCCCTTTTCTATTCCCCACTAACCCATCCTTTATTCCCTCCTTCAAAAGGCTAAGTTCTCCCATGGGGGAACAGTAAAGCCTGGTACATTCAGTTGAGGTAGGACCAAGCCCATCCCCTCTTCCTCAAAGGTGTGCAAGATGTCCCACCATAGGTAATGGGATCCAGAAAGCCAGCTCATGCACCAGAGATAGATCCTAATCCCACTGCCAAGGGTCCCTCAAACAGACCCAGCTACACAACTGTCTCTTGTATGTAGAGGGTCTAGTTTGGTCCCATGCAGGTTCCACAGCTATCGGTCTAAAGTTTGTGAGTTCCTATGAGATTGGTTTAGTTGTCTCTGTGGATTTCCCCCATCATGATCTTGTTCATATAATCGCTCTTTCTTCTCTTAAACTGGACTCCTGGAGCTTGGCCTGATGCTTGATTGTAGATCTCTGCATCTGCTTCCATCAGTTACTGGATGAAAGCTCTGTGATGACAGTTAAGGTATTCATCAATTGGAATACCAAGATAGGCCAGTTCAGGGACCCTCACCATTATTGCTAGTGGTCTAATCTGGGGTCATCCTTGTGGATTCCTGTGAATTTCCCTAGCACCAGGTTTCTCCCTTACTCCATAATGTCTCCCTCTATCAAGATATCTCTTTCATTGCTCTCCCACTCCACCCCTCTTTCAGTTGGACCATCCCATTCCCTCAGGTTCTGATCCCCCATCCCCTCCCCTCTATCCCCCCCCATCCCCTCCCCTCTATTCCTTTACTCATGGAGATCGCTTCTTAGCCTTTTGGCTAAGATCAAGTATAGTATCAGTCTCATAAAATAATTCTTATTATTCATATAATTTGAGGGACAAAAAGACTTCAGTTTTTAGATTATCTACTACCTACTGTATTGGTTATGCTCCTGATGTGATAAAATACCTTGGCCAAAAATAATTTATGAAAGGAAGAGTTCATTTTGGCTTATGGTGCTAAAGGAATAAAAGTCCTTCAGGGAGGGAGGCATAGCAGCAAGTGGTAGGCATAGATATGGGAGCAGGAAGTTGAGAGATTTTATCTTTTTTTTTTAACCACGGCTGCAAGAAGTAGAGTGAGACTGCAGACTCTAGGGTCCCGCCCCCCAGTGGTATACTTCCCCCAGCAAGGTTGCACCCCTTCCCCAAACAGTGCACCAACTGTTAAACTACCCAGTGAAGACATTTCTAATTCAAAGCACCACATTCCACTCCCTAGCCCCCACAGGCTCACAACTATATATTCCAAAAATATATTTAGTACAGTTTCAAAATCCCATACTCTTTCACAGTCTTAGCATTGTTTTAAAATCCAAGGTCAAACTCTCATTTGAGAGACAAGGCAATTTTTTAGTTGTAGCTCTTTACAAAATCAAGGGCAAATATTACATGCTTCCAACATTGTATGGAACATACAGAACATATATTCCCATTGAAAAAATGAAGGAATTGGTGAATGGTAGGGAAATACTGACCCAAAACAAGTCCAGAACTCCAAAAGACAAATCAAAATCTGGTAGAGCCATGTCTGGTAACAAAGGACTCAATACAACTCTGCCCTTTCAACGTTGCTTCCTTCAACTTCATCTCTGTCTTGGGATAACTCCACTAACTGTATATCTCCCTCTTTGACAGATATCTATTGTGTGACAAAACATTCCCTGGGGAGATGTAACACACACACCTACTCTCCCCAGATAGGGAACCTACAACAGACCAAAGGACAGATTTCACAAAAGTTCAGCTTGGTGAACCAATGAGTTTCATTGCAGTTACTTATAGAAATATGGGTGAGGGATTACTAAGAGGAGCAGAAGTGAATCAAAGAAAGCTGCATCATTAAATTTCACCCCAGCATGGGTGGCAGCTTGCAAAAACTGCAAGCCTGGAGCACACTACACAGCCTGCAGGAAGCACAACAGGTTGGAGAGTGTCCTTTCCATGTGACTCAGTTGATCTGTGCTTCCTCCAGACAGCTGCTCTGGTCTCCAAGTCTTCCTTACAGCTTGGCTTGTTTGAGCATGTTCTTTACATCTTTGCATGTCTGAGAGTGACTTTGAACAGTCTTTATTGTTTACAATTGGGAACAGGAGCCTAATATATTTTATTAAATTTTAGGGACTTCTTGAAGCTATTTTGAGTTTTCCACTTCAGAGGAAACTTCTTCACAACAATGATTCATGGCTCCAGCATCTCTGATATCTTGGGGGTTCCCATTTCAACCCAGACTTCACTTTTATGGCTTCATAAATTAGCCTTTCTCAGCCTTCCTCTGTCAGGGTCTCCCATGCTTTTTGTTCCCTAGACTCTGGGATTCTCTTAAATTTTAGAGACAGAATCCATGACCTCCCTCCCATTCTTGCATCGTTCATGCCTCCAAACCAAGTACCATGTGGATGATACTGCCAAATTTAACTGCCAGCTCAGAATGAACCCTGGCTCCCTTCAACCACCTCAGCAGCAGCTTCTGTATGTTGAGGCAATTGATTTCCATGAGTAGAAAATCCCTTAAGGTCTCTGTTCACAAGTTAGTGGCTTAGCCGGGTAGGTTTTTCCCTCTTTTTTTGTTCTAATGCAGAGCAAACCTTCCCTTAATGTTGCTAATCTTAACAATTACACTTCTCTTTCAACACATGCCTTAGCTACAGCTTTAAGCTTCCAAGTGATCTCTTGCTCTCTGAATTGTACATCTTGTATTTCTTTCTGCCCTACTGGCTCTTTTTCATTGTAAATCTGCATATGGTTTATCAGTAATAACCATGCTGTAGTTTATTACCTTTTAATTTAACCTCAACCAAGTTCTTAGGACATAGGAAGAAGGCAGTCACATTCTTTGCCAAAATATCAAAAGAAAGGCATCTAGCCCAGTTGCTGATATGTTTCCCCTCTGTGCCACCTCAAGAAACATCTTGAAGGAGGACTCCATAGCTGGCATTGCTCTGAGAACTACTATCTTTTAGGTTCCTCCTAGCATGGTCCTTTAATCTCTGCTTATAGCAGTGGTTCTCAACCTTTCTAATGCTCTGACCCTTTAATGCAGTTCCTCCTGTTGTGGTGACCCTGAACCATAAAATTATTTAATTGCTACTTCATAGCTATAATTTTGCTACTGCTATGAATCAGAATGTAAATATCAGATATGCAAGATATCTGATATGTGACTCCCCCAAAGGGTTTATGATCCACAGGTTAGAACCATTTATAACATTCAACCATTTTTCTAGTTCAAAATCCCTAGGTCTTCCTAGTTCAAAATCCCTAGGTCTTTCACATTCCTCCATGAAACAGCATGGTCAGATTCTTCACAGCAAGAACTTACTCTCCTGTAGCAAAGTCTTTTTGTTACTTTTTTGTTGTTGTGATGAAATGCCATGACCAAAAGCAACTTGTGGAACAAAAAGGTGATTTGGGCTTATGATGCAGAGGACTATGAATCCATCATAGCAGGGAGGCATAGCAGCAAGAAATCAGTATAGCAGCAGGAAGTTGAAAGATCACATCTTTAACCACAAGCATGAAGCAAAGAGAGAAAACTAGATATTGAATGAGGCTATGAACTTTCAAAAGCCTGCTCTCAATAACATAGTTACTCCAGCAAGGCTACACCACCTCTCCAAACAGTGTCACCAACTGAGAACCAAGCATTAAAATACCTAAGCCTATGAGAGATATTTTTCATTCAAACCACTACACCTAATTTAAACTTCCTAAAGGAGAGGACTCTGGACCACAGGGGACTCTGATGATCACAACAGCAGTAAAAGAGGGAATGCACCTGCAGCCCAGCCTTCCCAGGTGATCCTGAGCTGGGCAGGTGACCAGAGCCTGGCTCTACATATGAAAGAATGCCAGAGCACAGAGCTTCACTGCAGCAGCAAAATGCAACCACAGTCCAGGCCTGTTAGGCAACTGTTAGGCCAGTCACAGCACCCAGGGTCTGCTTTGACACATATAGGAACAGAAGAAATTATCATAACAGACCCCAGGACCCCAGCAATGATGCTGTATGTTGCTGGAAACCAAAATCAAAAGATGAACTCTAGAAGAATTTGAGCCAATGTAGGTGAGAGGTAGAACTTAAAATTGAGAGATTTTTGGTGCTCCCCAAACCACCACTAAAATAGCCTGGAGGAACAAGTGATCTGCCCAAAGCACAACACAATAGACTATACTGTAAGAGAAGATCAGACTTCGGTAGGAGCAGACATATCAACCTGATAATCCATAGTTACAGCTCCAGAAAGGGGATAAGGATTATGCTAAAATTGGGAATCTGCATCTATCCCCACCTCCACTACATATTCCAGCTAGCACCTCAGGAAGTACAAGGTACTTCTGTACCATGGGAATTATGTAGAGAAAACTTCAGCAATGATATTGAAACACTAAAAAAAAAGAGTGAAATAGGAATTACAAAAAATGAAAAGAAAAAAAAAACAAAATCCACATGAGAAATCATCACCAATAGACAAGTCATTTAGAGAAACATCTAGGACAGAAGACAAAGTTTAGATAATATTAACTCATAAACATACAGCATAGGGAATAGAAAGTCCCTTTCATAATAATCTTAAATGTAAATAGATTCAACTCATAAATAAAAAGATGCAAACTAACTCACTAGATTTAAAAACAAAAACCATCTGTTGTCTCAAAGAAACACATTTAACTAGCCAAGATGAATCCAAACCAGCCTACCAATAAACAGAAGCCATAAACAAGCAGGCACAGCTATTCTTACAGCTGACAAAGTAGACACCAGAACAAAACTACTCAGAAGAGGTAAAGATGGCTTCTACATAAGACTAGTGGGAAATACTCATCACGAAGATATAACAATTGTAAATATTTGTGCACAGGATACTTGGACTCTTAGCTTTATAAAGCAAACATTTAAAGGCGTAAACAATCACACAGGTCCCAACACAATAATAGTGAGAGACTTAAATATTCTACCATCTTCCAAACTTAAAATGAACAATAACAAAAAAAAACTTCAGAGCTACATTATACCATAGATCAACTAGATTTACCAGGTGTCTGAAGAATATTCCAACCAACAGATGGGTAATGGGCAATTTTATCAAGTGGCATGTTATACCTTCTCCAAAACATCATAGACCACAATTTCAGATTTAGCAAACACCAAAACATCAAGATAGGTCTCTATATCAAACTAGACAACAATGAGTTGAAAGAGAAATCAGTAAGAAAAATATCAGAAAGTATAAAAGTGTTTAAAAACTGAACTTTTTTCCCTTTGTCTCATAAAGGTTATTTATTTATTTATTTATTTATTTACTTATTTATTTATTTACTTATTTATTTTATATCCAGGCTGACAGTTTCCATGACCTCCTCTCCTCCCAGTCCCTCCCCATTACCTCTGTTCCCACCTGCCTCCCAATGCACTCTTTGTTTGTTTCTGTTCTTTAGGAAAGAACAGGTCTCCCATAAATATCAACAAAACATGACATGTCAAGTTTCAGTAAGACTAAGCACCTCCCCATGTATTAAGACTGGGCAAGGTGACTCAGTATGAGGAACAGGGTCCCAAAAGTCAGTAGAAGAGTCAGAGACAGCCTCTGATTCCACCTCTGAGAGTCCCACAAGACCAAGCTACACAACTGTAACACATACTCAAAGTGTCTAGGTCACTCTTATGCAGGCTCCCTGGTTGGAAGTTCAGTCTCTGTGAGCCCCTATGAACTCAGGTTAGTTGATTCTGTGAGTTTTTTCTTGTGGTGTCCTTGATCCCTCTGACTACCACAATCCTTTCCCCCACGTCTACAGGATTCCCCAAACTCTGTCTCATGTTTGGCTGTGGGTCTGCTTCTGTTTCCATTAGTTGCTGGATGAAGCCTTTCTGATGACAATTGTGCTAGGCACCAATCTGGTCATAGGAGATGGCCAGTTTAGACTACATATTTCCTATTGCTAGGAGTTGTAGTGGGGGTCATCCTTGTAGATTCCCGGGAGATTCTCTTGGGCCAGGTTTTTACCTGACCCCAAAATGCAGCCCCTTTCCAGGAGTCTCTTTAAGTATTCTCCACCTTCACAGTACTCTCTGCCCCCACCCACCTGATTGCTATTTTTCCCATCCCTACTCACCCTCAGCCTACTCATGAAATCTCTTCTATTTCCCCTTCCCAAGGAGATCTGGGCATCCCTGCCCCCATGAACCCTCCTTGTTACCTAGTCTCTCTGGCTCTGTGGATTGTAGTATAGTTGTCCTTTGTTTTACAACTAATATCTACTTTTAAGTGAGTACATATCATGTTTGTCTTTCTTAGTCTGGGTTACCTCACACAGGATGATTTTTTTCTAGTTCCATCTATTTTGCTTTTAAATTTCCTGATGTCCTTGTTTTTGAACTTTATTCCTTCCTCCGTTGAGGGACATCTAGGTTTTTTCCGGGTTCTGGTTATTACAAATAATGCTACTATAATCAAAGCTGAGCAACTGTCCTTGTGGTAGGATTGATCATGCTTTGGGTATATGCCCAAGAGTGGTATACTGGGTCTTGTGATAGACTGATTCCCAATTGTCTGAGGAACAACATTGATTTCCAAAGTGGCTGTGTAGCACAAATCCTAATTGATCTTAATAATAAAAACAAGGAGTCAGATATCAGGGTGAAAGCTGAAAGATCAGAGCAGCCAGCCATAGTTCATAACTCTGCACAATCATCAGATGACAAGGAGCTGAGATCCTGTCTCCTCCCACCTTATATTCCTCTCTCCACCCAGCCATATAACTTCCTGTCTCCATCTCCTGCTGGAATTAAAGGAGTGAAATCCCAAGTGCTGGGATCAAAGGTGTGTGCCACCACTGCCTGGCTCTGATTCTCTTTTAGATTGGATCAATCTTGTGTAGCCCAGGGTGGCCTTGAACTCACGGAGAATCCTCTGCCTCTGCCTCCCAGTCCTGGGATTAAAGGTGTGTGCCACCACTGCCTGGCCTCTATGGCTAATTATTGGCTTAGCTCTGCACTTTGACATTCAATCAAGCTTTATTTGTTAGATCACAAACAAAATATCACCACATGGCTATACAAGTTTTCATTCCCACCAACAATGGAGGAGTGTTCCTCTTGTTCCACATCATCTCTAGCATGAGCTGTCACCTGTGTTTTTAATCTTATCCATTCTGACAGGTGGAAGGTGGAATTTCAGAGTCATTTTGATTTGTCTTTCCCTTAAGGATAAGGACGTTGAACAACTCCTTAAAAGTTGCTTGACCATTTAAGATTCTTCAGTTGAACGTTCTCTGTTTAGATGTGTACCCAGTTTAGATGTGTACCCAATTTTTAACTGGATTATTTGGTTTGTTGATACCTAGTTTCTTGAGTTCTTTATATATTTTGGAAATTGGCACTCTGTTGGATGAGGGATTGGTGAAGATCTTTTCCCAATCTGTTGGCTGCCATTTTGTCCTATTGATAATGCCCTTTGCCTTACAGAAACTTTTCAATTTCATGAGGTCCCATTTATTAATTGTTAATCTTAGTGCCTGTACTCTTGGTGTTCTGTTCAGGAAGTTGTCTCCTGAAATAAGGGCTCCTTAGTTTCAATAATATATTAATTTATATCTTCTTTAAGGTATCCAGGTATTGTGTTTCCCAATATTTAATTCTGTGTTTCCCAATACTTAGAAACAGTCTACAAAGAACCCCCAGGGGCCACACCTGGCAGTATCTCAGAAGCATTCCCTACCAAGCAACACATAGCCACAACACTTTCCTGAGAACCAGAACTAACAACAGAAACTAAGGAACAGCATACCCACCCAGCAAACACAAGAACTAATATCAGCACCTAAAATTACAATAATCATAAACCTAGATGCCAAGATGCCAGCAATAATAACCAGGACAATATGTCTCCACTACTACCCAACAACCCTAATATAGTAGTTCCTGATAAATGCAATATAGCTTAAAAAAAAGACAAGGACTTCAAAAAGCTACTATGAATATGCTAAATGACCTTGAAGAGAATATGAATAAATTCATTAATTAAATCTATAAATACACAAATAGTGGAGAGATATGCAATTGGAAATGGAGTCAATAAAGGAAACCTAAACTTAGGGAAAACTGGAAATGAAAATTTTAGTAACTCAAACAGGAAACTCAGAAGCAAGCTACACTAATGGAATACAAGATATAGAAGAAAGAATCTCAGGCATTGAAGACAAGCTATAAGAAATAGATACCTTGATCAAAGAAAATGTCAAATCTAAAAGAAAAAGAAAAAATCCAAGCACAAAATATACAGAAAATCTGAGACACAATGAAAAGATCAAACACAAGAATAATAGTGATAAAGGAAGGAGAAGAAACTCAGGTCAAAGTCACAGAAAATATTTTTAACAAAATCATATAAAAATTTTCCCTAACCTTAAAAAGGAGGTGTCTTTCAAGGTACAAAAAGCATGCAGAAGACCAAAAAGAATGGACCAGAAAAAAAATCCTCATAACACATAATAATCAAAACACTAAACATACAGAACAAAGAAGCAACATTAAAACCTACAAGGAGAAAAGACCAAATTACATGTAAGGGCAGATATATTAGAACAGCATCTAATTTTGCAATGGTGACTCTAAAAGCCAGAAAGGTCTGGGTGGCTGTTTTATAAATTCTAAGAGATCACAGACGCCAGAAAAACTTTCAGTTATAATAGGTGGAGAAAGAAAGACATTCCACCAAATTCCAGTGGTATCTATCTAAAAGCCCAGCTCTACAGAAGACAGTAGTAAGACAACTTCAACCTAAAGAGGTTAACCACAATGAGGAAAACACAAGAAAGGAGTAATCTCAGGCCAGCAAATCAAAGGGGGAGAGAAACCCACACCACAAAAACAAAATAACATGAACCAACAAATACTACTCATTGATAACTTTCAACATCATTTATTTCAATTACCCAATGAAAACAGGATCAGCATACTGGATTCTAAAACAGGATCCAGCCTTCTGCAATATCCAAGTAACATACCTTAATATCAAGGATAGACATCGCCTCAGCATAGAAGGATAGAAAATGATATTTCAAGCATATGGACCCAAGAAGCAAGTCAGTGTAGCCATTTTAATATCTGATTTCCCACCAAACTAATCAGAAGAAATAGTAAGGGGTACTATATATTCATTAAAGGAAAGCTTTCCCCAGAGGATGTTGCACTTCTAAACATATATGTACCATGTGCGTTGACAATGCTCCTTCCAAAAGCCAAAGACACCTAACAAAAACCCCAACATCAGGCATGAAAGGCCCTCTTTTGAGTTATTGGTCATGGTTGTCCAACGGACTTCCAAAACATACAATCACTGTTGCCCTTGGTTGCCCCCTAGAGGTGGAAGGTAAGTCTGCATTGCTGAAGACACTATGCACTTCACAAACAGAACCCAGAGGCACCTGAGCTAGAAATGGCTTGAATGCCTCCTTTCTGGGGACTAATTTTCATAGTACCAAAAGGTGGCATTCAAGCTTCCAAAGGAGGGAAGCAACCAATAGTCCTGCCCAGCTATGATGCCTGTCATAGCAACAAACATCAGGACGCAATAACCCTAAGGATGCAGTTGTGGAATGTATACCTTGGCAGTAACCAATAGCTCTCTTTGGACTTAAAAACTGCTCAACAAGCCAGAGAGGTCAAGAAAATCACAAGAAAACTCACAGAATCAACTAATCTGGGCCCATAGGAGCTCACAGAGCTACTGAACCAACAACCAGGGAGCCTGCATGGGACTGACCTAGGCCCTCTGTGTATATGTTACAGTTGTGTAGCTTGGTCTTCCTGTGAGACTCCTAACAGTGGTAGCAGGGACTATCTTTGACTCTTTTGTTGGTTTTTAGAAACCTATTTCTCATATTGGGTTGCCTTGCCCAACCTTAATATATGGGGAGGTGCTTAGTCTTACGATGCCATGTTTTATTGACATTCACAGGGACTGCTGCCCTTTACTAAATAGAAATACAAGAGGGATAGATTGGGAGGGGAAGGAGGAGGAGGGACTGGAAGGAGAGGAGGGAGGGGAAACTGTGGTCAGGGTGTAAGAGAGAGAGACTCCTTTCTTGCCTGATTTGGCTCTAGATTTATCTACTGCTCCCTCTAAGTTCTATCTTAATTCTCTCATCTTAATTCTGCCTCATCTAGGTCCTTTTCATCTCATTCTTACACAGCTAGTGCTTCCCCATCTGACTCTTCCTCATCTTCCATCTTATCCACACGTTCTCTCTGGTCAAAATCCTCCTTATCCCTTTCCTTTCTCTGTCTCTAAGTTCTCAACTTTCCTCCTAAGTCTCTGAGGAATCTAGTTATAAACCCAAGCAATAGCAATGCCCCTGGTCTAGCAAGGTCACCAGGCTTGAATTCTATGGGGTCATAAAGGCAGGTAAGAATTTTCCTCAGGCAATGACCACCAGGCTTTCTTTTACAATCCAAAATGGGAGTGGTAAAAGAGGAGGTCAACTGAGTGCTAATGACTGGTTAGTATATCAAAAAGGGGATCTATGTGCTCAGTCTACATTCCTAGAAGTGGTTAGGTAAGAAGTTAGGGGTCTATTAGTAAGGTTGTATAAGAAAGGAGGGTCTCACCCTAAATTGCACAAGAAATAAAGCTACCCGCCTGATCTAAGAGACAGGTGTTGTTTCGTTTGGCCTTGGATGCTTGATCAACATTTTAGATAAATGCCCAGTTAGGAATTCTTTGGAAGTACACAAGAAAATCATTTTAGGAACCAGCTAATATATATATATATATATATATATATATATATATATATATATATATATATGAGCTAAACTATCACCAAGACTTCTTAAGTCAAGGCTTGACTTTTCTAAGTAGTAGCTTTTGTGATAGTAGTTGAATTCCATGCAGCACAGTCCCAATGAATATATCTACAGAACAGCCTGTACCTAAGGCTCAGGGAACGCTGAGGAAGAGGGGCTAGAAGATTTTAAGAGCCAGAGGATGGGGAGTTTGCTGTGAGATTGTGTCTCTTAGTAATTTCAGAAACTATACCCATAAAGCCTCACAAACATGACTGTCTACACATGAGCTGAAGAAGGACAATGGCAATATATTGTTCGAATTTTAGATTGTCTTATAATAAAAAAAAAACACCCAGAGCCAGATATCAGGGTGAAAGCTGAATGATCAGAGAAGCAGAACAGCCAGCCACAAGTTCTTACTTCTACAAAATCCTCAACCTAAAGAGAGAGCATTCTTGTTTCCTCACGTCTTACATACATTTCTCTGTCCTGCCATATTACTTCCTGGGATTAAAGGCACATGTGCTTCCCAAGCAAAGGCATGAGATCTCAAGTACTGGGATTAAAGGTGTGTGCTGCCACTGCCTGGCTCTGTTTCTCTCCTAGACTGGATCAGTCTCATGTAGCGCAGTGTGGCCTTGAACTCACAGAGATCCAGATGTATCTCTGCCTCCCGAGTGATAGGAATAGAGGTGTGTACCAACATTGCCCAACTTCTATGTTTAATCTAGTGGCTGGCTCTCTCCTCTGATACTCAGGTAAGTTTATTAGGGTGCACAATATATCACCACAACAATAAACTTGCCAAAGTGGACAAGAGAAAGACCACAAGACCTCAGCCCTACACAAAGTACTATAGGCAACTAAGGGATGCTAAGAGCAGAAAAAATACTCTTCCCCAGGGAAGATTACATCTATTGGTTATTCCATACCAAATGGTCAGCCCTGAAAACATACATACAAGTAATGTTATACAGACTGAGAAGGTTGTATTTGAGAATATATTTGTATATACATACATACATATATACATATATACAAATATGCATTTAATAACTATTCATGAAGAATAAGCTATGAATTCAAAAGAAAGCAAGTAGGGTTAAATAGGAGGGTTTGGAGAAAGGAAAGAGAAGGGAGAAAAGATGTAATTATAATCTCAAAAACAAAATTAAAAGTTCTAAAAATAAAATGTCAGTGTGAGGTAACACTTGACAGTTAATGTATGACAATTTCTCTTGTTAAACCTTGTAAGCTTGGTTTCAAATGTTAAATAAAATTATTCAATAATGAATTTAATGATGATCACACATGAACATTTTGTTCAGGGCCAGTACAGTGGATACATGTACCACCTAATGGTGTATTGGAATGGAGAAGAAGAGACTGGCAATTTATAGCTGAGGAGCAATGAGTGATGTAAGAGTCAGCAAATGCTAATTACAAAAGGATGCATAATAGGTAAGGGAGCTTCTGGCTAGACCTCCCCAGAAGGTTGTTACTGAAAGTTGGGGTGATCAGACACTATTTTAGGAATGGTAGGGGTGAGGAACCCAAACAGAGAATGACCAGGGTTCTATTCTCAGTCCTACCTGCCTTTTGATATCAATAATAAATCCACTGAATATATGGTAAAAATTTTTAAGAGTCCTTTAAATAGTATGAATACACTCAGGAAATTCTAAACATTAAAAAGTGGAATGATGGGGAAAAGAAAAATAAAAATATTCTAAAAATCTATGTTATTGAGAGAGAATACAATGTATTACTGAGTAGGAACTCCACCTCTAAGTAGGCACAATAGTATATTGATTTTCTGTAGTACAGGGACATGTGTGGGTCTCATATCCTAGGAAGACAGAGAGTAAAGATCGATAGATTAGAAAAAGTAAATTATCAGGTTCACATGGGAAGTGAAATGAATATCGCTTAGATTAGTCAACAAGAACAGTACAAGAGGAAAAGCCAGTGGATAACTAAGTAATTTTAAGCTATAGAGGAAGGAAAACCTCAAGTGTCTGAACCACAGTATGAGGTAAATTCTTCAGTACAGAAGACCATCTATTTGGCCTTACAGAAGCTAATTTCTATTTACCAAAAAATTCCACAAGATAAAGAAAAGTTGAAAGTAGTAGTTAATTACCTTGTATTGAAGCACAAAGGAAGCACCGGGGGTAAAATATTGGTGTCAGGAAACTGGAAGATAATATTTATAGTAATGATGACAAGTAAGTATATTATGTTCACAAATATCCTTTTAAAGCATGCATTTACAGAATGAAAACAAAGCAGAACATATACAAGTGAGAAACAAAGATATCTAATGGGACAGTGGGTAATCATGGATGAATGAACCAGCTATGGGATTATAGTTTAAAACATGCACAGGTTTAACCTGTCCAGCACAATCACTTAAATTCCTATATGTGATGGATGAACAAATTAGCATCTTAGAATTTTGTACATTATCTTTTGGGAGATTGTTCTGTTTTACCCATTTGTAGTTTGGGATAAATTAAACCAAGTGAAATGCATATTATTCTTTTCAATCTTAAAAAAATTTATTAGATGATGAATTTTAAGAATAGGAATGACCTACTTCAAAAAGGAAAAAAAATGGATTGAAGTATGATTAAAAAAGGAGATGTACTAAAACACATATGTAATAATTTATGCATATAAGAAGACTTCATATCCCTCAAATACTGAGTGTAAAAGGAACGTAGAGGCTGCTTTTGCCTAAAGTGCAGAATCTTACTGTGACCTGAGATAATATATTGAATACCTAAAAATAAGGTCAGAGACAGGCACATCTAACTTATTTTTCCACATCTCATTTGTCAGGTTAACTCTGGATTAGAGCTTGCTACACTCTGCAAATTGCCATGTTACTCACTTAAAGACTGTTCATCTAAAACTGGCAATGTCCCTGCCATAACATTAAGGCATTTTCTAGATTCCAAGAACAGTGAGCCTTACTGACAGGTTACTCATCACAGTACTGCCACCTAAGCAGGAGTAATTGCCATCATTGGTGCTAAATAGTCCTGGGGTGATAATGACTTCAAGGAGCCAGCAAGACAGAGCAGAGCCTGACCTGAGATAATTATCAATCAGCCCATAGTTTGACCAAGACAGCTTAAGTGGGTATGCCTCCTGCATAACCCTTGACAAAGAGCGGGGACATTTAGACCTTTGCTCAGTGCTGATTAAATGTCTTTCCTCCTTTTCACCAATGCTTTTCTTATTTGACTACTGGAGGAAGTAGCTGGCTCTCTTTGACACTACTTAAAAGTCAGTCCTCTCTCTGTTTTCAGATTCTAGCAACAATTATTCTTTTTTAAAATGTTTTAATGTCTATGTATCTATTAATTATTTCTAAAAGGCATGTGCTTGTCATGAAAAAATAATGAATTTTTAAATATCTGATTGCTACAAAGATTATTCTTTAACTAATATAATTTGACATAAACATTGCATTCATGCAAGTATGTATTGTGTGTTAGGTATACATACTCTCATAGCCACCTACCCTCTCCTTTTCACTCTGCCTACTGTATCCATTGTTTCCCTAGACAGTGTAAGCAAGGGTGCAGTGAAATAACAAAATTTGGTTTCTTTATGTATGGGAAGAAGGTTTATTGGAAACTTTGCATGGCTATCTCTCAGGTGGTAGAGAGAGAATAGGCACAGGCATTTTGGGGATTCCAAAGACACCATCTCTACCTCTCTGGAATCAGAGAGGATAACCAAAAGGTGGGGAAAGCCTTTCCAGTTATAGAGAGAGCAGGGGGTTGCAGGATGTGGAGAAGTGACAAGCCAGAGCAGCCTGGAAGGTAGCTTGGGGGTTTTGATATGTGTTACAGGTATGCACTAGTAGGGAACTAGGTAACCAATTTGTCCGAGGTAGAGAAAGATGGGGCAAGTGGCTCTTCCTGACAGACCGAAAGCTGTGAGACCAGAGAAATACTGAGTGTAAGCTGTTATCTATCTGCCAACAATCCTGAGTCTAGCCTGAGCTGAGCCCAGATTGGCATTCAGGATATTGTCAGTGGCACTGCATTTTAGGGTTTGAGGCTGGGACGTAACAGTTTCACTCCCGCTTTCATTTCATATATCATGGGATACAAATAATATTTGAATAATTTAAAAAATCTAACCATTTAAAGCATACAAAATATGATCATTACAAATAAATCCAAAATCTGTTTTCTAGGAAGAACTGATGACATAATTGAATTCTTTGGATCTTAAACAGTGAGAGAATAAGGGGTAGGAAACCGAAGATTAGGAATAGCAAAGGAAATGTGATCACAGGTAGAATAAAAATTGGAAGAACTACAATTCAGGCAACTGAACAGTAACTAATTTGAAAACTTAGAGGAAATAAACTTCTTGAAAAGCTGTCAAAAGTGATTTGATAAGACATAAGAAAATTTAATGTAATAGATTATCATATAGCATATCCATCAAGTTTTTAATGAATCATTGAAAAGGGCAGTGTGGTAACTAGGGCAGCCACACATGGACTGGGTATCACATTGATGCTAACTCCATTACCCTATACCCCACACAAGTTCAATGGATTGTTTACTTATATCTGGCTCTACTTAATAGCAATTCCTCACAGAAGGGGCAGCATGGATCCTGTGTAACATGGATCCACTCATAGCCTTAAAGACAGGATGGGAAAATCAATTCTCATGAATGCAGTTGTCTGTGAGTGACAGGTTTCTAGAAGGGGCAAAATACTTTTAAGTTTAGCTGTTGTGGAGCAAAAGAAGTGAGGCATGGCCAGAGAAAGTAAGGAGGTGTTTAAAGGCTTGGAGTCTCATGACAGTACTTCAAAACCCTGTGTGAAAGATTGCTACTTCAATGGCTTCTGTACTGTTTGAGGTAAACTGCAGATAAGCAGTGGCATCTTGTTACATGTATTGAATTTCACCAATTTCAACCTGAAATCTTATGTAATGGTCATTGGGGATCAGATTCATCCTCACACCAACCACAGTCCACAAGGTTGGCATATTCAAGATTTGAGTACACACGTACAAAGAGGGCAATGTCCAGTTAGTTAATGATGAAGATGCCCAAGATTTTTCAAATTAAATCCAGACCACCAAAGAGTATATTGAAATCACAAACAGTGCAGAAAATAAATATCAGACAATAATTTATAAAAGTTATAAAACAACGTCATACACTACACTAAAGGCCTTGTGCCAGAAGCTTCCTGTCAGCTCCAACAAAACCAGCTAAGCTAATAGACTGGCAAATAAATGCAGAAGGCTTTAAGACTGAAAATAGGAGTCATTATATTGGAAACAAAAAGAATATGCTGTCAACTTGACAGAATCTAGAGTCACCTGGGAAACAGACCTCTGAGCTCTTTATGAGAGAGTATCTTGATTATAGTAACTGATGATGCAACACATTTCCTATTGAACCTGTTATTTAAGGAATCCTGGTATTTTCCTCTAAATAAGTGTTCCACAGTCCAGAGAAAAGAACTGACATTGAAAGAATAGTGGGTTATTTGAGCTTTAATACTTGGTGGCAAGACTGTATTATAAACAAATCAATCAGTCTTCATAGGACTATAGATCCAATTTAACCAGCTGCTTCAAGTTCCTTATGACTTGACTTCCAACTATGACTGACACTACTTGGAATCCTAAGTTAGAAGAAACCCTTTACACCTTAAATTTCTCTTTTCAGAATATTTTATTACAAAAATGGGGTGGGGAGATAGGGAGATAGCCAGCTTCTAAGCATGAACATGAACTTTTTGCTTCTTTTTTATTCTCTCATTATCTCTTTACCATCTAGTACCTCTGTGGTTGTAGACATATGCAGTTTTCAAACAAGTATGTGTGTGTGTGTGTGTGTGTGTGTGTGTGTGTGTGTGTGTGTGTGTGTGTTTGCTTTATATACTGAAGAACCTCTGTGGTTGAAGGAATACAAAACCTGAAAATAGATATATGTTACAGGAACTGTAGGAAGTATTTTATGCTTTAAACTTGGTAACAAGATTGTACTATAAACAAATGAGCCAACTCTCAACTATATCAATCACAGAAATAGAAATGAACCAAGGTGAAAAGGATAGCATCCAGGACTCATTTCCTATTGGCACTGTTATGTAAAGGAATTCTGGTATTTATTTCTAGGTAAAATTTGAAATGTTCAACATAGTACTTCCTGAGTCTCATCCTCCAAGAAGTCAAACATAACAGGAGAGCAAACTTCATAGGCATATTGGAGATATGCATGTGACTCCCATATACAGGTGACACAAATATGAGATGAGAGCTGGCAGTGGCTGAGTCATTTTATATACTTTACACGTCTATGACCATACCTTAAAAATACACGTGGATATCCAGGTTTTCTGTCACTATTTATATTCTTTTAGTGTATGTTTTTGACACCTTTGAAAAGAATTAGATATCCCTATCATGGTAAGTTTACCTCTGGGTCTTCTATTATATTCCATTGACATAGCTGTCTTTTTGTGCCTGTAGCAGGATATCTTTGTCACTATGCATCTGTAGTATATAGCTAAGATCAGGTAATGTAATGCTTCTTGTAATCTTTCTGTGTTGATTTGGCTATTTAAGGTATTTTGTGTTTTCATACTAAATTTAGGACTACTTTCTCTAGTGGTGGGAGAAAAAAACTTGAAATTTTGGTAGAGATTGCATTGAATTGAACCTAGACATTGCTATTGGTAGTATAGTTATCTTCACAATATTAGTTCTGCCATTGAAGAAACAGAAGTCTTGCCATAGTCAAGTCTTCTTTTTCAGTGTAATAAAGTTTTTCTTATAGGAATTGCTTCCTTCATTTTACTTTATTACTAGTACTTTTGAGGCTATTGAAAATGGAATATTTTTTCCTGTTTTCTTTCTCAAAAATTCTTTGTTGTATATAAAGCTAATGATTTCTGCATGTTGATTTTGTATTCTGAAATTTTACGGGTCTTGTTTTTAATCAGATACAGACTATTTTTGTGAATTCTGTATGTGCTTTCCTATGTAAAATCACATCTGCAAATTAAGATATTTTAATGTTTCCTCTCTAGTTTTTATCCCTCTGGCATCTTTTTCTTACCTTACTGCTCTAGCTAAGACATTAAGCATCTCAGAACACTCCCCATCAGTACCATCTCCACTCTTCTAGGCCTAGCTCTGATGATACAGCTCCTATACTGGACCTCCCTGGTGAGTCTACCCACACCAGAACCAAAGCAGCCTACATCATCTTCACACTTTTAAGCCTAGCTCTAAAACTGCTGCTTTGGTTTTGCCTGGTGAGCTCTCCAGAACTTCGCCTATCGGTGCCATAAGCACAGCCCCAGGTCTAGCTCTAATCTTGCAGTTCCTTTATCATCTTTGGAGAATCCTCTCACAACCAAGTCAGCCTACACCAGCCCTGTGCTCCCAGACCTAGCTTTCAGCATACAGCTCCAATTTTGGCTGATGAGCTTCCCAGAACACTACCCAGCAACACCGTTCTCACACTCCTACATCTAGCTCCAGATACACAGCTTCTTCATTGCCATAGTCTGGTGAGCACCCCATAACCTCACCTAACAGCACCATCCCCATACTCTTAAATCTAGCACCAGGTATGAAGCTTTAGCCCTAGGATAGCCTGAGGCAGGCTAGAATCTCACATCAGACGCACATACACATGCCCCGTCACATTACAAAAAAACAAGCAATATTAAAGTCCACGACAGACTATCCCCTCAAAATCCATTAGTCCTTTAGATACATTTTCCAATAGGAATTACTTACATGAACCCCAGAACACATAATTTAAAAGAACAATAATAAACTTCATCAAAGAGTCCATATTTTACAAAGATGTGAACAAATAAGTCAATTAACCTATAAAGTACTGCAAGCTGCAGGAAAACATAATGGAATTCAGCTATTATCACAAAAGCTACTACTTGGAAAAGTCAAGGACTTCTCCAAAGGTCAAGCCATGGCTTAAGGAGTCTTGGTGATTTAGTTTAGCTTTTGTACATGTATTACCTGGTTCCTAAAATGATTTTCTTGCATACTTCCAAAGAACTCCTAACTGTGCATTTATCTAAAATGTTGATCAAGCATCCAAGGCCAAACGAAACAACACCTGTCTCCTAGGTCAGGTGGATAGCTTTATTTCTTGTGCAATTTAGGGTGAGACCCTCCTTTCTTATACAGCCTTACTAATAGACCCCTAACTTCTTACCTAACCACTTCTAGGAATGTAGACTGAGCACATAGATCCCCTTTTCGATATACTAACCAGTCATTAGCACTCAGGTGACCTCCTCTTTTACCACTACCATTTTGGATTGTAAAAGAAAGCCTGGTGGTCATTGCCTGAGGAAAATTCTTACCTACCTTTATGACCCCATAGAATTCAAGCCTAGTGACCTTGCTCAACCAGGGGCATTGCTAATGCTTGGGTTTATAACTAGATTCCTGGGAGAGTTAGGAGGAACATGGAAAACTTAGAGACAGAGAAAGGAAAGGGATAAGGAGGATTTTGACCAGAGAGAACGTGTGGATAAGATGGAAGATGAGGAAGAGTCAGATGGGGAAGCACTAGCTGTGTAAGAATGAGATGAAAAGGACCTAGATGAGGCAGAATTAAGATGAGAGAATTAAGATAGAACTTAGAGGGAGCAGTATATAAATCTAGAGCCAAATCAGGCAAGAAAGGAGCTAGGCACGAGAACAGAACTGAAGCTGTGTAAATAGGATGTTATCCCAGAGGAATTAAAGCAAGTGGAGTATAGAGGTCGGTGTGCTAAGAATCTATTTCCCAAAATTAGTCCTCACCATTAGTAGTTCTCTCTCCTGAGGCCTTGGGATGCATAATATTAAGGCTGGTCCCTCTAATATTACACAAGAATAAAGCATAGTTATAAACACCTGAGTTATATCCAAGAAAATATAAGCATAAGGGTTAATGAAATGATGAAGACAAATCAGGATTTAAAAACTTAATTCAATAAAGAGAAATATTGGGGAGATCTCGAGCTGAAATGAAGACAGAACTCAAAAACTCAATAATCCAGTTTGACAACTCAGGAGAAAGCCTTACAAATATAATGAACAAAGAGGAGGATAGAATATCAGGACTTGATGATAAAGTAGAGGCATTGGAACACGTAAGCAAATTATACATAAGAAAAAGGAAAAACATCCCAGACTAATAGCATAGCCCAGATCGTCAGTGGAATCATAGAAGAAAAATTTCCCCAATTAAAGAAAGACATACCCATACAGATACAAGAAGCTCATAGAACACCAAATAAACAAGATAAGAAAAGTAACTCCTCACTCCATATTATAGATGAAATGCTAAACTCAGATAGGGTATTAAGAGCTGCAGGAGAAAATCCACAATTCAACATAAAGGAAAATCCATCAGAATAACAGCTGATTTCCAAATGAAAACTTTAAAAGCCAAAGGATCCTGAAGTAATAAACTTCAAATTCTGAAGGACAATGGATGCCAACCTAGACTACTAGACCCAACAAAACTATCTGCCATAGTTGAAGGAGAAAGAAAAACTTTCCATGATATAGGCTAAAAGAAGTCATGACTACCAAAACAGCCCTACAGAGAATCCTCAGGATGAAGGAGCAATAAGAACTGCCAAAAGACTACAGAATGAAATCAAATGAAGCTATAACTACTAAAACACACAGTAGGACTGAGAACACAAATAGTAAAAATAACAATAATTAATAATAATAATAGCAATCAACATACACTTTAATAATAACTTTAAATATTAATGACCTCACCTCCCCAATCAAAAGACACAGGTTAGTTGAATAGATTAAGAAACAAAATCCATTAAAGTTTACTGATGGTTGAGGCCAGATTTGGAATGGAGGAGGGTGACGTCAGGCAGAGAAAGTAAGCCCTGGGTGCCAATGTCCTTTGGTCTTTTCTGCTCTGTGGAGTACAGACAAGTCTTTCAACTAGAAGCCTGCTTTCTGCCGAACCAATCCACAAGGTTTTTATGTGCTTGGTCCAAGGACTCGGCAGAATTCAAAAAATTTTTCATACTGAAGATTGAAGGGTTATTTCTAGGCTAGAGGTGTGTGGTGCAGCATTTGAAACCCTGAGTTCAAACCACAACAATGAAAGAAAATAAGAATGAATTTATACCTGTAAGGTGTTCCTACCTGGAGAAATAAAATGTGGAGAGGTGTCAAAAAAGAAACAAACAAACAAAGCATTTTATGCAGATGTGGAAGTACTAATGTAAAACCAGAAACAGACAGGATGCTGGCCTAAATCTGCTGTTAGTTCTTAGACTGTTTACTGAAAACAGTTGACTTTCAGATCACTCAGTTCTGCTACTTTCTGCCAATCTTTTTTTTTCTGCTCAGTTTGCTGACCTCACCAACTTCTTTTTTTACTTATTTAATTTTTTCTTGGTGTAATATAGCTATAGATAGATAGATAGATAGATAGATAGATAGATAGATAGATAGATTAATGAGAAAGTGAAAATACATAGAGATACAGTCTTTTACAAATCCTGACATAAGGTTGAGGTGACATTTATCATTCAGGGAAATGTTTGGGTTTTAAAAAAATAATTTTCTTCTACTCAGCCCTATTAGTATAAACACCTTTATGAATGGGAACATTTTTCCCCTGGAGGTGTTTGTTTTCCATCATTTCTAGAAGCATGACTTTTTTCTTAGTACATTACTATGGCTTGCCAGATTTATAATAACAAATTTACGAGAAGAAGGAACGTGCCTTACATAAATGCTTAGCTATAAGAAAAGGAATACAAGGAAAGATTTTATTTATGAGGAGAAACAGTTCCTGACAATGCCATGCAACAAGCTATGGTTAGCCTGGACGCTGCTGGAGCACACTATTTCACGGAATAGTGCATTGATTTTGTTACAGCGTGGTACCTGCTAGAAGTCATGTGAAAGTGCACTATTTTTTTCTGCTGAAAGTTAAATTTTGACCCCAATGGACAGTAGTGGTGACATACCTGACTCTGAGGACAGCTTTCCATCTTGAACTATTCACAGCCTTCTTCTAGTGATATAGCACATGCAAAGAGGAAAAACTGTCCACATGAATAGATGTTTCCCTGTAGACAAAGAGAATCAGAAGGAAAGAAAAACATTCCAACCAGGGTGTGCTTGGATTGGTGCACCGATCAAGTGTGCAGTGAGATTACTGCCTTAATGTGGGCATGGATCTATATAATGTAATCACTTTCAGTTCTCTCAGGTGAAACCACCTCTATTGTCAGCTTCAGGCATCTGGCCATCTTTATCTGATGCCATTCACCTTTCATTCATTCTGTGGATGCTTTCCTTATGATTATAGGGTGCTTCCTGTATATTTTCACTTGAGACCAGGAATTACGTTCAAGAGCACAGAGAATCATGATTTCTGGTACCTATATTTTGAGTCAAAAGTTTGACGGGTTAAAGTAAGTGAATCTGCCCCTCATTCTAACAAAATGTGAATAAACTCAGCTGGGACCCAGTCTCTGGACTCTGATGAAACAGCTTCACCAAGAAGCTACTGTCTTGTGAGGTCTTCCAGATGTTCCAGCAGATGATGACATGAACAATTATTGCTCTGAGTACACTTTCTATAATGGAAATATGCAAAGCTCACGTTTTTAGACCATTGTGCTGTTTAGTTACTGAACAAAGAGCAAATGTGGACACATTGGTTCCTGCTTAGTGCTCAAAGTTATATTTCCTAAACATTCAGCTAAAGAGAGGCTAGTTTTTCTAATTTTCAGTGACATGGTTTGATCCTTAATCAAAGCTGTTATCATGGAAAGTGTTTTAGAGAAAGCTGTTTTTATATGCATCTAACACTCACAGTCATATCTTAAGTAACAATCTCCAAATATGTGGATCATCATTATATCTAGAAAAAAATCATTTTATGTAAATAAAACTCTATATACACATTTATTTATAATTAGTAAAGCTGTCCCAAATTTACCATTATAGGTCTTCAAAGATGGAAAGATAGAAGCAAAAAAAAAAGATAAAAAGAATGCAAGCAGATCCTGCCCTTTACCCAGGGAACATTAATATTGAGAAGACAGTAAGGAAGTGTGCCTTAACTTAGCAGTGGTATTATAAGAATTGGGGGGTGGGGGTTCCATCACTATGCCATCTTTCCTATTACCTTTTCCCCACATTATCATAAATTTAGAAACTTGTTTTAATCAGGTTAACATTTTAGATGACATCCAGAATCCCTCACAGTAATGAATCCTAGCAATTGGTTATTGTGACCTTTTGATAAATTCAGTATATAATGGATAATATTTTGACTTGCATATTTCTAAAAGGCATACTCAAAACCCACTACATAGTTGAAGATTGTTTTGCAAATGTCACCATTTCTACAAACAAAAGCTGCAACAATACATTTTGTCCTTCACTGGCTTTTGAAAGAGGCCTAACTGGCCAAATCTGTCACACACAAGAACACAAAGACAAACATTTCCTGTTGCCATGGCAGGTTCCCACAGGTTTTGCTTTTTATCATTGATCACTCATCCAGGTGTCATTTAAAGTAGCCAGTGATGAAATTCTGTTGTCTTTCTGTTCTAACTCTAGCTTTTCAAAGTAGTAATACTATCTCTAACA
Source organism: Peromyscus californicus insignis (assembly GCF_007827085.1). Taxonomy (NCBI): domain Eukaryota; kingdom Metazoa; phylum Chordata; class Mammalia; order Rodentia; family Cricetidae; genus Peromyscus; species Peromyscus californicus. Next base: position 78,637,463 of record NW_026294573.1, on the reverse strand, counting down.
GAGTGACCCCTTGAAGATCAGTCAGCTCGGTTGTGACTGCAGAAGATCTATTTGCAAGAGCCCTGTGAGAATAGGGCTAATCCCTCAGAAGTTATTGGAACTTCAAAGACGACTTTGCATCTTACTAGAAGAATGTTATTCAGAGGCCAGAGCAGAATTCTTTATACAGCTAGAAACTTCTCACATAAAATACCCATTTTTCTTACTTCGGGATTTTTGATTGAGAAAATGAGGTGAAGCACTAGAAAGAATACTTAGGCACAAACTCTTAACTACTAAAAGAAGAGATGGCAATTGGATATCTTAAAATTTACCATTATTTGCTATATACTAGTGAACTTTGGCAATTATTTTGATTGCTCTTTTCACTCAGTGATCAGGTCTACCTTCAGATATACCTCTTTTACCATCTCAGGAGCATCAGACACAATGAGGTTAGAGTCCGGCTTAAAAATGAATGAAATTGTGTCATTTTCAGGAAAACGAAAAAATTGTTGATCTTCATTTAAACAAAGTAAGCTAGGCTTGGATAGAGAACTATCACATGCTAGGTGAAGATTTGCAGAGTTTACTAGTAAAATTGGCTAGCAACTCAAGCGGATGAATGCAGTCCAGGACATGTAGAAAGGAGAAGCAGCATAGAGGAAACAGTCAGCAGCATGTATGAAAAAAATCAGCAATGTGAATGAAAAAAACAACATGGAAGGAGAATTCAGCAATGAAATGAGATTCGAGGAAACAACCACATCCAATAGAAATGTTAGAAATTAAAAAGGCAATTAATTAAATAGAAAACAGTGGAAAGAATCATCAAGAGGTTCAAATAAACAAAAGAAAGAATATCAGGAATGGAGGACAAGGTCAAGGCTACTATATTTAAATAATAATAAAGAAAAAATTAGTATAACTACTATATTTGAAACAATGAGGTAGAATTTAAAAAAACACCCAACCATCCATGAGAAGTAATAACAAGCCAAAAAACCACAAAGATAATGTGTCAATCATATAGCAGAAAATCCTCCATATTTAGACAAAGAGACATCACACAAGTGGTATTTAAGACCCCACATAGACATAACAAGAGATGAACTTCCTCCACAATATATTAAAGATGTTGAGATTGAAAACAAAGAAACAGTATTAGAAACTGTAAGAGGAAAAGGTCAACTGAGTTGCCAAGGTAGATACATAACATTATCTTTCTCATCAGTTGCCTCTAAAGGTAAGAAAGTATGCAATAATGTATTTCAAGACCTGAAAGCAAATAACTGCCAACAAAGATTACTCTTCTCAGCAAAGATAGCTTTAAAAGTTGGCCAAGAACTGAGAACATTTCAAGACAATTACAAAGTAAGGCAGTCCATACCAAGCTAGAGCTATAGAAGATACTTACAGGAATACTATTTACAGAGGAAGAAGAATAGAAAAGAATAAATTTCATGAGAGGAATAGATGACCAAAAGAGAGTTGGAAAGGAATCAATCATGTCCCACAGAGAAAAACAGAAAATCCATCATAATAATAATAAGAGAAAAGAAAGTAACAAATTATAATCCAACTAAAAGGAAAAACAAAATTACAGTAATTTATTAAATATTTCACAATTATAACCTTAAATGTCAATGTGCTCAACTCTCCAGTAAATAATTATAGACTGTCTGAGTAGATAAAACTCTTGATGCCAAAGATAAATTTTAATGTTAAAGGTGTCACATACTGAGTTAACAGGTGGAAAACAGTCTTTCAAGCAAATTGATGTTCAAAACAGGCTACTGTGAGTATTCTGACATCTGAGAAACAGACATCAAACAGAGATTAAGATGACTGCTGCTTGTTAATAAAGGGAATGACAATTCAGTAAAAAGATTTAACAACTGTAAATATATATGCCCTGAATGTTGGGGCTTCATGTTTCATAAAGCAAGCAACAATACACATTAAGTTTAGGTGTGTCCTGATACAATAATAGTGGGTAAGAATGGTGTTAATCAAATCCACAAGAACCTGTTAAAGGTTATCAATTATTTATTAATATATAAAATGGGGAAAAACAGATACAGAACAAAGTAAACAGCCATCATCATCCTCCATTCTGCCAGAGGGTCAATGGAACCAGCTGTCAGGCTTCCGACCACCCCAAGAGAGAGAAAGCACATGCCCCCTCCTCAGTTTTAAGCAGTCACATATCCAGGAAAAAAAAAAAAAAGCACGCCTCTATCAGGCCAGATACCCCAAGGTCACTGGTGGAGCAAATTCCCGCAACAGAATGGTACCCCAATCTTAGCTTTAGAAACATCAACTATGCTCAAAGTCAACAAAGAAACCTTAGAATTAAACAACAAAGATAAAATGTCTTTAACAGATAAATATAGAATATTCTATCCAACAACACAGAATGCACATTCTTCTCAGCAGTCTATAACACCTCGCTAAAGTAGGCAACACCCAGATGAAAAAACAAGGCTTAATACATAAAAAAAAACTGAAATAATATCTTAGATCTTATTAGATTATAGTAGAATAAAACTGGATGTCAGTAGCAAATTCATGGAGATTAACAAAATTTAAAGATCAGTGAACTATTAAAAAAACTGGGGAAGAAACTAAGCAATTATTTGAATTAAATGAAAATAAAAGCACACCTTGATGGAACATTTGGGAAACAGAAAAGTGGTTCTCAGAGTAAAGTTATAGATCTATGAATGCCTACATTAAAAAATAAGATCTCAAATAAGCAATGTGATGTATCTGAAGATCTTATAAAAGTAAGAACAAATCAAATCCAGAGACAGTAGATGGCAAGATGTGAAAAAGATGAGGATGGAAATAAATGAAACCGAGACTAAAAGAACAGTATCAGGAGTTGCTCAAGTAAAAGGGTGATTTTTTTCTTGTTAATTTATTTTACTTTACTTTTAGTAGTTTTATAAATGTATATAATGTATTTACATTATATCTACCATCCCATCCCGCCACCCAACTAAAAGTACTTTTTTCCCCCACAATTCACGGAGTCCCACACTGGTTTGCTAGTTGCTGGCTCTGCTCAGGTTTTGTCCCTTTATTTCAGCTTCTTCAGCTCTTCCACCAGAAGGACCTGTCAACACCTGGTTCCCAAAGTACCCAAAATAACAAAGATCTAATTCCCAAAGCACCCCAACTACCAAAGGTCAGTGTTGTAGAATATTATTTCAAGGTGTGTTACTTTTGTTTATGCTCTGGAATATTTGTTTAATGATGCAAAGCTGTGTTTGATTGAATAAAATTCATCTGCAGTCCAAAAGGGTGATTTTTTAAAAAAAAACATAAGACGAATGACCCTCTTCCAAAACCAACCAAAAGAGAAAAATCTAAATTAATTAATAAACTGAAGATAGGGGTGTGGTTTACAGCAGATATCAATGAAATCCAGAGATCATCTGGGAGGACTTAAAAAAAACAACTATCCTCCAGCAAAACAAAACTTAATCAATAAGACAAGAGAAAGTAGTAATGGGATGCAAAAAGGAAAGGAGGAAGTTAAATTGTCTCTGTTTGCAGACTCCATGATCTTAAAGATCACAGGAACTCCACAAGAAAGGGTATAGATCCAATAAACACTTTCAACAAAGTAGCAGACACAAAATCAACACACAAAAGCTACACTATAGGAAATGGAGCCAGGCCTCCTGTCAATCCACAGATAGATAACGGAAAAGCGGTGCAAACACGCAACATAATTGAATTCACAGTGGAATTTTCTCTAGTTACATAGAAAAATCAAATTGGAATATTTTTCAGGAAAAATGCATCGAAGGAGAATCACTGTATTGAGGGTGAAATAAGACTCAGAAAGACATATACCACGTTTTAATTCATTCGTGGAAAGTAAATATTTAAAATTACACATGTATGAACAAATGTAGACCATGAAACTAGAAGGGGAACCAGCAGAGCTGAGGAAATGATCTTAAGGGATGAAGATGAAAAGAGACTGTAGCAGAATACATGTGACATGATGACAGAAGTGGGGTATTTGAAGGGAGCGGTGGCACCAGCAAGATGCTGCACAGAAGGCATGGAGGAGGACAGCAAAAGGGAGTTGGAACAAAGTATGATGACACATATTTATGAAAATGCCATAATGAAACCCATTGCTTTGTATGCTAATTTTAAGACTCCAATTTAAAAAGACTATGTGAGAACTGTGGAAACACGACAAATTATAACTAAAAATTCTAGTTTTCACTCAAGTGACACAGGTTTAATGCCAGAAATAGGAACACTGACTTAAGGGACTAAAAAGCTCATGAGGAAAAGATTCTTGATTTGTTCACTAATGTACACCAAATCCAAACAGTGTCTAGTAAATTATAGGCCATCAGGTGGTAAAGAAACAGACGAAATTAAAAAAACAAAATGAAATTTTAAAATATATGTGAAATGCAACTAGCAAAAATAAAATCACATGACCAGGAATAATTTAAAAGCAATTATATACCAGAGACTCACACGAGAAGAATTCTCATGGACATAACCAAGGTATGGTATAGTAAAGATGACATATGACAGGTATATATGAGTATAGCTGGTATGGGTTCACATGTAGATAATTGATTTGCATATCTTTTTTAGAAATCTATGATTCACCCACGTGTATTCATACATTTGGTATTTCTGTGGATGCTTGAAAATGTATATTTTTCATCCATCATCCACTGTGAGCTTTACAATACTTCTATAGATTAAACTGATAGATATTATTTTAATTTAAATTATGAAGAAACAGCTCTTGAAGGCTGACTGGCTTGCCAAATGATATTGATGAATGAAAATTGCTTTCCATTGATCTCTATAAGTGTACCTAGTTCTAAGTTGAAGCCAACATGTGTATATGCCATGGTCCCGCTGCATCCTGGGTGCAGGTCCTGAGATTAAGAAGGGGAGTCTGCAAGAAGAAATGAACTGTCCAGCCACCAGATGAGTTTAAAACAAGTGGCCGACCCTGAATAGCTCCAGCCAACTTTATTTATACATAAAAAACAAACATGTTTCTCCATACTAACAAGTTTTTCCCATCCTCCAGTATTAAACTCCAGCAAAAACAAATATGTCAAATATGTTTTTTCCCAACTTTTACATGAAAACCTTTTTAAACCAAAAGCAACACTTATCATTTTGCTAACTTGGCCAAATATCGAGTCAGGTACATCCTGTCTTTACAAAACTAAAAGGTGATTGACATGAGCATGATCGGCAAAATGACACTACAACCACCAAGAGAATCATCAATATTACAAGAGAGGAGAGCATGCAGGCCACACAGTCCCAGCAGCATTCTCCGCTGTCCTGAAATCCACTGGTTCTTGCCGAGGGAGACTGTCCCTGTGGGCTTTTGCCTCATCTGGAGACCTGTTGGACAAGCATTCCTATACTGGTCCAAAATGGCCACACCACTTCCAACATGTACATATATTTCCCTGTAAAGCATTAAATGTGTCCAAATGAGTTTTTTACTATGTCCCCAATCCTTTTACACTTATTTAACCACTTTCCAGAAGTAACCTGAACCACCTTCACTTTTTTTTTGCTGTTCTATTTTTTTCCATTGTACATGGTTCTTGGTTCCATAAGGACAATCTTATACAAGTGTGTAATATACTTTAGGCCTGGCCCACCTATAACCAACTGTCCTCCCCTTTCTTACCCTGCCCACTCTCAAAGTCTGCTTTGTTCCTATAGACAATTTCAATTCTGTTTTCATGCCACATGTTCACATATGGCTTTATGTAGCTATACAAAATCTAGGATTAACAAACAAGAGAAAATATGATATTCATCTTCCAGAACTGACTCAATGTGCCTAATACATCTGTGTCTAGTTATATGTATTTTCCTGAAAGCTACATAATTTTATTCTTTTTTATGGCTGAAAGAGCTTCTATTTGTATACATAACACATTGTCTTGATCCATCCTTCTGTTGGTTTTGTAACTTTGCTATAGTGAATACTGATACATACATATCACTGTGATATGTTGGTGTGGAGGCCTGCAAGTAGGTACATAAGAGTGGCAGAGTTGGGTCATACTATCATCTAAGTTTAGTTTTAGAAGGAACCTCCATACTGATTTCCACAGTGGCTAGCCTAGTTGGCATTCTCATCAGCATTACATAGATTCCTTTTGTCTATATCCTCTCCAGCATCTGTTCTCATCTGTTTGCTTAGTGATTGCCATTGTGACTAGGGTGGCATGGAATGTAAATGCAGCTTTCATTTGCATTTCTCTGACAGCCAGTGAGATTGAACTTTTTTCTGTTTCTTGGCTATTAGCACCTGATCTTTTGAGAACTGTGCTCATTTCACTGGCTCATTTATTGATTTGGTTGGGTGGTTTCTTCTTTAGTTCATTGAGTTCTTTGGATATTCTAGATACATACAAACCTCAATCTGCACACATCCATTTACACAGCTCTATCAGATGTGCATATGTAGATTGCAAAGATTTTTATCTATTCTGTAGGTTTTATCCTCACTTGAATAACTGTTTCACTTGTTGTGTAGAAGCTTTTAAATTTTGTGAAACACATTTGTCAATTGTTGGATATATTTCCAGAGTGTCTGAAGTCCTGTTCAGAAAGCCTTTGCCTGTGTTTACATCTTAAAGTAGTTCTCATAATTTTTCTTCTAACACTTGTAGGATTTTAGATACTACATTAAGTACTTTGATGGATTTGGAGTTGAATTCCATACAGTGTGGAAGATAGGGATCTGGCTTCATTCTTTAACATGTGAATGTCTCACTTTTCTCGTACCTTATGTTGAAGCCGTCTTTTCTCTGATGCATACTTTAGGCACCTTTAAAAGATCCAGGTAATTATCCCTGCATCAGTTTTATTCTGCTGCTCATGTCACACTAGACATAAAATACATCCCTGTATGTTTGCCCATAACAGTACGAATACCATATCGTTTTCAACTTTTGCTGGGCTACGATGGTCATTGTCTGCACCTCACCCTCTTCTTCTAGTCACTTCATCATGCACCTAATTGATCCAATGGACTGAGTGGATAGTGTTCTGACAATGTTAAACCTGTGGCAGTTAAACCTCATGGGAATAAGGAAAATTTGACAGACGTTACGTGTCCAACCTCACTCTGTGCCTGTCTTCCTTGCTCATTTCATTCCATCTACTCTAACCTTTTAGCTTCTTCAATATTCATAATCCACACATCTCTACCTCATAACCTTTGCTCGGTCTTTTTGCTTGTGCTTTGTGTCTAGAACATGTTATTGTTCTTCAAACAGGGTCTTGCTACATAGTTTGGGTTGCTCTTGAACTCACATGTCTCTTGTCTCAAGCCTCCCAAGTACTAAGATTAAAGGTGTATGCCCTTAATCACACAATTTATCATAGTTAATATTTTTGAATTTGTGTTATTTTCCCTTTTGATGAAGAGTTCTACTAGGGATATTTCTTATTTACATGCCTAGTATACTATCTTACATATAGTGTATTAGGCCCCCAAGATACACTATCTTGCAAATATCAATTAATATTTACATAATAATTGAACCATTCAGTTCTACCCCTTCATATCAACAATGGAATCAAATACAATCTGCTGTGAAATGCTTTGCCCAGAGCAGCGTAAGGCCTTAGTAAATTTGACCCTTCACTTTCCATTTGGATTTTAATAGACAATGGTGAGCCTTTTAGAAGTATTAGAAAGTTTTTCAGGCCTTTCATTCAGGTATTGGGCTAGACCAGCTCCACTTTAGCTGAATATTTGACTTAGGTTAAGAGTTGGAATTCAGTTATAATCTTTCACCTTATTTCTGAACAGTCTGGTTTATCTATCACCACACATTCCTGCTGACTCATTATATTTAAATCAAGAAGGAACTTATTTTCTGTAGGCCACAACTCTTAAAAGGATATTTAAATGCAGTCTGGCAGTAAAAGAGTAATCTTTGACAAAATGAATGACCTTTGCTGTCCATTTTCCCACAGAATCTTCCTCCTTTAGGACCCACAGACATCCTTGCAGAGCTCCTTCCTGCAAGAACAGAGGTTTTTCTCTAGTTATCTCTTGCTAGGACAAACCCTATGACTGGTCTGAAGCACATGTTGGCACAGGAGAAGAAACATAGACAATGTTCACTGGGCCCAGGCTTCAGACGATGTTTCTAGCCTGTGTGACACCTGTGCACATAGCGTTGCTTCTGAGCCGCTACTGTTCCTCCACCAAGATTTCCTTTAGGCTCAGAATGACCACCTGCTACTGCTTGTGAGCGTTGGAGCCTAACACTCCAGAGCTGTACCTTGCTGCCTGGGCGCTGACTCATAGAGAACTTCAGGGGAGGTACACTTACCACCCCAAACCCTTACCAAGTATTTCCTGTAGCCAGTGATTAATGTATGTATGGATAAAAATTTTGGAATTTTTGCTCCAGTTAAGGTAACTTGGGTAGTGTTCATTTTCCAAAATTTCTGGTGAGAGCAGACAAAAAATAAATAAAATAAACTTTGGCCGAATGTGCATCTTCCCAAGCTTCTCTTCCTCCCTACTTTCCACTTTCCCTTTACATGTTTTACCCGTGAGCATGCTGTCACTAAGTGTGTAATATTCATGATCTGATGCTGCCTCTTGAAATTCTGACTAGAACACCAGTATTGGGGAACAGTTGTGAAATTCTCTTGGCTGGGAATGCTATCATATATGCTTTTGTTGGTACTCCAGGGTAACAATGACAGTCTTCAGGACCATCGAAGTTCCGGTTTTTACTTTCAGCCTGTCCTATCACAGCTGTGGAGACTTGGTAATATTTAATGAGACCACATCAACTATCTGAGTGGTGAAATGGAAACTTCACAGTGCTTTGAGTGCTCGTCATTCTCCTCCTGTACTCACCTGCCAGGGAATAGTTGGGTAAGCACCCTTGCCCTTCTTATTTCGTCTATCCCCAAAGAGTCTATCTTACAACAAAATAATGTGCTCAGTGTTTCCGTGCATAGTACCTTTTCCATTCTTCTCATCTTCTTTCCTCTGGGATTGGACACATTTGTTCCCATCTTCTGTTATTTTCATCTTGGAAGCTTTAGTCCTAAACATTCTGATTTAACCCAGAGGGCTGAACAGGCAGACATGATGCTCCTGGGAGAGTCACAATTCAACATTATACAGGTTGAGCTAGGGGGAAGCCGACTTTGAGCTTAATTATGCACACGGGATTTATTGGGGAAGGTTGAGGAATCAGCAGTATTGGGAAGAAAAGAAGGAAGTACAACTAGGCAGAAGGAAATTTGAATGTCAAGGCAGACTCAGCAGAAGCCCGGCCAAACCAAGGAGAGCTTTGAAGCAGGGGTGACCCCTCAGAATCATCCTGGGATGTGAAAAATAGCAGAGCCTGAATACCATGTCAATTATTTATCAGCTATGGACAGCCTCGAGAAGAAAGTGATCTTGAGTGTAGAGGCCTTCTTTAGTGGAGACAGTACTTGTAAGGAGTTAACAGCTGAGGATTGTCAACCACAAGCATTCCCAGCAGGAGCTGACTAATTCCTTGATTCTAATGAAGAAGATTGGTATGGTGAGAACACACCTAGTCATTTAGTGCTGAGAAAATCCTGGACCAATAGAGATCATGCCAAATGCTCTAAGAATGGGGCCTCATCCTCTCTGAAAATATTTTACTCCAAAGCCTAACTCCAAAAAGGTGGTACAGAAACTTAAAAATGTAAATTGGTTGCTGACTCCGGGTACTAAGATATAAGTTGGGGCTGGATTTGAACTGAATTTGTTTCTGTGGTGTCTTCTGAATGCATTTCCAAAAAAAAAATAGAGTTGTTTGAAATTTTAGCTGCTCTATTAGAAGATGAAATTTTTTGTAGTATAAGATTATGAATTCTAATTTGAATATCTTATGTTTTAAATTTGGTTGGGATCTGGAATGGCTATGTTTCTTTGACCAGATATCTGTTAGAAGAAAGCCCTTGTCCACAAGAGAAAGGTTGTAGGAGGCTCAGCATAAAGAAAGCATTGGAGAAACCAGATTTGAGCCTATTTTCTTCAAAGGAAGGAAGTGAATGATGCCTGGTCACCTGGAAGGCTGGAGTGAATGTTGTCTGACAACCTGGTGATCTTTTTGCTATTCTATGGAGCCAGCCTTCCTGAATCCCCTAAAATCCTCGACATTGTTTAGGGCCTTATCCTGAGCTTAGTCTTCTCAGTGAATAGAAGCTATCCTTATGAAAGAGGTCCCATGTACTTTGCATCCTCCACTAATAGAATCCATCTTTGTGCTTATTACAAAGCCTTCCTCCTTAGGCCTTGCCCTGAGCTCTGTTTATCAGCCAATAGAACTCATTCTTATTATAAAGGTCACAGGTGCTGGGGAGTTTCTATGTAGCTCTGTCTAAAGCTCTATTGTGATGACAGTCACAGGGAACTCTTTTCCAAAGTTTTACTGTGTTTAAATGTGTAAGAATAAACCACAAGGTCAGACTCCGAAAGTTTTGACCCAAAACCTGCAAAATTGGTGCTGAGTTTCATTCTTCACCTCACACAAATTGCCCCCCTGCAGTCCATGAGGCTTGCCCCCACCCTAACAGATCTGTCATAGCTTGTCTCAGTGTTTTGGCAACCTTGAAAAAAGAATATTTTAAAAGTGAGTAAATTAATAGAAACTTGATCAGACAGCAGAGTACTAGATTCTGGGAATTACCAAAAAAGTTAAAGTCAACTGATTTGATTAAATCTGAAAGATTTCTAGCACTTTGAATTTTATTTTTAAACACCCAAGAACTTTATTTGTATTCCATTTTTACTAGTTCTTTGAGAATTTACTACAATGTACTTTGATCATATTTAACCCTCCCCCAACTCATCCCAGATTCTCCCCTTTTCCCTAACCAACAAACTTTATATCCTTTTTTCTTTTCTTTTCTTTTCTTATCTTTTCTTTTCTTTTCTTTTCTTTTCTTTTCTTTTCTTTTCTTTTAACCCACAAAATCCAGTTTGTGCAATCCTTATACTCTTGGCTGTGTGGCTTCTACTGTGGCTGAGTAGATCTAACAGAGGCTATCCCTTTCAAGAAAACTGACTCTCCTTTACCCAACAGATATCAATTGCCCAAAGTTCTCCAGTTACGGGTAGGGCTTCACACTCATCTCCATACTAGGATTTTGTCTGACTTGAGGTTTCATAAGTGTTCTCCACACAGCCACAGCTACTGTGAGTAACCATATGTGAAAATAGCTCGATATGTCTAGACTGTTTCAATGTAGTCATCCACCATTTCTGGTTCTTAAAATCCTTCTACCCCATCTTCCACAATATTTCCAGACCCATGGGAGGAAAGGGTGTGACATAGCTGTCCCATTTAGAGCTGAGAATTTTTCAGTGTCTTATTCTCTGGACCTTGACAAGTATGGGTCTCTGTATCTGCAAAAAATCTCATCATCTGCAAAAATAAGTTTGTTTCTGATGAGAGGTGAGAGATGCACTAATTTTGAGTATAATGATAGGTCATTAGGAGTCAATTTACTACCATGTCCATTTTGCAGAGTAATAGTAATAGTTTCTCCCATACAGTTTACGACCTGTTGAACCACAGGTTATTGGCCCCCATAACAGTGCCAGGTACGGGTTCCAACTTGTGGAGTAAGCTTTAAATGGAGCCAGCCATAAATTGGTTGGTTATTTCCATGACATTTTGTGCCACTATTTACTAGTGTGCCTGCCATTCCAGGTCATTGATACAGTTCACAGCATTGATGGCTGGCTAAAATTTATGATTTCTTTTCTCTTCTGGTAGCATGTATATCAATTCCAAAACTATGAAAGCTACCCAGCAGGATGAATCTTCCAAATGCATACCAACTTGATTTCTCTACATTCTATGAGTATGTGATATCTTTAGCAATAGAATTTTATCATCACACTCTAGTTGTAACCAAGACTATTGACAGTAGCATGTAATATCAAGGGGTTTATGAGACCTCACTGGCCAATAATTCACTAGCCACCTTTTTCTGTCACTGGGCCTTTTATTTGTTAGTATGTGGCATATAGTAGGAGCGTTGTTACCACATTATACAGTAGTTCCATTTTAACTCTTTCTCTCTCTCTTTCTCTCTCTTTCTCTCTCTCTCTCTCTCTCTCTCTCTCTCTCTCTCTCTCTCTCTCTCTCTCTCTCTCTCTCTGTGTGTGTGTGTGTGTGTGTGTGTGTGTGTGTGTGTGTGTGTGTGTGTGTATGTGTGTATTAGGAAGATTCCACAATAGTATATTTTCATGAATTTTTATGAAAGGACAGGCTAGAACCTCCCTAAAACAGCTAGTCAGACTTTGTATTTTCATTTTCTTTTTGCACATTTTGTTATATGTCCTGTATTTCTTCTAATAAAATATGTTGATACTCAGTACTTCTTTCTATAAAATGGAAATTCTGGATGGCCAACTGTGAAATTTTAAAATTATGAGTTATAAAGCGCTTTTCAAATCATTACAAGAACAGAGTGTTTGGATAATCAGTATATGTTTGAGTACCCAATCAAATTTCAACACATTTAATCTAGTCTTCAGACTTCTTTAACCCCCTTAACTCATTGTCTGGTAGACCAACACAAATATGAAAATGGCTTAGGGTACTGCCAGAAACCCAAGAGGGAATGTCTGGCATAATTGGGTAACACATTTAGTATTGGCAATTTCCCAATTCTCTTCTTCAGGAGAAATGAAGCTGGCTCTGCTAAGTTTAGACTGTACATCTTTTAGTAAACAACTGAGATAGAACTTCAATCCTATTGAACCTCAGTGACCTGCTATTCAATCACAGTAACAAGTTCACAGCCACAGGAATAGAACACAAAAAGCTTAGAAAATTCCACTCAGCTTCATTCTGCTAAAGAAACAGGTAGATCCTCGATTTGGGTACTAATAGACCAAACTTGAATCAAAATTTGAAACATGAGGTTCTTTCTTGGTTGTTCTTTGTTTTGTTTCAATTGGAAAATATGAAGACAAGGTGGTTTTTGTCCTTTTGCATATCCATATACAGAACCAAATAAAATTCTGGAGACCTAATAAGATTTAGCTTTCCAGCCATATAAATAATTTAATCAGATTAATGACATTGTTCTACCTGAGGGGTTCCATAATTAGTGTCTTATTGAAGCCATGTGGAAGTTATCTGCCATTAACACCTGGAGGAATTTCTGTTGTCCTAGACCCTGGAATGGACTGTTATGCATATTACTGTTATGCAAACTGTAAAGATAATAAGCCCCTGGAATTTCGTGAGCTATATAAATCCACAGATTTCACATTAAATATTTAAGGCACAGGAAGCGCTATTTGTTAGACCACAGATAAAGGAGTTCAACTGCTGTATCCCCTGTTTCCCTTTTAGGATCTTTCATTATAAAAGGTTGTTTCAAGTTGTGTTTCTCCCTTTGGTTTCTCTTAGCTTTAGTTCCTCCCCTGTCTGGAGAACACTTTGGATTTTGTATGAGAACATGCATATTTTTGCAGATGGTCTCTCTTTTTCATGTAAAAGAGAGATTAATTTCGGAAACACAAACAGATACACATCATACAGCATCTCAATACACAGAAAATATTTAATTAAATCTATAAAGAGATCATCTTGTTACTTTGTCCCTAAAACATTTAGCAAGCAGAGCTTTTTTTTTTTCTTTTAGATTGAAATCATTCATTCTTCCTGCTTACATGTTACTCGGCTGTAGGAAAAGTAACTGGCTGTTGTTGTTTTGTTTTGTTTTGCACAGAGCATTGAACTCAGGGCTTCCCACTTAGTGGTAGCTCTTGCATATAAAATGTATCTTTTTATTTTTATTACATTTGTGAGAGCAATGGGTAGATATTCACCACAGCAAGTATGTGGAGGTCAGAGGACAACACTTGGGGGCTGGTTCTCTCCCTCCACCATGAGGATCCCGGGGACAGAACTCAGCTCAGCAAGCTCGGCAGCAGGAGCTTCTACCCAGAGTCATCTTACTAGCCCCTTAGTGGCATATGTATATGTAAATGTGTGTACATTTGTGCATATACATAAATGTATGTGTTGAGTGTATTATGTATATGTACATATGTGTGTATAGAATATATATACACGTATATATATATATGTGCACATATTTCTGGGGGTTTGGCAGGATATATGTCTGTGTACCATGTGAATACCTTGTGCCTGTGGAGGCCAGAAGAAGAAATTGAATTACTTGGAACTGGAGTTACAGAAGATGGTTGTGAGCTGCCATGTGGGGGTGGAAACTGAAGCTGGGTCCTCTGAAAAATCAGCCAGTACTTAAAAACTGCTGAGCCATCTCTCCAGTCTCCCACTAGTATCTTTTAAATATGTATTCATTTAGCTTTTTGTATCTTTGTAACAAAAGATATATCAACAAAATTCATAAAAGTTAAAAATATTGTGTGAGTCCATGTCTAAGTGGTTGATTAAAAAAAAAAAACTGCTACCATATCTCTTACAGAGAGATGACAGAGCCAATTTGTTTATAGCTCAGTGTGATACTGAGGTAATATTTCCAGACTGAGTATTGCTCAATGGGTAAAATGGTAAGACTTCCTGTTTGAGCTCCATTCATACAAGATGATGTACCAGGTTTTGTCAGGAGGATACTCAAATGGTTGAGTTGAGGAAAAGTAAGTACAGAGGCTTTCTGCAGATACATAAACATGCCAGATAGCTAGGTTGAAGCAGCCCAAGGCTAGTCCCAGTGGAGATCCCAGGCCGCATGGAGGCCTGGAAGGGAAAAGGGAGGACAACGTTACCAGACTTGTGCTGCTGCCAAAACGCACACACAGGTCAGCAAGAATTAGCGTGAATTATCACAGTCAGCAGTAGATCAAAGCTGATACCAATCCAATGGCAGTAGGCAAGTAGTAGGTGGAATAATTACACCAAATCTCTTTCACCCCATCCTCCACAGTGTTGCCTCCTGTCCACCCACTGAAGACCAGAAGACAAGAGACCTTGCTACTGTTATCTATGGAAGTTAGGGAAGGTGGAAAATGAATCTGAGTGGCAAATTGTAATGTCGGGCACAGCTGTATTAAACAATGATAATTAGCAGAGTTCTTTTTATATGAGTCATTATGTAGACAAGTACTTATGATAGTGAGAGAATTTAAACAACTACTTGTACAGTATATGCTTACAGTATTGTTAATTTAAGCATGAATATATATGAGCAATTATATAGAGATGGGTAGATAAAGACATGCACAAGATTTTCTTATATGGCAATATTTTCTCTGGGGAAGTTCTAAAGTTATTAGGCAGTCACTAGTAAGAAAATGTGCTGTCAGAGTCACATTCATTCTTATTTCCTATCCCTCTATTATCAGTGTCAGCTGATCTTATGAAATGGAATGGGACAGAGTCTGTGACAGCTTGTGTATGAATGTGTATATAACATTTTTACCAGAGTTTTATATTAAGGACCAAAACTTCACTGGCCCTATTTCTACAGCCCTCCAAAGTTCATGATGAAACATGGAGTTTTCATGTGTGTTTCTATAGTGCTGGCAATCTTCTATTTTAATGTATTACTCTATAGATCAATATAACTTTAACGTTCAGAGAGATTTACTTTTCAACATATAACTTGAAATTTGACTTTCAGTTGAGTGAAAGTACTCCTTTCTTGAGTTCTTTATTATTTCATTGAAAACCATTGTGGAATGCTGTCCTTTAAGTAAGTATACATGAATTACCATACTCATCAGACACCTGTGACTCCTTTGGGGTACCCTCATAATATCCCAATAGCTGAAGCTCCATCACACAAGGGGGAGCTGAAGTGAGGCATTAGACCCTTACCTGAAGTTCTAGCCATTCACTTCCTACTGCTCAACACCACCACACTCCAGCTGTATGTAATCTTGCCCCAGTCCCAGTAATTTGGGGAGATACTATAGTATAAAGTAAGTGGAAAATTAACTGAAGGGGATACACCATCTATGCAAATTTCAGGATGTCATTTCCCAGGCTGGGGTGGGACATTTTGTTGATACATGGTCTAAAATTAAAGCCTAGCACTTGTTCCTATAAGCAAACCCAATTAACCCATTGGCTCATCAGGGTACACTTTGGTAGAGTTGTTTTTTTGATCTAGAACTAGTGCCATATCTGGGTTGAGTAGGAATTTGTTCTCATCTCCCTAGAGAAAGTTCATGCAACAGCAATAGAAAGAGTTACTTTTTGTGGTGCTGGAGATCCAGTCCAAGACTTCAAACCTCCTTAACAATCATTGTAAAACTGATTTTCACCCCCTGCAAGCAATTTTATATAGCATTCTGATTTATTTGGAAAAGAGGTACTTTAAAGGCTGTAATTCCACCTTAAATTTTTCAGAAGAGCCCCAGGTACAAAGCAGCAGTGAGAGTGTAAACCAGAGGCTCCAAGACTAGTGCTATCCTCAGCATAGTCAAAGAAGCTTCCCTTTGCAGCAATGGTCATGAATGCACAGACTGATGGCTGGTCAAGGTGCTGACACAAGTAACTGTTGTGTATTCAGCCTTAAATTGAACAGCATTATCACTCCCTGCAAGGCTCAGGCAACAGCTATACCACTCTTGGGCATTTACCCAAGGAATGCTCAATCATACCAAGCTGAGGAACTTGCTAAGCTATGTTCATATCAGCATTGTTTGTAATAGCCAGAACCTGGAAACAACCTAGATGCCCTTCAACTGAAGAATGGATAAATAAAATGTGGTACATATACACAATGGAGTACTACTCAGCAGAGAAAAACAATGACATCATGAGGTTTGCAGGCAAATGGATGGATCTAGAAAAAATCATCCTGAGTGAGGTAACCCAGACTCAGAAAGACAAACATGGTATGTACTCACTCATAGGAGGATACTAGATGTAAAACAAAGATGACTAGACTGCTACTCACAACTGCAGGGAGGCTACCTAGAAAACAGGACCCCAAGAAAGACACAGGGATCGCCCAATGACAGAGAAATGGATGAGATCTACATGAACAACCTGGACGTGAGTTGGGGTAATGAAGGGCAAGGGTCCAGAGAAAGAGAGCTTAGGGGAGTGGGAGATCCCAGCTGAATCAAGAACAGAGAGGGAGAACAAGGGATAAGAGACCATGATAAATGAAGACCATATGAGAATAGGAAGAAGCAAAGTGCTAGAGAGATCCCCAGAAATCCACAAAGATACCTCCACAATAGACTACTGGCAATGGTCGAGAGAAAGTCCAAACTGACCTACTCTGGTGATAGGATGGCCAAACACCCTAATTGTCATGCTGGAAACCTCATCCAATGACTGAGGGATCTGGATGCAGAGATCCACAGCCAGGCCCCAAGTGGAGCTCCAGGAGTCCAATTGGCGAGAAAGAGGAGGGTTTGTATGAGCGAGAATTGTTGAGACCAAGATTGGAAAAAGCACAGGGACAAATAGCCAAACAAATGGAAACACATGAACTATGAACCAATAGCTGAGGAGCCCCAAACTGGATCAGGCCCTCTGGATAAGGAGACAGTTGATTAGCTTGATCTGTTTGGGAGGCATCCAGGAAGTGGGACCAGGACCTGTGCTCATTGCATGAGCTGGCTGTTTGGAACCTGGGGCTTATACAGGGACACTTGGCTCAGCCTGGGAGGAGGGGATTGGACCTGCCTGGACTGAATCTACCAGGTTGAACTCAATCCCCAGGGGAGTCTTTGCCCTGGAGGAGATGGGAATTGGGGGGTGGGCTGGGGGGAAGGCAGGAATGGGGGGGAGTGGGGAGAACAAGGGAATCCGTGGCTGATATGTAAAATTAAATTAAATTATAAAATAAAATGTGATAAAAAAATAAATAAAAACCTGGTTTCTATATTAAAAAAAAAGAAGTAGAAACAGAAAGCATGTAAAAACTGGAAGATAGAGAAGAAGGCTATTAAACCCTGATCTCTGGGTAAGATGTGGTTAGGGATTCATAAACTCACAGCAGCTGTGATTGTCTCTGTAAGGTCTACACAAGCCTGAGCCCTAAGCCTTTGGTTGTAGATGAGGAGAGAACACGGAGCACTACCCAGAGAGCTAAAAATGGTCAAGGGCTGCTGAGGTAGAGGAAATCGTTGTCCTTGGTGATGTAGCCACTAGTTACCCATGCCTCAGGGGATAGCCTCACATCCATGCCCATATAGGTACCCAAGTTTAATCCCAATGGATCATAAAGTAAAATAAAACAAAAGAAATGAAAGTGGAATGGCAACTTGGTGGGAGGCAGGTTGCTGGGAGGCATGGGAGAAGGATAAGAAAGGGTAAAGTATAAGTGTGAGCAGGATGTGTTATATACACTTACAGAACCGTCAAAGAATAAGTTATTGGTTTTTCTCTGCTTTGATTAATCAATTTTGTGCCACCATATGGACACATTTCTTATGCCGTTCCAAGTGGTTCAAGTACTCATCCACAAACTTTTTTTCACGGTGTATTTTAGTTTGTACTTTATGCCTTGACTTCTTTCCCAGTGGCCAGATATTCTTGTAATGACTTTTTTCCATTTGAAGATGAGAAAAGGTATATTTGTTTGTAGTTGTGAAGGGTTGCAGTTAACTTAGATACTTGTTACAGAATTTTTAATCTGAGAAACTATAAATATAAGTATATACACTCTAGGGTTAACATCTGGGCTATGGTATAGACAGACAGATAGACAGATACATACATACATACATACATACATACATACATACATAGACACATAGATATATAGATATATACATACATACATACATATATAGACAGAGATAGAGAGATAGATGATAGATAGATAGATAGATAGATAGATAGATAGATAGATAGATAAGTGATAGATGTATGATAGATACATAGGTACACAGATCTAGATAGATAATAGAGAGAGACAGATAGACAGACAGATAGATAAAATGATGAGATATCACAGTATTTATTAATGTGAATTTCTGGGGATTCTCCTGTCTTTAGCTTACTAGTAAAGCACTGGATTGCAAAGTCTACTACACCTAGCTTTAGGTTGGTACTAGCAACTCAAATTTGCGTTCTTACACTTGTTTGACAAGCACTCTAACCACTAAGCAATCCCCCATCCCCTAATTCATACCTTTTGCAAATACGTTAATAGGGGGAAATTGTTGTGTAATTCTTTTTGTTTGTTGGGTCTTTATGTGGTTTGGGGATCAAGGTAGCTGTGGCCTTGTAAAATGAATTAGGCAATAGTCTTTCTGTTTCTATTTTGTGGAATAATTTGAGGAGTAATGATGTTAACTCTTCTTTGAAAGTCTGTTAGAATTCTGCATTAACATCACCTTGGTATTTTTTTTGATTAGGAGACTTAACTACTGCTTCTACTTTATTAGGGGTCACATGTCTGTTTAAATTGTTTGTCTGATCTTGATTTAACTTTGGTAAGTGGTATGTATCAAGAATATTATCCATTACCTTTAGATTTTCTGATTTGATAGAATACAGAATTTTAAAGTATATTCTTATTATTCTCTAGCTTTCCACAGTGTCTATTGCTATGCCCCTCTTTCATTTCAACTTTTGTTTGTTTAGTTCTTCTTTCTATGCCTTTTAGTTAAGTTGGATAAGGGTTTGAAAATCTGATTGATTTTTGCAAAGAACCAACTCTTTTTTTCCCCACTGATTCTTTGTATTGTATTGTTTTGTTTGTTTCTATTTTATTGATTTCAGCCCTGAGTTTGGATAGTTCTTGCCATCTATTCCTTTCAGGTGTTACTTCTTCTTTTTGTTCAAGAGATTACAGGTGTGTCATTAAGTTACTAATATGAGAACTCTCCAGTATTTTATTAAGGCTCTTAGTCCCATGAACTTACCTCCTAGAACTGCCTTCATTGTGTCCCATAAGTTTGAATACGTTTGGGTATTTCATTCAATTCTAGAAGTTCTTAATTTCTTTCTTGGCCTATTTTTCCATTCAGTAGTGAGTTATTCAGTTCCCATGAGTTTGTAAGCTTTCTGTTGTTTCTGTTGTTGATGATATCCAATTTTTATCTGTGGTGGTCTGATAGTATGCAGGGTGTTATGTCAATCTTCTTTTATCTGTTGAGACTTGCTTTGTGTCCAAGTATGTGGAATGTGGGAGTCCACAAAGATTCCAACTTGTGGTTTTACTCAAGGTCATAGAATCAGAGTTTATGTTGCTCTCCAAGATTGCATAATAGGGTGCAAAAGCCTGGTTACCAAGTGTCTTATATTTCAAGGCCTAATTGCAAGATGCTTTGCCGTGGGGTATAGTTACCAGGTTTTTGAAGGGTCTACACTTGGTTGTATGTTGTGCTTTGATCTTGAAAGGGGGAGGTCTTTTGCCTCTCCCCTTACTAGTGCATAAAAAGCCCATTATAAACAAACTAGAGGCTGCTGGGTATTGACCCAGAACCCTCCTGAAGCTATCCTGTGGCTCTGTCTTTCTATGTCCATATTTCTTCCTATTACTTCTCAGTTCCTCACTACCCCCTTCAAGGGACCCTTCAATAGGTCAGAGCTGAACCCCAACACTGGACCCTGACAGTGGAGAATGTTCCATATACTGCTGAGAGGGTGTATTCTTTTGTGGTTGTGTGAAATGTTCTGTAAATATCTATTAGGTCCATTTGGTTTATGAGATCTGTTAGCTCCAGCATTTCTCTGTTTAATTTTTGTCTGGGGGGACCTGTCTTTGCTAAACGTGGGATATTGAAGGCTCCCACTATCAGTGTGAGGGAGTTATTGTGTATGGGGCATGGATGTTAAGAATTGAAATGTCATCTTAGTGAATGTTGCCTTTGATAAGTATGTACTGCCCTTCCCTATCTCTTGTGATTACTTTTGGCTTGAAATCTATTTTGTCTGATATTAAAATGGCTACAGCCAGCTTGATTCTTAGGTCCAATTACTTGGAATATCTTTTTCCATCCTTTTCCCTAAAGTAATGTCTATTTCTGATGTTAAAAGTTATGTTTCTTGGATAGAGAAAAAAGAGGGATCCTGTTATCTCATCCATTCTGCTAGTCTGAATCTTTTTCTTAGGGACTTGAGACCATTGACGTTGAGAGATATCAATGAACAATGTTTGTTGATTCCTGTTGTTTTGTGGTACTGGTGTGTGTGTGTGTGTGTGTGTGTGTGTGTGTGTGTGTCTGTCTGTCTGTCTGTCTGTCTGTCTGCCTGTCAGTATCTGTCTGCCTGTCTGTATTTCCCGTCTTTTGATTTGATGGTCTGGGATTATTTATTCCTTGTGTTTTCTTGCGTATGATGTCTTTAGTTTGGAGTTTTCTTTCTAATGCCTTCTGTATGACTGGATTTGTAGGTTGGTGTTGCTTACATTTGGTTTTAACATGAAGTGTTTCATTTTCTCCATCAATTGGGATTGAAAGTTTTATGGGATATAATAGTCTGGCCTGGCATCTGTGCTCTCTTAGAGTCTGTGGAACACCTGTCCATGATCTTCTGGCTTTTAGATTCTCTATTGAGAAGTCAGATATATGTTATTTGGTCATTTTATTTTATGACTTTAGTATTTTTTTTGTCCTGTACATTTAGTGTTTTGACTATCATGTGTTGTCGAGAATTTCTTTTCTGATCCAGTCTATTTGGTCTTCTGTATGCTTCTTGTACCTTGAAAGACACCTCCTTCTTTAGGTTATAGAATTTTCCTTCTATGATTTTGTTGAAAATATTTTCTGTACCATTAACCTGGGTTTATTCTCCATCTTCTATTCCTATTATTCTTACATTTGGTGTTTTCATAGTGTCAAAGATTTTCTGTATGTTTTGTGTCAAGAGTTTTTTTAGATTTAACATTTTCTTTGACCAAAGTATCCCTTTCTTCTACCTAGTCCTCGATGCCTGAGATTCTCTTTCCCATCTCTTACATTCTGTTGGTGAGGCTTACCTCTGAGGTTCCTGTTCAGCTTCCTAAATTTTTCATTTCCAGATTTCCATAAGTATGGATTTTTGTTATTGATCTTATATCCACTTTCAGGTCTTGAATGGTTTTATACATTTCTTTACACTGCTTGTTTGTGTTTTCATAGATTCCTTTAAGGACATTATTCATTTCCTTGTTAAGTGCCTCTATCATGTTTACAAAGGCTATTTTAAGGTCTTTTTCTTGTGCTTCAGCTATGCTGCAATACTCAGGGCCTACTGTGATAGTGGGCTCCAGTGGAGACATATTGTCCTTTTTGTTATTGATATTGTTTTGACACTGGTGTTAAGGCTTGGGAAGTCTATAATGCTAGGTGCTGATATCTGGTCTTTTTGTTGCTGGGTAGGTGCTTTGCTCCTTGGTTTCTGTTGCCCTCTTTGTTTCTTTTTTTATTGTTCTTTTTTTATTTTATAATTTAATTTAATTTTACATATCAACCACAGATTCCCTTGTTCTCCCCCCCTCCCGCCCACCCCACTCCCTGCCTTCCCCCCAGCCAACCCCCCATTCCCATCTCCTCCAGGGCAAAGACTCCCCTGAGGATTGAGTTCAACCTGGTAGATTCAGTCCAGGCAGGTCCAGTCCCCTCCTCCCAGGCTGAGCCAAGTGTCCCTGTATAAGCCCCAGGTTTCAAACAGCCAACTCATGCACTGAGTACAGGACCTGGTTCCACTGCCTGGATGTCTCCCAAACAGATCAAGCTAATGGATGAGGTCTACATTAACAACATGGATGTGAGTGGGGGTAATGAAGGGCAAGGGTCCAGGGAAAGAGAGCTTAGGGGAGTAGGAGATCCCAGCTGGATCAAGAACAGAGAGGGAGAACAAGGAATAAAAGACCATGATAAAAGAAGATCACATGAGAATAGGAAGAAGCAAAGTGCTAGAGAGGCCCACAGAAATCCACAAATATACCCCCACAATAGATTACTGGCAATGGTCGAGAGACAGCCCAAACTGACCTATGCTGTGGGATGTTCTGTATGGCAAATGTGTTGCTGATTAGTCAATAAACAAAACACTGATTGGCCATTGGCTAGGCAGGAAGTATAGGCGGGACAAGGAGGAGAATAAAGCTGGGAAGTGGAAGGCTGAGTCAGAGAGACACTGCCAGCCGCCACCATGACAAGCCGCATGTAAAGATG
Organism: Peromyscus californicus insignis; assembly: GCF_007827085.1. Taxonomy (NCBI): domain Eukaryota; kingdom Metazoa; phylum Chordata; class Mammalia; order Rodentia; family Cricetidae; genus Peromyscus; species Peromyscus californicus. The sequence goes on along the minus strand of NW_026294573.1, from coordinate 78,614,359 downwards.
CCGGTAAGCCACGAGCCACGTGGCAAGGTATAGATTAATAGAAGTGGATTAATTTAAGCTGTAAGAACAGTTAGCAAGAAGCCTGCCACGGCCATACAGTTTGTAACTAATATAAGTCTCTGTGTTTACTTGGTTGGGTCTGAGTGGCTGTGGGACTGGCGGTTGAGAGAGATTTGCCCTGACTGTGGGCCAGGCAGGAAAACTCTACCTACAGACCTACTCTGGTGATAGGATGGCCAAACACCCTAATTGTCGTGCTAGAAACCCTATCCAATGACTGAGGGAACCGGATGCAGAGATCCACGGCCAGGCCCCAGGTGGAGCTCCAGGAGTTCAATTGGCGAGAAAGAGGAGGGTTTGTATGAGCGAGAATTGTTGAGACCAAGATTGGAAAAAGCACAGGGACAAATAGCCAAATGAATGGAAACACATGAACTATGAACCAATAGCTGAGGAGCCCCCAACTGGATCAGGTCCTTTGAATAAGTGAGACAGTTGATCAGCCCTCTTTGTTTCTTAACAAGAATGTTGTGGCTGTGTTTTGTCTGGTAGAAAATTTTTCTGGAATCCTGATAGGTATGGCCATTGTGGTTTCTAGTAAAATTTCTAGGTATTGTGTGCTGACACTTAGGAATGGGGCTTAGCTAGAAGGGCAGAATATTCCATCAGTATCTGCTTAGCCCTTTGTGAAAGACGACAGAGAGTGAGGAGAGGCCACAATAGGTGGTCTGCTGCAGAGCTGGAGGAGAGACTGTGGGGTTGGATTTGGAGGAGAGGAGTGATAGATGAAGATTTGTAGTTAGCCTACCTGTTTCCCTGGCCAGAGTGGTCTCATAGTTCCCAGGGAAAGACTGCTGAGTTGGGGTCTGATATAAAACAATGATTGGGGGAAGGCAGATTGGAAGAAATCTATGTGATCAGACAGAGGACGGGGAAGAAGGGAGGCTGCAGCAGGGGATATGCTGCAGAGCTAGAAATGGGTGTGGGGGACTGGATTTGGAGGAAATGAAGGAAAGATGAAGAGCTTCAATTCATTAGATGTTTTCATTTCTTCTTCAAAGTTATCACCAAGTAAACAAGGCTATCTTTTATTTTTCTAGAATTAATCATGGTCTAAGCAAGTCATTTCTAAACAAATAAAAATTTTAAAAACCATTTAGTATGCTTAAAATGATAAGCTCAATTATGTCCTTATAAAATGACAGTGATGACTTTGCCCAGTTTCTCCATTAGAGGTCATTGTTTTTAGAATCATGTAACTCAGGTTTCCCTCAGGGAAGAAACTTGTACTAAAGCTACTCAGCAAGAGTGATGGCCTGCCTTCACCTGCTCCTAGTCTCTCCTCCTCCACACCTTTTCCTTTCCCACATTTCCTTTCATTTCCTTACTTACCAAAATGAATTCTGCAAATAGAAGACTGGAAAAAATTCAGGACTTCTCCCTACCTTCAACTGAGGTACTCAGTTTGAATTACACAATTGAAAGATGAAAACTACATACTACTGAGAAAAAAATTTTATCTAATCTGTACTGGATGGGGACACATTTTCTAATTCTTTCTACTTGACAACCAAAACTCTTCCTTCTCCAGGTTTCTTCCTCTTTATCTTTCACATGGTCTGAAGGTCTTATAATTCTGACTTAAATGTCCTCCCAATTTTCTTTAATTTGTGTGTGTGTGTGTGTGTGTGTGTGTGTGTGTGTATTTGTGTATGTTGGTACAGAACTGGGGATTGAACTCAGGACTCTGCTCATGATAGGCAAGTGCTCCTCTTTCATTTTTAAATTTTTACTTTGAGGCAGGCTCTCACTAAGTTGCCCAGGCTTCCTTGGTCTCTCTGTAGAATAAGCACTCTTGAATTCAAAGTCTTGCTCAGTCTCCTGAGTATGTCAAAGGCTCAGATTATTTCTTGTGTTTTTACATTTTGTTATGCTTTTAAAAACTGTTTCTCTTTAGTGTAAGATAATTTTCAGCAAATTTTAATTTTGAATCAAACACAGAATTAATTGTCTGAACAACACAATTTGGAAATTGAGCATAGAGGTATATCTCCTATCCCTAGAGGATCACATGACTGAAGGACCATGGACTTGGAAGGCCTATCTAATTATGTTAGATGCACTCCTGTAGGTAATACTTATCAAAGATGATGGAGTAACAACAGAGAAAATATACCAGAGATTAGCTTTACTACTTAGATGTTAAAGTGGACTCACAGGAGTTGTGAATTGCAAGGGTTGGTTGACAAATTGCTCAAAACACTGACCCAAAAAGGCAGTGATTAAGGGTAGAGACAGCATTAATAAAAAGGAACTATGTAGAAATAAGGGAAATATGAGTTGCTTGGTTGATTTTGAAGATATAAAATTATAAAATCTGTGTCTTTCTGTAACTGTGCTAGATTCACTCACAGTCATGAGTGTGAACTGGATACTCTTCAACCAACACAAATGTTATGGCTTCTGAATTCATTTGTATCAGTATTTACTTTCGACAGTGAATGTGTTGCAATGTGACTTCTCAAGCAATGTGTTTTCAATGTGTTTGTGGAAGAAAAAAAGAAGCCTGGACTATGCTATCAACTTTTGGCTGAAGTTTGCCTGATTTGCACCAGGGTCAGTAACATGTAAAGAATAATTTCTGATGAAGTCACAAGTTCAAGGTTTAGGGCAAAGCTGACTTAATGGACCGACCCTTTGAATAAGGAATACTGAAATTTGGGCAGAATACTAATAACCTATTGGATATAAGAATATAATGCCTCTGAGTATAGATGGGGGTAAATGTCCTTAAATGCTGAAGAATACCAAGATTAGGATCTGAGGGCATCCAGGGGTCAGAAAGGGGGTTTTACCCTGCTTTGTTTCAGAGGCTATTTGTGGAAATCAAGAATGGCTAAGCCTCCCTGGTGATGTAAGTAGCAGTCCAGTCATCCTTGTTCCACATCTAGTATCCTCCAATGAGTGAGTACATACCATGTTTGTCTTTCTGAGTCTGGGTTACCTCACTCAGGATGATTTTTTCTAGATCCATCCATTTGTCTGCAAACCTCGTGATGTCATTGTTTTTCTCTGCTGAGTAGTATTCCATTGGGTATATGTACCACATTTTCTTAATCCATTCTTCAGTTGAAGGGCACCTAGGTTGTTTCCATGTTCTGGCTATTACAAACAATGCTGATATGAACATAGCTGAGCAAGCGCTCTTGTTATATGAGCAAGAATTGTTGAGATCAAGGTTGGATAAAGCACAGGGACAAATAGCCAAACAAATGGAAACACATGAACTATGAACCAATGGCTGAGGGGCCCCCAACTGGATCAGGCCCTCTGAATGGGTGAGATAGTTGATTGGCTTGATCTGTTTGGGAGGCATCCAGGCAGTGGGACTGGGTCCTGTGCTCATTGCATGAGTTGGCTGTTTGAAACCTGGGGCTTATACAGGATCGCTTGGCTCGGCCTGGGAGAAGGGGACTGGACCTGCCTGGACTGAGTCTACCAGGTTGATCTCAGTCCTCAGGGGAGGCTTTGCCCTGGATGAGGTGGGAATAGGGGGTAGGCTCAGGGGAAGGGGAGGGGGGGGGGCGGGAGGGGGGAACAAAGGAATCCGTGACTGATATGTGATATGTAGATCTGAATTGTATTGTAAAATAAAATTAAATTAAATTTAAAAAAAGAATGGCTAAGTAGCTTGCTTATGATTTGAAGTCTCAAAGAACTAATAAAGTTTTTAAAATGGTAAATAGTGACAGGAAAAACTGGAGTCCTGGGTCACTATAAGGTGTGGAAAAGAGGGCTAGTGAGCATCCACATTTGTGTTGGGAACCTAAATAGCTAAATGCTAAGAATAAAGAAAACTGGAAGGGCATGCATTTTTGGAACTGCATCGAGCTGCTAATTTCAGTTTCTGAAATTAGAATGGAATGAACCCAAATTGGTAATTCCCAAGGCTATATGCCAAATTAAACTTAAATTCTCTCTGGTGGATGATAATACATCCTTCAAATTATTTCTACAAACAATTGTGCAAAAAAGTTAAATGTTTGTAAAACAGAACAAAAATAACTGGAAGTATAATGACGAAGGAAAATATCTAAACAAATCCAAATCACAGAGGTCCAAAATACTGTCAAGTAGAGAATTTTTAGGTGTACATCTATATCTGTATCTGTATCTGTATATATCTATATCTATATGTGTGTACATACTCATGGTATGTGTGTGTACATAGATGAGTCTGTGCAGAGGACAGGATATGTCTGTGAAGAGGCTAGAGTTCAGTATCAGGTCTCTTCCTTAATCATGTCCCTCCTTTTTTATTATAACATAGTCTTTCCTCATCAGCAGAGCTCAATAATTTAGCTAGACTGGCTGACTAGCAAGCTATGCACTTCCTTGGCTCTGGAACCACAGGTGTATGCTGCTGTACCCAGCTTTATGTTTATTTTTTTTAACATTGTTGCTGTGGATTAAACTGAAGTCTTTATGCTTACACAGCAAACACCTTACCCTCTGAGCCATCTTCCCTACCCTTCAAGTAGATATTTTAAGAAATTATATTTTCTATATTTAAGGAAAAAATGAGAAAATTTGGACAGGAAACAGGAAAATATTTATACCTACATAGAAAATATCTATACCTATTTAGATCTAGATATATACATACATGCATATATATTCTAGAACTATATATGTGTGTGTTTCATATAGATCTATCTATATATGTACCATCTTGGTCTATATACATGTATATCATCTAGATCTATATGTGTATTATGTCTATATACATCTATATATACACATTCACATATATACCTGGAAACTGAAAGTCAAAAATTGAGAAGTATAGAATATAGAACAAATTTTAATAATTAAATAGACTTGTTGCTAAGAGTGAATATAATGGACTGAGATGAACATAGTCAAACCACGGCTAGAAGAAAATATCTATATGAAAGAAAGCAATAAGTGACAAAAGGTAGGAAATACAGAAAGCAAATTTTAAAAATATAGAAGAAACAGTGATAATTGACTGTACTTATAATTGGAATTTTGAAGACAAAGACCTATGAAAACTGAGAAAAGTATTTGCTGAAATTATACAAATTTCTGGGTTTAATTAATGGTACCAAAACACATATTCAAGAAGTGCTATTTTAGCAGGATCAATGATAAACACATTACTAGGCACAAAGAGGAAAAAAAAAAGTTATAAGCAAGAAAATGCCAAGAAACTAGATTCAAATGCTTTAATTACTGAAAGGATTGTTAATAAATGTGGTAGTCAAGTATAGTGGTGCACACCTGAAAACCCAGGACTGGAAGGTATGAACAGGAGACTAGGTGATTAAGGTCATTCTTAATAGCATGGCAAATTCAAAGCTGGCCTCTGCATTTAATACTCATTCTCAAAAAAAAAAAAAAGGTTAATCAGTAAAGCTGGACATGAAATCAGAAAACAAGTAGTAGAAAAGCCATTTGGTAACTAAAGTAACAGCTGAGGGTATGGGAGACCTCAGTATAGAGATGACAGAACTCAGGAGTACAAGAGGTCAGTGGAGCTCGGCCTTTGAACTAGAACTATTCACAGTAGATAAAGGCCATTACACATTAACAATAAAAACAATCCATCAAAAAGATACAGTACATATTATATATGCATGTATAGAATACTGGGATTGATGGCTTCATATAGCCAACACTAAAGGACACAACAGATCAGATAGGTCCTGATAATAAGGGACATCAGTACTGACTGTCCTGTTTCAGTTTTCCTGTTGCTGTGATAAAACACTGACCTAATCATCTTGGGTAAGTAAAGGGTTTATTTGGCCTATGTGTCACAGTCCATCATTACAAAAAGCCAAGGCTCAAAATGAAGGCAGAAACATGGAGGTAGGAACTGAAGCAGAGATGATGGATGAATGCTGCTTATTGGCTTACTTACAGGATCATATTTATCCTCCTTTCCCATACCTCCCAAGACCACATGCCCAGGGGTAGCACTGCCCACCATGGGAAGAATCTTCCAACATCAAACAACAATTAAAAAAATGCCAAATAGACTTGCCTATAGTCCAATCTTGGGCTGTATTTCCCCAATTAAGGTTCCCTCCTTGCAGATGACTTTAGCTGTTGACAAGTTGACAAAAACTTACCAGCACAGCCACTCTCGTTTCTGGCTATGCCATCCAAACAAAAAAATCAACAAAGGCACCATATGCCAAATTGACTTAACAGATGCATACATACTATTCCATCCCACAGAAACCAAGTACTTGTTCTTCTTAGAAGCCCATGGAGTCTTATCTAAAATAGACCATACTGTAGGCCATAAATCAAGTCTTCTCAAATACAAGATAACTGAAATAATTTCTTCTATCTTGTCAGAAAATAGTGCAAGAAAATTATGCATCAACAGCATGAAAAACTACAGCAAATATACAAATACATGGAAAATGAAAAACACATTGTTGAATGACTAATGTATCCTTGAAGAAATCAAGTAGGAAACATTTTTTAAATCCTAGGATTAAATTAAAACAAAAGAATCTTTGGGACATAGCACAGTGTATATAGAAGAAAACTGCACAGCAATGACTGCTTACTTTAAAAAAAAGTCAGATGAATTCCAAATAAATGATGTAATGGTATACCTTTAATTTCCCTAAAAAAAAATCCAGATGCAAAAGCAGCAAATGATAAGAAACAATACATCGCAGAGCAGAAATTAATAAAATGGAGACTAAAAGAACAATAAACAGAAGCATTCAGTTGATACTGTGAAAAACAGCAGCCACTCATGAACTTCAGACCAACAGCTGTGGAACAACCAGGGGACTGGACTAGGCCCTCTACATAAGCAAGACAGTTGTGTAGCTTGATTTGCTTAAGGGGCCCCCTGGAAGTAGGATCAGGATCCATGCCTGGTGCATGAGCTGGCTTTTTGGAGCCTTGCACAGCCTTGATGTAGGGGGAGTGGCTTGGACCTGCCTTTACTGAATGTACCAGGCTTTGCTGACTCCCCATGGGAGGCCTTACCTTTTTAGAGAAGGTAATGAGGGTGTGGGTTGGAGGAGGTGAAGGCTAGGAGGACAGGAGGAGGGAAGAAAGGTGGAATCTGTGATAGGTATGTAAAACGAAAAAAAAACTTTCTATTATTATTATTGTTACTATTATTATTATGAGATTTGCTATTCATTTTACATACCAACCACAGATTTTCCCGTCCTCCCTTCTCCCATCCCCAGCCTTCCCCCGCCAACCCAGCTCCCATTCCCACCTCCTCCAAGGCAAGGTCTCCCATGGGGAGTCAGCAGAGCCTGGTACATTCAGTTGAGGCAGGTCCAAGCCTCTCCTCCCTGCACCAAGGCTGCACAAAGTGTCTCACCATAGGCACTAGGCTCCAAAAGCCAGCTCATGCACTTAGGGATGGGTTCCGATCCCACTGCCTGGGGGCCTCCTAAACAGTTTAAGCTAAACAACTGTCTCGCCTATCCAGAAGGCCAAGTCCAGTACCATGGGTGCTCCTCAGCTATTGGTCCACAGTACTTGTGTTTCCACTAATTTGGCTAGTTGTCTCTGTACTTTTTCCCACATGGTTTCGATGTCCTTTGCACATAGAATCCCTCCTCTCTCTCTCATCAGTTGGACTCCTGGAGTTCGGCCTGGCACCTGTCCGTGGATCTCTTCATCTGCTTCCATCAATCACTGGATGAGGGCTCCATGATGACAGGTTATTCAGGCATCCAATCACCAGAGTAGGCCAGTTCAGGTACCCTCTTGGCTATTGCCAAGTAGTCTATGGTGGGGTCATCCCTGTGGATTCCTGGGAACTTCCCGAGCAATCTGTTTCTCCCTATTCCCATGATGTCTTCTTTTATCACGATATCTCTTTCCTTACTCTCCCTCTCTGTCCCTGTTCCAACTCGAACCTCCTGTTCCCCTATGTTCTCAACCCCCATCTCTTGCCCTCCATTACCGGTCCCCCTCGCCCGAGTTTGCTCATGTAGATCTCATCTATTTCTCCTTCGCTGGGCAATCCATGCATCCTTCCTATGGTCCTCCTTACTAGCTAACCTCCCTGGAGCTGTGGGTTGCAGCCTAAAAAAAAAAAAAAAAGCCAGGCAATGGTGTCACACACCTTTAATTCCAGCACTCGGGAGGCAGAGCCAGGAGGATCTCTGTGAGTTCGAGGCCAGCCTGGTCTAAAGGGCGAGATCCAGGACAGGCACCAAAACTACACAGAGAAACCCTGTCTTGAACAAAAAAAAAAAAAAAAAAAAAAAAAAACCAAAACCAAAAACAAAAACAAAAAGAAAATTTTCTAGAAACATGAGTTTCTGAAATCAAATCAAGAAGATCCAAATAAGTTAAACAAACTTTTAACACTCAGTAAGATTGAAGTATTAACAAGACATCCAGGGCTCAGGCAAGTTGACTGCTGAATTGTACCAAACATCTGGAGAACTGACACAAATGCTCCTCAAACTGCCTCGTATAACAGAAAACGAAAGAACACTGGGAAGCTCATTTGAAAAGCCAGAAGTACCCTGAAACCAAAACCAGACAAGAACACAATAAAGAAAGAAAATTATAGACTGTTTTTCATGATAAACACAGATGCAAAATTTTTCAATTAAATACTTTCAAGCTGAAAGCAAAAACACAATAAGGTGATCATATACTATGAAAAAGTTGGTTTCCTAAAAAAAAAAAAAAAAACAAAAAAAGTTGGTTTCCTTTCAGGGAATGAAGGTTGGCTAAAACATACACAAATTAGTAAGTTGTATTAGTAACATGACACAAATAGAAATCACACAATCATCTCCACTGGCACAAAAAAAAGACTCTGGGCACACTTCAATATCCTTTCCTGATCAAAGATCTGAAGAGACCAGAAGGAACATATCTCAACACAGTAAAGGCCGTATGTGATAAACCGACAGTCAACATACACTAATAGAGAAAGATAATGCCTTTCTTCTAACATCTGGAATGGGATGATGGCATCCACTCTTTGTACTCTTATTCAATGTAGTGCTTGAAGTCTTAGGTAGAACAATGAAAGAAATAAAAGTTATGCAAACAGCAAAGGGAGAAGAAAGTCACCCTTATGTCCATACAACATGATCCTATACTAGAAAGACTAGCCTGAAGACGCCACTAGAAGCAAAATGAGGAAAGACACTTCCAGCAAAGTGGCAAGAAACAAAACCAACATCCAAAAGTCAATAGGTTTTCTGCATGTCAATCAGGAACTTTGCTGAGAAAGAAATGAGTAGGGAAAATCACAGAAAAATTCACAGTAGCTTTTAAAAATGTCTGAATAATCACAACCAAGGAAGTAAAAGATCCCTGAAAGGAAATGTTTAAGACACTGAAGAAAAAAAAGTGAAGAGGATCCTAGAAGATAGAAAGATTTCCTTTACTGCTTGGAAGAATTAATATTGTGAAAATGACTATGTTACTGAAGGCCAGCTACAAATTTAACACAATTCCAGTAAAATTTCAATAAAATTCATCACAAAATTAGGAAAAAATTCCAAAAATCATTCAGAACTACAAAAGACTCTGAATCCTTAACAGAAAGATCAATGCTGGAAGTAATTTTCTCCTGATCTCACTTTATATCATAGAGTCTTAGTAACAGAAGCAAACCAAAACTAGATATGTAGACCAATGGAGTAGAGGTGAGGACTAAAATATACCCAACCCAGCCATAGCAACCTTATTTTTGACAAAGCTATCATAGAAACATAAATTAGAGAAAAGATAGCTTCTTTAACTAATATGGGTGCTGGCACACTAAATTTCCACATGTGGAAGTATGAAATCATATCCATATTTCTCATCCTGTACAATAATAAACTCAAAGTCCACCAAATATTAGAGCTGAAACTCTGAAACAGCTAGAAGAAAACATAAATGAAATATTTCAAGATACAGGCTTAGTAAGAACTTCCTATAAACATTGAGTGCCATAGTGGATCATTCCAAGTGTAAGTACCTGAAATTGAATGATACTAACCAGCAAAAGAAATAAACACAGTGTGGAAAAACAGCTTATCTGTCAACAATGCATCAGAAAGACGATTAATGTATAAAAAGCTCTGAAAAATTAACACTAAAAACATTTAAAATCACTCAATTATAAAATTGAAGACCTTAGTATCTGGTTCTTAATAGAATTACTACAAATGGCCAAAAAGTATATAAAAACATGTTCAACATCCTTCTATCAAGGAAATGTGTTATAAAACTGCTCCGAGAGATTCCACCTCAGCCTAGTCAGACCAACTTTTATTAAGAAAGCAAATAAAAATAAATACTGGTAAGGATATGGAGAAAGAGGCCTTTTTTCACTACTGATAAGAACATTGATTTGTGAAGCCTCTATGTGAATAATTATGGAAGTTTCTCAGAGAACTAAATATCAAACTACCATATGAACCAACTATACCACTTTAGGTATATGCCAGAATGACTCTGAGTCAACATTGCACGGAGATACTTGCATATCTATGTTTATATTAATAGCTACACTAGTCACCATAACTGGGAAATGGATCTCACCTAAATTTCTGAAAACAATTTAATAGATAAAAATGAACTTGGCATGCACAATGGAATTTCATACAACTGAAAAGAAGAATGAAATGGTGTCATTTGCAGGAAAATAGATGTTAGGCAAATAAGCCAGACTTAGAAAGACAAATACCTCATATATTCTCTGATATATAGGACCTAGAGTTATATATATATATACACACACACACACACACACACACACACGTGTGTGTGTGTGTGTGTGTGTGTGTGTGTGTGTGTGTATGCTTATGTACATATATATGCATTTGATGACACTAAAAAAGATTATGAGAGAGGAAAAATAAATATTAAGGGATAAGGTAATACGGTAATAGAATACATTTGGAAGGAAGACAGAAAGAGACAGTAACTGGGGAAAAGAAGGGAGCCAAGGAGAGTGGGGAGGTACCAGGGGAGGCCAGTGGGGGAGGATATCACGATGAGAAGAAAGTACACTGACAGACATAAGTAAAGACACCATGATGAAACTCATTACTTTGTATGCTAACCTACAAATTTAAAAATATTTCAATAAGATCTCAGTGGGACACCAGGAGTCATGGAGGTGCAGAGGCCTTTTCCAGACTTTTGTATTCATCCTTGAATCTTAAATGATTGAACATATAACACACTTCTGGAAGTGGATCTCTTTCCTGAACTTTGATGGTTTTTATTACTTAGAGAAAATAGTTGTCACATTACATTGGTCCAACCCTTTCAGGGATTGCCATGCTTCATGTGGATTTTTAATTAGCTCATAATGAAAAAATACCATGCCTTGTCTTACATAGTCAGACACTACTTGAGAGTTGGTGCAAAGAAATCACTATCATGCTATTCATAATTCCAAGCTAGTAACATATGACTATGGAAAAATACCCCATATGTTAACAAGACAAAAATACACTCATTCTTAGAGAATGGGTCAAAAGAAGTCCAGTATGAATTAATATTTTTAAATGTCTTGTGTTTTGTAAATTACTATCAGGAAACATAATCTTGAGTTCCATAATCCTTCAAATCAAGGGTAGGTCCTCCTAGTATTTCCCTATCAAAAGGACCATATTTTTTTAAAGCTACATCTCAAATATTCTCCTCCTATCACCTAAACAATCTGCGCAACTTGGCCCTGTCTACATTCAATCCATGTGAAGTAAGCAAGATAAAGGAAGGATTTGACCAAGGAAAGGCTGTGACTAATGAAAGCATTTATGATGGGTCTTCAGCCATGAGTGAAATTCAAGAGGCCATGTGGTAAAGGGAAACTGTGTGAGCACTACAATCAGTCCAGTTTAGGAGAGGACAACAGAGTAACTCCTGAGACATTAGCAGAAACAAAGACCAAGGACTAGTAGAACTGTGTGCTAGTGACCTAGTAATGAAACGTGCTAGTGATGATTGTGGGAAAAGGTTGATTCCAGACTCCTGTGTCCTTTTTAAGCTTTGCTTCCTGTCCTAAATATCGTAAGAGGGACACTTCCCCCTCAATTAGAAATGCTGCACTTAAAGCTGAGGAGCTGGCTCTGTTGGTAAACTGCTTGCTGCACATACATACCTGAGTTTGATCCAGAATCCATGTGAACTAGCAAGGCACAGTGGCTCAAGCTTGCAATTCCAGAACTAGATAGGGCACAGGTGCTTCCCTGGGACTCACTGGCCAGCCATCATCCTTTCCTATGTGATGAGCTCCAGATCAGTGACAGACTCTGTCACACACACACACACACACACACACACACACACACAAATGGTGAACAATGCTTAAGGAATGACACTTGTGGTCGTTCTCTGGCCTATACACACACACGCACACACACACACACACACACACACACACACACACACACACACACACACCACAGAGAAAGGGGAGGGCAATTTTACAACTTCGTTTGGAATCACTTGGTCAGAAATAAAAGGGACAGATATTACATAATTGGTTAATTCACAAAAAAAACAAAAGCAAAAAATTACTATAGTGCATGACTAATGTTGAAATTCTTGATCAAAGTTTTTTTTTCTGTCACTCTTCCATGCTAATGGGCTCAGTGTTAGGAACTTGCCTATGATGATTATTAAGCTAAGTGGGAGTGTATCTAATCCCTTGGAATATAAATCTTTGGGGCTACTATGATGGGAATCAGGAAGGAGAAGAAATTCAAGAGCTCTTTGAAGGCCGTGGCTTTTACCATCTGCTTGTTGATTCATTGTCCCATTTCTTCCTCATCTGTTTATTTGCATAACAGCACCAGCTGCCCCCTCAAATTTGAATTGCCTGACTTAATCAGACAGACCCCTGATTGAGAACTGAGTTACAAATTGGCAGATGAATACCAAATTGTTTTTAATAAGACACAGAGTTCTGGGTGCTTTGTGCCATGCTGTAGCTGTTTGTTGGCAGCTACAATAACCAACAGTGTCCCTTTCATCTTTAAGAGAAAGGCAAGGCATTCAAAAGAAGCTTTGAATTTTGTACTAAGAAATTCCACTCATCTGCCTAATGTTCTATTTTTAATTAGAAGGATACACATATGACTTAATTAATCAAGCCTGTCTTAAGGCATTATGCATTTATTAATGGCTCCTGCACTCAAGCACAGTATTAAGGGATTTGTGCTAAGCACCTGACATAAAGCAGGCTAATTTTGCTTGCTTTGCTTAATGTATTGAGAACAGCATGTTGATCAGATTTGGAAATATTCAAGCTATGAACTAATGTCCTATTTAGAGGGTTTAAAATCTCAGTGCCATGGCAATCCAGCCTTATAATGCTTTCTTTACAAAGCACTCTACAACTGAATGGAAGAACTTGATGGGAATTGGGGGGTGCAGTGAGAAGAAGAAGGGGTGCAGTGAGAAGAAAGAACAGAGGAGTAAAGTCCCTGAGGGCAGGGCAGGGCAGAACTACTTCCTGTAGTTTTTGATATCAGTATCTGGATTAGTCTTGCAAGAAACCATGCTGAACAAAGGGATACTGAAATGACTGGGCTCTGTGTGACTCTATCCATCCATACAGTCATGTCACAGGATTGTGTGTATGAGCTAATCAGTTCATATTCACCCAACTAATCCAAGCGAGTTCTGAGCTCCTTAGATTACTGATTATTTTGTAGCTTGTGTTCGTGACAGTAATTAAAAATATCTTATGTGGAATGGTCAATGCCATTATTAAAAAGACATTACATGATGCATCAGGAACTCCACATAGACCACAAAAAAATTGTAATGGGTCAAAGTCCTCATTATTTGGTTTTAATGATAAAAAGAGAAAAACATGAGAAACTAATAACAGAATACTTTCTCTGTTTCTTCAGTGGGAAAAAAGAAACTATTTTGACCAAATGGAGAACAAGTTTTCATGAACTGGTAGGTAAGCACCATCATGGCAGTAGCATCCCATGAGCTGCCAATGTTAAAGTTTTCCCATACACCAGTGTCCTAGGAATGAAAAGAACATGGAAGACCTGAGTGCTGTGGTATATGAAAGATCACTTAGAGTCCAAGTATGGTAATGTGAGCTATAAGCCTTGGGGACCAGGAGGATTACAAGTTTGCATCCAGCCTGGACTATAGATAGAGACATTGGCAAGAGGGGAGGGGAGGGCAGGGGAGGGGAGGACAGGAGAGAGAGGAGAGGAGAGGAGAGCCAAAGGCTAGCCGGGACTTAAATTCTGACATTCCCACTTGGCAGTTTCGCAACCATGATCTCTCAGAACCTTGGTGATAAAATGGCAATAGCAACATCTACTCTACAGTCTATGGTGACTGAATGGGGAAAGGCATTCAATATGTATTCAAACTATTCAGCCATCAAAAGTGATAGGAGAAATATAGCTAGGTGAGGTTTCACTGTATTGAAACTTAACTATTGTGCAGGCTGGTAGAAACCTCAGCTCACAACTTACCCAGCTTGCCTCTGGCAATTGAGACTGCTATATGAGTTTTCAATCCTACAAATCTGGTCTCATCTTAATTTTTCTTATCCTTTTTGATCTTGCACTCTAATTTTCTTATTTGTTAAAAATCTAAATATAGTATTTCCTTTCTCTGGAATACTCTCCTTTTTCCTGCTGCAGGTTAACTTCTATTTGTTTGTAGCTGGCCCAGACTTTTCATAATAAACCCGAGAAAGACTGATATTATCAGACCACTTCTAACCCAGTCCAATGGTTCAACTACTTGCATGAGTAAACATACTTTTCTAGCTAACCTATCATGCCTTCTTGTTTCTGGAAGTTAGGTAGTCATAAACAGATTTGCCTTAATAAGCATGCCTCCCACAAATTCCAATAGTCTTATCTAAGTGCTTATGCTTTTACAGATGATGTCAACTCTTTAAACATCTGGAAACCTGTGCATCTCTGAACAAGTAAAGCATGGACCATTCTCAGAAGTCTCCTCTAAGATCAGGTATGATTTATTGCAGGAGACTGAGCTTGGCTTGTTTCAGGAAAGGAATGGTCCCATTGCTAGACAGGAAAAGAATAATATACTAATCAAAGTACTGGAGAGGCTGAGATGGAAGATTGTGGATTTGAGACCAGCCTGGTCTACAATGCAAGTTCAAGACCTGCAATTCATAGAAATACTTTGTCTCAAAGGTGGGAAAATGGAAAAACAGGAAAGAAAGGAAGAAAAAGAGAAGACTGCTGAACTTAGGCAGGTTTTGAGCCCCATTATAAACTGTAAGAAAATATTTTTTCAAAGCATAAGTATGTTGATAGATTCTTTTCTGTATTCTTGATGCATTGCCATTACTGTCTAGGTCTTTGAGAGACTGCCTTCCTAATGTCTTTCATATGCAAATCTACCAATTCAGAACTCATGCCCCAGCCATCTTCTTTATTAAAATTCTCTCACACGAGCTTATATCCTTAAAACGTGTCACTCCAGGCCAGCCCTTAGGGAGCACCTTGACAGCCCCAATACACTGAGGTCATTCTTACACTTGGAAACTTCCTTCTTTTCTGTCCACCTCTCCCCTTCTCCAGAAACCAGAGCAAAATCTAGCTCTCTGGCATGCTCCATTTCCCTGTGTCTGCTGATCTTGGTGCCTGTGTTTATTGTAAATGGCTGTCACCCTGGTTTCTTGGGATCTTCTTCCTTCATGATAATCATGTCTAATTGTATGTCTTATCCTATTCTGAGTATATATGAATACAAATAGGCAAATAAGCATGTCAGAATTATTAATTTTTAAGTACCACAATTGTCTTGAAATAAACTTGCACTGACTAGTTAGTGGTTAAAAAATTCAATCAGGAGAAATGGCTTTTAAAAGTGAGAGGGAGAATTTCTGACAAAGGTTTAACTAATCACCTGAGGATAATTTAAAATCTCAGAGTTGAGAAGTAGGAAAATTGTACTACATAGGGTTTTTAAGCATCCTTTCCTTTAAGCAACAGTTGAACAAAAATGTAAAATTATAAATAAAGACAAATCAGGTGACAAGTTTAAAATAGGCCAGGGCATGTCAGTTAAGATGCTAGGGACAGACAAAAAGGTTTCTTTGCTTGTTTTTTGTTTTGTTTTGGTTTATGGTTTTGTTTTGATTTTCATTTGATTTAGTTGGTTGATTTGGAGCAGAAATAAAAAATAAATCGGAGTGGGAAAGCAGCTGTTCGGAAGACCTCTATCATGCAATAAATAGTTTCAAAGAATTGTAATAAAACAAACTAAATGTAAAAATAAACTGCTGTTTTAAAAAAATAAAACTTCTAGCCTATGACCTAAAAAAAATAACAAAAAAGTCTTCTATTTTCTAAGAACCAAGAACTCATAAATCAGGACACCTGTAAATGCTATTTTAGAAGATCCAGCATTCCACATTAACTAAGAAATAATGGGTTAGGTCCTGAGAATATATCCAGTGATGCTCCAGAAATGCTATCATCCCTCTTTTGATCTCAGAAGGATTCATCTCTAGACATAAAACAAATGGCATTGATTTGGTGCCAACAGTTATCATTAAGACACTACTACAAAGGATCAATTCTCTTAGAGTCATAAATCAAGTTCAACAGTGAAAACTCATGCCAACCTTAAGTCTTCCCTGTGTCAGCACTTCTAAACACTACTTTGGGACCATAAGAACACACCTGTCTTCTCTGTGGTTTCCTCTGCTGTTACAGTGCAATTCCTGTGCAATAGAACTACCACATGCAGTGTGTGAATGTGTGTGCATGTGTATATGTTTATATATGTGTATCTGTTTGCATATGTGTGCATGTATGAGCATATGAATGCATGAGTTTGTGTGTGTATGTGTATGTGTGTGGATGTTTGTGTGTGTGCCTGTGTGTGTACATGTCTGTGCATATGCATACATGTGTATGTGTATTTGTGTGTGCTTGTGTGGATATGTATGTGTACACATATGTGCCCAAATATCACAGAAACGTTTTCCTCATATAGATGATTGCTGACAGCATACACAGATAATACACTTATATATGGTATGGGAAATAGCTGGCAACATATCTACATTTGTTAGCACCAGAGGCAGAAGACTCTGTGGACACTGGCAAAATACGGAGCAGAAAGCAGAATTCAGATCAATTCTTCTAACTTCCACCAATAATTCCTAAACCCTCTTTCATGGCTGAGGACCTGGAAAGACTGAGGGCAATTGTAAGAAGCTTAAAAAAGAGAGGAGCACTGGGTAGAGAGATTCCTCAATGGATAAGGGCACTTACTGCTCTTCCAAAGGACCTGGGTTCAATTCCTCACATGGCAGATTTCAGCTCCTCTGCTCTCTTCTGGCCTCCCTAACCACCAGGCACACATATGATGTACAGACGTGTGTTCAGACAAGATACCCATGCACATAAAATTGAAATGTTTATTTAAAAGATAAAATAGAACATCAATTTTCATTATTTCAGTCTTATCACCATCAATACTGCAGAAACGTATAAAGAACCAATGGAATATCAAGAAAGATAGTGTTTAAACCACCATTCCCTCAAACACTCATGACATAAAACATTGTTCTTAGTTCTTAGCTCTTAGACCTGTGCCCTCCTCAGGAACGCATGGCTGCACTTCCTAAGCACTAGTCACTGGCAGCTCTAAGGGTCACAATAACCCCATCTAATTTTTTACATAACAATGTTTAGATAACTTAGTGTTTACTCATTACCCACCTTTAGGGCTATAATTTAATGGTGTTCAGTACATTCCAAGTGTGTGTAACAATCCTATGTGTCCAGAATTCTTCATCATCTGACACAATTTCCTTAGCCATGGAGTAGTAGCTTCCTTTCTCCCACCCTAACCTCAGAACTCCATTTTTACTTTTCTCTCTATTATTTTGTTTCATACAATGGACGTCACACAATATTTCTGCTTTTTGTTTTCAGCTTCTTTCATTTATCATGCTTTCAGGGTTGGTCCATTCTATAGCCTGAGCCAGGATGTTAATCTGTTTTCATAAGACCATAATATTCTGTGTTGTGACACCCTGGTTACATTTTGGTAATACTTAAGAAACTAAACAGAGGGTAACCAACCTGCTTTCTGAATGGATCTGAGGCCTGTTCCACAGGAGGGAATTCCTGTATGGTACTGTAAATCCAGACAAAAGCCTATGGCTGAGGAAGTCACAGCTCATAGTGAGGAAGCCAATGCTGTTGTTTTATTAAATGGATATGCCATCCCATAATATTGCTTGTTCTTCACCAACTGATGAATAATTTGGCAATTATCTATAATACTTGTCCCACATCCCCAGCTTCCAAATAAATACACAGAGACTTCTTACTTATGAATGTCAGGCCTTAGCTTCGGCTTGTTTATAGCCAGCTTTTCTAACTTAAACTGTCCTGTTTCTCTTTAACTACATTTTGCTTCTGGGCTTTTTACTTTTTTCTTTATTCCATATATCTTTCTTTCCTTCTTACTCCATGGCTGGCTGTGTGGCTGCGTAGCTGGCCTCTGGCATCCTCCTCTCATTCTCCTTTTCTCGCTCCTCCTCTTCTCTTCTTCTCAAGCCTAGATGCTCTTCCTATTTATTCTTTCTGCCTGCCAGCCCTGCCTGTCCTTTCTCCTGCCTAGCTATTGGCCATTCAGCTCTTTATTAGACCATCAAGTGTTTTAGGCAGTCAAAGTAACACAATTTTAGAGAGTTAAACAAATGCAACATAAAAGAATGCAACACAACTTTGCATCATTAAACAAATATTCCACAGCATAAACAAATGTAATACATCTTAAACTAGTGTTCCACAACAAATATTACCATCAATTTTATGTTACACATATTTCTTTGGGCCTTGTTTGTAATTACTAGAGTATATAAATAAGAGTGTAGTTGCCATGAACTTTCTTTTTTTTCCATCATGGCTTTTATTAATTATTTTTTAATTTATTTTTATTTAATTTATATTTATTTAAATTTATATATTTATTTAAAATTTATATGTTTATTTAAAATTTAATTTATTTTAATTTATTTTATTTATGAGTGCTCTATCTGCATGTACAACTTTATGCCAGAAGAAGGCATCAGATCCCAATATAGATGGTAGTGAGCCATCACGTGGTTGCTGGGAATTGAACTCAGGACCTCTGGAAGAGCAGCCAGTGCTCTTAACCTCTGAACCATCTCTCCAGCCCATTTTTCCAGAATTCTTAAAGGTTTTTTTTTTGGAGATAGACATGATTTGGGGATGAAGTGTACAAGGTAAGCACATCTTCCTCATACACAAAGAGCTCCTTATTTTAAAATTAAGAAATTTTTTATTCATTTTACCTACCAATCAAAGAAGGTAAGGCCTCCCATGGGTAGGTACATTTAGCAGAGGCAGGTCCAAGCCCCTCCCCTTGCCTCAAGGCTGTGCAAGGTGTCCTAGCATAGGTAGTGGGCTCCAAAAAGCTAGCTCATGCACCAGGGATGAATTCTGATCCTACTGTCAGGGGGCCCCTTGAGCAGATCAAGCTACACAACTGTCTAGATAAGCAGAGGGCCTAGTCCAGCCCCATACAGGCTCCACAGCTGTTGATCTAAATTTCATGAGTTCCCACTAGTTGTCCCTGTAGGTTTCCCCATCATGATCTTCATGCCCTTGCTCATAAAATCTCTCTTCTCTCTCTTCGACTGGACTCCTGGAGCTCGGCCGGTGTTTGGCTGTGTATTTACTAAAAGGCACACACGAGAGTGAATGAGTTAAGACCTCAAGAGGAAAAACAATGATGTCTATCATATTGATTAACAAAGAAATGAAACTCCAGATCTTTTTAAGTTACCATTCAGTAATTTCACAGGAAACTAGAGAATTGTAATGTGCTTTTTAAGGGCACTGATGGAGTATGTTCAAGGTAATGAGTCTTTTTACTGTTTGAAGATTTCTGTAATCAGATGTGCTGATTCATATAATTCCATTGTGAAGTGAGGTATAGCTGATGGGGAAAAACAGAAGGAACAGAAGTGGAAATAATGAAAGGACACAAAGTCATCGGGATTAAAACCAGAATCCTAGGGGAAGGACCTTGTTCTGTTAGCCTACATTCTCTGTGTTCAGTACAAACATGAACCATACTGCAGAGCTCTGGTTTTCATTCAACATGTTCAGACTGCTGAAATCTGCACTGCAAAGAGCACTAGCTTCCTGCTGACTCTACGGCAGAGGTGCTCAGCAGAACTCTGAGTGATGGTGGATAATTACATCTATGCTGTCCACACAAGACATGTGTTCAATTCGAATATTGAAGTGCTAGTTTTATTTAATCCCATTTTATTTTAAATAACTTAAACTTCAAGTTCAATAGCCAAGGTGGCTAATTGCCTGTGGAATGGAAAGCTCTGGAGCAGGTCCCTCTGTGCCCATTTGTTATCATTTGTCATGGCTCCTTCTGTCTACTAAGGCAAAGCAGAGTCATATAATCAGAGATTGCTGTATAAAGCACACTACTGACTGTCTTGCTCTTTACTGGGTTTCCTTTGAAGGCATTAGGAAACTGAAAGGATATTTTTATAGGACATGAATGGAGTAATGGTATCTAATTTGCAAAGTTATTATGGGTGTTTTCCATATATTTTATTAGAATCTTAATAATGAAGACTTGAGAGCTGAGGAGTTGGCTCAATAGATAAAGTTATTAATCTTTAACCCTGAGTATCTGAGTTTGAATCCCCAGCACCCATGTAAAAAGCCTGGTGAGATGACACATGCCTATAGTCCCTATAGGAGATTGAGACAGGAGGATCCCTGGGGCTCACTGGCCAGCTAGTCTAACCAGATAGTAAGATCTGTGTTCAGTGAAAAACCCTATTTCAAAAAGTAAAGTGGAAATCAAAAGAGGAAGCAACATGAACATTGACTTCTGTCCTTTAAATCCACACATGCTAACACACCAGAGCATACACATAAACAAGCATATACATCTACCAGGTGGACATACAAATTTTAAAATGACTTCACATAGCTAGTGTTTATTTTAGATGTGTGTGTGTGTGTGTGTGTGTGTGTGTGTGTGTGTGTGTGTGTGTGTGTTCAAATAGCTGGTGCTTATTTTAGGTGTGTGTGCATATTTATGTATCATAGACTTCTTGGCATGCTTTTTAAATATCCAAAGTCATTCTATGAATATTGTCTCCAGTCCCGTCAGCTTTATCATTTCTGAGTCTGCTTCTCTTGGCTGATTTTTGGTAGGGCTGTACTCTGTTTCTCTGCAAGCCTAGTAAGTCTTCACTGGATGTAAAGATGTTGATTTAGCATGTTGCACTGCACCAGCTTTTGCAGAACTCTTTTAAGGAAGACTTCACTGTGTTCTGACACATAAATTGGCATCTGTTTTATCCTTTGAAATGAATTTGAAAGCTTTGTAATCAGAGCTCCAGGGCAGCACTTAAATAGGGTAAGTCAGCTCCACCAGTAAGACTTCCATACTGGGTCCCCCATATTCATAGTCCAGAGACTGAGAGAGAAGCCATTGCCTGCTTTGCCTGAGTTCTAAGAACTGTTTGAGTCAGGAAATTTTCTAGTTCTTCTGGTTCTTCCTATAGCTTCTTCCTGAATCCTTGTGGCATTATGACCATCACACACCAGGGTCAAACTTTGGCAAAGATTAGAATGCTCATCTTTTCAAGTCTATGGAGCTCTCTCTCTCTCTCTCTCTCTCTCTCTCTCTCTCTCTCTCTCTCTCTCTCTCTCTCTCTCTCTCTGTAGCTCCTTCCTATGCAGTACTTTGGTCTGCAAATTTAGCATAATGGCTTTCTTAACTCTTTGATTTCTGT
Organism: Peromyscus californicus insignis; assembly: GCF_007827085.1. Classification (NCBI taxonomy): domain Eukaryota; kingdom Metazoa; phylum Chordata; class Mammalia; order Rodentia; family Cricetidae; genus Peromyscus; species Peromyscus californicus. The sequence goes on along the minus strand of NW_026294573.1, from coordinate 78,592,533 downwards.
TTCCTTAATTCTGGAAGAATTGAGGACTGTCCTATCATGAACTGGGACTGGAGAAAGTTGCAGGCTGGAGGCTAAGCACAATCCTTAAGTGTCTTTTCCCTAGGGAGTCAATTACCTTAGCTGCCTATTGTCTGTGTCCAAAAATATTTGTACACAAAATTCTGGAATCTCCAGGGAGAGACGGTTTAGAAAGGTCATGCTTCTACCTAGTGATCCTATTTAAAATCTCATCAGCAACTTTTTAGAGAGTTGTGCATTTTTATTTTGCGTGTATGAATTTTTCCCTCCATGTATTTATGTATACCACATGTGTGCCTACTACACACAGAGGCTAGAAGAGAGCATCAAAAAAGGAGTTACAGACAGTTGTGAGCTGCCATGTGGGTTCTGGGATCTAAATCCCATCCTCTGCAAGAACTATAAGTGCTCTAAACTAGGGAGTCATCTCATCAACAAGTATCTATCTCCCAAGTGACTTACCTTAATCCTTTAATTTATCCTCATTTTCACAGTAGATGAGTTACGACTGGAGTCCTGTTCCTTAGTGAATCTACCTTCATACTTGACATCTGGCTCAGGAAGCAAGTGTAAAAAGTTCCGAAGGACAATAAAGTATGTCACAAAGTTGCCAATTTGTCAAAATTTTGTGGACTCTCCTCTTATGTCAGTTTATGTTATTAGGCATTGTAAGTACAATTCTGTAATACTGTTTTGAACTTTAGCATATCTTAATAAAATGTTTTAGCATAATTAACATATTCTTGAGACAGAAAATTTGCTATTGTGTTTAGTCACCCTCATCACTCTCCTTGGCAATTTGTGCTCTATCACAGAAACAAATTCTATTTTCCTGATTGATGTGCACTTAGTGGTTTCAAGCCTGTCCCCATGCAAGCCCAAGTGGATGGAATGTCTTTGTGAGGCATAGGAAAGGGTGGATGCATTGGAAATTAACACCCCAACCAAGATGCTGTAATCTTATCTTGGAGACCAGTGTGAGGACACAGTAATTACAGCCTTTGTGTTATTGTAACAGTGGAGGAGGTTGGAATCGGGAGTAGAGGCAGAGGAAACACTGGGCAGTGGGCATAAGAAGTTAAGAACTGTAGTAAGTGACAGAAATCCATTTCAGTCTGGTTTAATTCCCTTGAAACTGACATGAGATGACTGTTGACTCATTTGAGATGGTGTCTTATGTAGCCCAGGCTTACCTCAAATTTATTGTGTATCAAATCACACTGATGTTGAAAGCACAAGGCAGCTTGTGAACAATCTTACCACACCCAAACATGGAAACAAGTCCATAGTACCTAAAACAAAACATTGATAATACTTAATATTATATACCAAAGTTTAAATTATCAGTGAATCCATACACATAAAAATAACTCACTCAAGAAATAAGAACACACATAATAAAAAAAGATGAACATCTCCCATATGAGAATTTTGAATGCATGCCCACATTTCATCCAAAAGAATGGAAAATATAACCTCCCAGTGGTAAAGGATGAGTTGCATATGCTGAGTTAAAAATATATATATTTATTTGTATTGGTGTGTTTGTGTATTCCATTTGTGTGAGTACAGGAATGGGTCAAGACATTCATGTGGACATCAGAGGACAAATTTCAGGAATTGGTTCTCTACTTCTGCCATGGATTCTGAGGATTAAACAGAAATCCCAGACACACAAGGCTAGATTTTTACTGATTGAGCCACCTCACATCCTTTTAAAGGAGATAGACTTGAAGAGGATAATGAATAAAAAGAATAACTTTACAAAAATAAAAAATAGTGCAAATCTGGCAGGCTCCAGAGGACAAACACTGCTCCAGAATTCACCAACTAACTACTTGGTGTTTCTAGGCCTGGCAGGCTCTGGAGGACAAACACAGCTCCACCCCAGGCCATGGTGATATCTGAGCCTGGGCTGCGGTCAAGGGCCATGACTTGGTGCATGACCCTGATACAGCTCTGGGGATCTGTGTTGGTGTCCATGGCTCCTATTACCACTGAGGTCCCTGTGGATGCTGGAGTCTGGGTCACTACCTGTGACTATGTTGATGTCTAAGGGATGTGTCTCGATAGGGTCCATGTGGGTCCAAAATTCCTGCACCACCACCCAGGACCACGGTGACATCTGGCCCAGACCACTACACGGGGCCATATCTGGGTCTGTGGCCCTGCTGTAGCTGGGCTCTGAGTTGACTTTCATGGATCCTGTTGCCACCAAGAACAGTGCAGAGGCATGCCTTATGGGCAGACACCTGAGGCCATGTTGGTTTTAGAGGGTCAAGCTGACACTGGAGCCATACAGACCTGGGTGGCCCATACTGCTACCAAGGACCACTGGGTTGTCCAGTCCCAAACTGCAGCCTAAGGCCTCGTCCAGGTCTGAGGCCCTACCACAGCCAGGGTATGTGTTGGTGTTACCTCCGAACATGTTGGCATTTGGAGGCTACACTACCACTGGGCAATCTGCAACACCAACTAGGGCTGTGATGACATCTGGCCTGGACTGTTTTCAAGGACCATGTCTGGGTCCGTGGTCTTACTGCAGCCTGAGTCTGTGCTGATGTCCCTGGCCCATGTTGCCACCAAAGGACACAAGGAAGACCAAGGTCTGGGCCTCCACCTGTGGCTTTCTTGGTACCTGAGGGCTGTGCTGCTGCCACGCCCATACAGACCTGAGTGACATGCACTGCTACCCAGGGCTAGGATGTTGTATGGGCCTGAGCTGTGGCCAGGGCCATGTCTGAGTCCATGAGATAGGACCTGCACTAATGTCAGAGGCTGCTGTTGCCATCTAAGATCATGCAGATGCCCAGGATCTGGGACCAACTTGGGGCCATGTGGGGATTCGAGAGCCATGCTGACATTGAGTTCTTGCTGATCTAAGTGACCCACACTGCCAGTCTGGGCCATGTGTGACATTTGGGCCCAGGATGCTGCCAAGGACCATGTCCAAACACAGCAGGGGTAATAATGTCCAAGGCCTGTAGCACCACTAAGAGCCACATAGACATTAGGGGCCTGGGCCAGGTTAGTGTCTGAGGGTTGAGCCTCTGCTGAGGCCATGCAGATCTAAATAGCCTGTGCTGCCATCTAGGGCCATAATGTTATCTGGGCCTTGGCTGCTGTCAGAGGCCATGCCTGTGTTAGTGACCCTGCCATAGCCATTGTCTGTGTTGATGTCTGTGGCTCCTGTTACCACCAAAAGCAGCGAGGATAGGGCTGATTAGTGTTGGCCCTGACCCTCACTGGCTGCAGTACTAGGGAGAACTGGCCTTACCCCTCACCAACTGCAGCACTCAGGAGAGTAGGCCCTGCACCTGGGAGAGGGGGGGCAGCAAAGTAGAGCTGTTGACCTGGATGCAAATGATCCAGGGTCAGGAATGTGCTTGCAAGATCTGGGCCCACCCTTCATCTGCCGTGTGCCCTCCTTTGCCCCTTGCCACCTGTGCCGGGGTGGGTGGAAGAGCTAGCCCTGAGGTAATGAGAAAGGGAAAATTAGCACTGCCCCCTAATAGCGGCAGCACTCGGGAAAGCAGGCCCTGCACCTCACCTGGGCAGCACAATAGAGTTGACCCTCTTGGCAAGGGCACGAGTGAGCTGGCCCAGAGGGCATGAGAGTTGCAGGACTGACCCTGCTCCCCTCATCTGCCAAGCAGTGGGATGGGTAAGGAGAAAAAAGCCTACCCTCCTCTTGCCCCTAGCCATCTGCAGCAAGTGAGAATGCTGGCCCTGGGGCCACAAAAGTGGCAGAGCTGGCTCTGCCCCTTACCAGCTACAGAAAATGAGAGAGTGGGCATGGCACCTCACCTGGGGAGCACACTAGAGCTGACTCTGTTGGCAGGGTGCAGAGGAGCCAGGCCTGTGGGCATGAGAGCAGAAGAGCTGCTGCCCCCTCCCTCATATGCTATGGGGTGGCAAAGGTAAGGGAAATATGCCCCTCTGACACCTGCTACAGGCAAGAGAGCCAGCTTCAGGAGCATGAGAATGGAAGATCTGGTCCTGCCCCTCACCAACTGCAGTAAATGGGAGAGCGGGTCCGGCAACTCACCTGGGCAAAACAGAACTGGCCCTGGTGGTGTTAGTGCAGGTGAGCTGGACCCAAGGGTATGAGAGCAGGAGAACTGGCCCCTTTTCTTTGCTCTCTGCTACATTGGGGAAGCTAGCTGGGGCTGTGTGGGAGAGCTCACTTGAGTGGTGATGATGTGGGAAAGCTGGTGGGCTGACCAACCCAGCTACCCCCCAGGCCCAGAACCAGGATTGAGGTAGTCCACCCCAACATCCACCTCATCTGTAAACTGCTGGAGCATTTGAAGTGGCAAGACCTGCAGATCCAAAGCTACAGATCTCCATGATACAAGGCGACAACAGTATATCCAAGAGCAGTCCAAGGGAGGGCCCATTATCCATAGTGTTACAGAAGCCCAAGGCCTTGAACCAGACCAATGGCTCATTGCAATGAACACTTGCAAGTTAAGATGTATGGACTAAAATGTATACTGTGTTACTCACTGGGCCATAGTACAGCTTCCATGCTGAGATTTTTGTTTTTGTTTTTGTTTGTTGTTATTGTTTTGTTTTGGGGTGTTTTGCTTTTTGTTTGATTTGGGGTTTTTGTTTTACTTTTAAATTTTGTTTTGGGAGGAGGTTGCAAGGGCAGAGGATGGAAGTGAAAAGATGGGGAGGTGAGTAGGATTGGGATACATAATGTAAAATCCATAAAGAATCAATAAAAAGTTTTAAAAAAAATTCTATTTCATTTGCTCATTTTGCTTTTGGAAGTGTAATACACACATGCTTGTTAAGAGTTTAATTGTTCTATCACTCTAAACCCCTAAAAGAAAGAGAAAAAAGAAAAGAAAAAATAATGAAGATAGTCTGAGGCCTCAGTATCAGCCCCTTAGTAGGTGATTTTCTATGGAGAAAGGGTTCTTGTAGACATAACTGGTTAAAATAAGACCCCAGTCTGATGTGATGTCCCTATAAGGATAACTCCATGTGAAGAAAGAGACACTCAGTGGGGCACCCTGTGAACCTGGGAGAAGTGAGGAAAAGCACTCACTCAGTGGTTCCAGGAAGGATGTTAACCTAAGTATCTTAGTCCACTTTCTATTGCTAATAAAATACTGCCACAGAAGAGATACATCATAAAGAAAAAGTTTGTCTGGTTCACAGTTCTTATCCAAGGACAAAAGGCTACCACCACTGGTGATGACTTTCTTGGTGTAGAGTACTGAGGTGGTACAGAACATCACACAGAGAGGTGGGAACTGTACCTGACTCATAGCCAAACTGGCTTTTATTGAAGACCCAGTTCTCACACACACCATTATCCCATAACCCATTCAGCATATATAGGAATGAACCCATTCATGAGACCAGAGCTCAGATCAATTCATAACAGTCCCACTTGACACTAGTTTCTAACTTCCTAATATTGCATAATGAGGATTAAACTTCAGCCTGTTTTAGAGAAGGCAGACTACATTCAAACCATAGCAGTGGGGGAAGACAGGATCTGAAGGAGACAGTCAGATTCTTCACTTTTGTTTTAAGCTGGTGTCTCAAGTTCACTTAAGCAACTCAGTGAAGTGGGGCAGGTAGACACTTACCAGCATTTATGAGGAAAGAGCTGTTTGCTACAGGGCCCTTTTCTTGTGATGTCTCATTTAATCTTTATGCAACACTGTCAGACAGCTTTCATTATCCATTGAAGAGGCAAAGGGGATATCCAGGACTATTTATAACTACTCTAGGGCCACAGAGTTGCAAAGTAACTCAGCTGAAGTTCAAAATAAATTTTCTGTTTTTATAGTAAAGGTGTTAGTTCTACCTTTAAAATAAAAATACCAAAATGAATAAAATGAATAGGGGTTTTTTTGCCTCTTTCTGATGTCAAATACAATTGTAGATAAAGGTTTTTAATATTTACCATTTTTCTTTAATTTTGTCAGCATGTAAGTAATAGATTTCATTACAGTAATTCCATACAAACCTGTCATTATAACTTTTTCTATTTACACCACCATAACTCTTTTTCCCCCATCTTTTGGTGACTTTCCTCTCCCCCAATAGTCCTGCCTTCTGCTTTAATGTCCCATATATGTGACATTATACTGCTGCCCCTAGCTTATTATCTTCCCATCTCCTTTCATGGTACCCTTTCTAATTCCATGATACACATATGTACACATTCAAATCTAGATTTTGCATATGATAGAAAATATGTAATATTTTTTTCTGAGTCTGATTCACTTCACTTAAATATGATGATCTCTAATTCCATGCATTTTCCTGCAAATATCCTGATTTCAATTTTTTGTGGCTGAATAAAACTGCATTGTGTATATGTAGCAAATTTTATCTGATAATGGACATCTAGGCTTGATCTACTTCTTTTCTATTGTGAACAATAAACAAAGATGTACAAGCATCTCTTCAATATATTTATTTAAAATCTTACAGAAATATGCCCAGGAGTGATAAGGCTGGATCATATAGAAGTCCTGTTGTTAGTTTTTGTTTTTATTTTTTATTTTTCTTTATGAAACCTCCACATTAATTTCCATAATGACTATACCAATACACATCTACCCCAACAGTGTGTAAGGGCTCTTCTTTCTCTATATTCTTTCCTTCACTTGTTATTTGTTTGATTATAGTCATTTGATCGCTATAAAATGGAGTCTCAAAGCAACTTTAATTTGTATTTCCATTATGGGTAAGGCTGTTGAAGATTTTTCAAACATTTATTTGTATTTCTTCTTTGAAAAGATGTCTTATTTCACTAGTCCATTTGCTAATTGGATGATTTCTTTTTATGTTTAATTTTTGAAGTTCTTTGTATGTCTTAGATACTATTTGCCCATCGGATGTATAGTTAGCAAAGATTAGGCTCCATTCTCTAGGTAATCTCTTCACTCTGGGAATTGTTTGCTTTGTGGTGTAAAATTTTTTCATCTTCATATTCTCTCATTTGTCATTTTTGTGTGTGTGATTTCCAATGGTATTAGCATACTTTTCAGACAGTCCTTCTCTATGCTAATATTTTGAAGTGTTTTATCTGTGTTTCCTCAAAATATTTCAAAGCTAAGTTTTTATCTCCACTTTGAAGGGATGTGCAGCATGAGGGAGATGAATCTAGTCTCACTCTTTTGCATTTGAATCGAGCTTTCTCAATAATATTTATTGAAGACCTTTTTTTCAATGTGTTTTTAAACCTTTTGCTGAAACTTAGGGGCTCTATAGCTGTGTGTGTTTATTTCTGGCCCTCTATTCTATTCCACTGGTTTATTGTTCTTTGTATAAGTTCAATGCTGTCTTTGTCACTTTGCTGTGTAAAATAAACTGAGACCAGGTGTATTAGTCAGGGCTCTCTAGAGAAAAAGAACAGATGGGATACATACATATATGTGTGTGTGTGTGTGTGTGTGTGTGTGTGTGTGTGTGTGTGTGTGTGTGTGTCTATGGAATTTATTAGCATGGCTTATAAGTTGTGCTCTAGGTACTCAACAATTGATTGTTAACTGATGGAAAGGAAAGACAAGGAATCTGATAGTTGTTCGGTCCATCAGGCTAGATGTCTCAGTTGGTCTTCACTGTAATCCTGAAGAAGTAGGCTTTAATATCAGTGGAGGAATGTCTCAACACCAGGATATATGAACCTGCCAGTGAAACTGAAGCAAAAATCAAAAACTCCCTTCTTTCATGTCCATTTATGTGAGCTACCACTAGAAGGTATGGCCCAGATTTAGAATAGGTCTTCCCACCTTAAATGATCCAGTCAAGAAAAATCCCATTGAACTGTTGACCTTGTGTACATCCTACTTCACAAATGAGTCTGTCAGATACGCTAAGCCTATAGGCTGAAGATGATGCCCCAACACTGCGGAGAAATCTCAGGTGACTGTCCAGGCAGCTGGCTGTTTCTGTCAACTCACAAATTTTTTGGAAGTTGCTTGCATGCACTTCCTGTTTTTATTTTTGTTAGGTAATATTATTTCCTTCTTGGATCTCTGAGGGAGTTGAGGATTGGCTAGTTATAGTTGAAGATTAGTTAGTTATAGTTGAAGACTAGTTAGGATAGAAAGTGAATTAGGTACATTTTGGACTTACCAAAATAGGATAGATAATGGAATTATTTTCTCTGAATTTGTCAAATACAAATGGACTAGACATTGTTTAGGTATTTATAACTTGCATATATTGTATATAGTTATTGTACTTTTGTATATAGTTTTTCGTATGTTAGTTATAACCTTTTTCCTCTTTTCTTTTTATTAAAATAGAAAAGGGGAAATATGGTGGTATTTTACTTGTACTGAAATGTGATTTTAATTGTATGTTAATAAATAAAGTTGCCCGGGGGGTCAGAGCTACTAAAGTCATAGCAAAAGCTGGGCGTTGGTGGTGCATGCCTTTAATCCCAGAACTTGGTAGGCAGAGCTAGGTAGATCTCTGTGTGTTCAAGAATACAGCCAACAGACAGTGACGAGGCAGTCATGTGGTTGGTTTTACTACCAATGAGAAGGCAGAACAGAAAGTCTATATAAAGAAAAACAGACAGGAAGTAGCTCTCTTTTCAGAGAGGTCTCTTGACTGAAGAGGCTAGCTGCAGCAGGCGGGTAAGGCTCTTAGCTCTGATCTCTTGGCTTTTGTCTTTGTATTGGCTCTGTGTTTCTTATTTAATAAGACGGTTGGTTACATCTACATAAGTGTTTCCAGCTGCTTGGGTGTCATGTCAGTTGATTACAAATATGGTCAAGTTGGTAACCAAGATTATCCACCACAAGTCCATCCTTTCTCAACTTGACAATAATATTATATATCCTTATGTCATGCTTAATTCCCAAATTAAATAATAACAAGGTCCCGAGTGATAGGATTAAGGGTGTGTAGCACCACTATCTGGCCTCTATGTCTAATCTAGTGGCTGGCTCTGTGCTCTGATCCCCAGATAAGTTTATTAGGGTATACAATATATCACCACATATGAAAAAACACATTACTGACAAAATATGACAGAAAGATCAACATCAATTATAACCTTCATTTCTGCAACTGATCATGTGGTCTTAGCTGGTATTGGCCACAACTTCTCATGGTGGCCTACATAAAAATATATGGAAGAAAGAAGCTTTTGCTCTTTGCCTGCTTGCCCTCACTTTCACTGACAATTTCATCTATCCTGTGGCTGCGGCAGTCCTTCACTGGTATTATAGCCAGCTTGTTCAGGATTTCAACACAAACTAAAGACCAGCCAAGGCATCCAGCCTCATAGGCCAAACAACTATCGGATTTTGGGCATTTATGTTAAGAGACAGCTGTTGTTAGAGTAGCCAGACCACAGCCTGAAGTCACTCTAATAGATCCCACGTTAGTATACATATATACATATAGATATATATGTTTATATACTCATATACTCATTCTATTAGGTCTGTTCCTCTGAGGAACCCTAACTAATACTGATTGAAGTAATGTCAGTGAGTGGTTCTAGAACAAGCCAATAAGCAGCATTCCTCCATAGATATACATCAGCTTCTGCCTCCAGGTTCCTGCCCTGCTTGAGTTCCTGCCCCTACTTTCTTAGATGTTGAACTGTAATATGCAAGTATAAGAAAGACAAACTTTTTCCTCCTGAAGTTTCTTTTAGTAACAGTGTTTTATTATAGCAATAGAAACCCTAACTAAGACACCAGATGTGATGAGACAGAATTACTCTTTTTTTTTCACAAGATTTCAGAAAAATGTGTAGAATTGGAAATTATTATACTGAGGTAACCTCAATTCAGAAAAATGAATACTACATAGTCTCTCTTATATATAGATCATAGTTCCTAATTTTTATATATGTGTCTACATGTGAGAGTGAATTTGGATAGAAGCCAGGAAACTAGAAAGAGGCTTATTCAAGGTGGTCTATGTGTCCAGAGGTCTCAAGATACTGGAGGTTTTTGCAACATTTTGTTTGGCTTTCATCTACCACTGTTGAAGCCCTAGACAGCAGTGACCTCTGCCCCACTTCCCATCACCATGTTCAATACTGGGAGTGAGGTCTGTTCCTTCCCAAACCCTCGGTGATTAGAGGATGACTTCTTCAGAACTGTCTTCAGTGACTACTTCATAACTGCACATAGCAGTGCTAAGGAGACCAATTCTACTAATGTCTTTGACAGCCAAATTGACTTTCTGAAGGAGTTTTCTCTCCCAGGACTTATTAATTAAGGTATCAAAGTACTGTACCAGAGTTGATTAAATATAACAACTTTGAATTGCCTCGAGCAAATAACATTGGAATTCCGTGTCTAAATTTCTATGCTCTTAGTATGATTTATTAATTTCTCCAAGAGATAAAGCCTGACCTGTTAGCTGTAGCCACATGTCCTCAGTTCCACAGACCTGAACTGAATGAGTGATGCCTTCAGGCAAAGTTTCTAATTTTATAGAAAAGTTAATGGGGAGGCTAGAAAATATTTGCTCTCACAAATATATTAGCAATTTGTTTAGTAAGACTAGAACCAGAAAAATGCTTATCAACTTACTTGAAATTATTATTTATTTTAAATTCTTCTCTCTGTTTTTGAGAGTCTTCAGCTCGTTATAAAAGTAGCCTATCCCCACCACAACATGAATCCCCCATGGGATCTGTGACTGCCGCAGATTAACTGTTCACAGTCTCTACTTTTACTTTTTAAACAAACATCTAAGGTTAGTATGAATATACCAGGAGAAAGTACCTTCATGTATTTAGGCCCCAAATAGCAAAACAAAGAGGCAGAAGAAAGAATTCCACAGTTTCAACCCAAGGATAGGGAGTCTTTATATATCTGTGGGAGTGGATGGAATCACAGTATGAGGTCCTTCCCTGATGGCTTCTGGAGAGGAAGGGAAAGAGAAGAAATTTAACCATCATTCAATTTTTAGGTTAAAACAATAGTGAGTCTGTCTCTCTTTCAAGATTTCAGAAGGTATAGTGTGCAGGCTACTTTTTATATCGACTTGATACAAGCTAGGGCCATGTTGGAATAAGAAATCTTAATTGAAAACATGCTCCTACCAAAATTGGCCTGGAAGCAAACCTATGTGTGGAGGCCCACAAAGGTTTCCTAGTGAGAGCTGAGCTTGCTTTATCCAGCAGGAATGCATTAGAGAATTGCTTGACCATATGCATGGTTACTAGGCGACCAGAAGGGTCTACATTTGGCTGAGCTACAGTAGGGTCTTTGCTCTACCCCTTGGCATTCCTATAAATAGCCCTTTAGCAACGACAGAAGAGGCCAGTGGATAAGGTTCCAGGTCCTTCCAATGCTGTCCTGTGTTTCTGTTTCTCTTCCATCTATTCTTCTATCTAAATATTTCTCACTTCATCCTCCTTAAGAGTACGCTAGGGGGGAAAAGTGGGAGTGGGTCTCCCACACCTATGATGTATTTTCTTAATTAGTAATTGATATAGAAGGGCCCAGCCCATGGTGGGTAGTGCTACTCCTAGGCAGGTGGCCCTGAGGTATATAAGAAAGCAGACTGAGCAAGCATAGGGGAGCAAACCTGTAAGGAATATTCCTGTGTGGCTTTTGCTTCAGTCTTGATGTCACATTCCTACCTGGTGTTCCTGCTCTGAAGGAAGCTTCAATGATAGATTGTAAAGTGGAACTATAAGTGAAACAAACCATTTTTCTCCCCAATTTTCTATGGGCATGATGTTTTATCACAGCAATAGAAACCATAACTAGCACATAAGTTGGTACCAGGTTATGGGGTGTTGTTGTAATAGGCCTGACCATTGTTGTTTGAAGGAGGATTGTGGATAGACTTTGGAACTTTGGGCTATATTAGACAAGGAGTATTAATGAGCTGCTGCAAGATCTTGGAAGATAATTCTGTGAGCAGATCAGATATTGAAGGTCTTGGCTTCTGAAGTTTCCAAGAAAAGTTTGAGAATCCCTCAAAGGCTCTACAGGGTTGTTTGTGTGGTTTCTTTGTGTTGAGAATCTATGATGCCTGGTTGGCTGGAGTTGAAGAATTCATTGAAAAAAAAATCTTCTAAGAAATATTCCTCAAGGTTAGCACACAGAAGCTGTGACCCAAAGGAGACAAGGCTGTACCTTGTGCTGGCAGCCAAACTTGTCCATCTAGTCTATTAGGTAGTACTGCTCTTGAAAGCATGAAGGAATATTGGCACGAAGAGAAGTTGCTAGGAAAAGTCACTGGTGATGGTGCAGCCTCAGTTAAAGCAGAAGCCCCAGGATTGAAGGGGTCATTTAAAAAAAGTTGAAGCTTAGAACCATGTGTTAAGAGTCAGAGTCCCCAAAAATATACCAGGAGATGCTACTTGCAACAGGAGACCCTAGCATTTTGGAGATGCCAGTATCATATAGTGAGCACCAAGGACAAAAACAGCTGTGAAGTAGGGCTGTCCTGAGCCTTCCTGACAATCTCATGTGTGCTGTGGATGGAAATGACAGAGAAGTGAGAGTGCCCAAGCCTTTTGAAGTCCAGAGGATGGTGAGTGAGTCCCAGATGTCCAACACTGAGCTTTTTTCAGTGCTGAAATTGGGTTTTGTTTTGATTTGCTTGTGACTCTGTTTTGTTCTGTCCTCTCAGACTACAAAAGCATTTAACTAATTTATTTTTGTAGGAATCACAGGTATGAGACCTTTGATATTTTAGAGATATTTGGAGATTTGGAGAAATTATAGATGTTTTCTACTCTGCTTGCTGGTAGCATTTTGCAAATTCAATGTCGTGGATTTTGGAAGGAATTTATTTATATAATTACTTATTTAAATTGTGTATTATTGGGCTTATAAAAGTGGTAGGTTGATGTATTTGTAGCTAGTGCTGGACTTTTCTCATTCCTTTTTACTTTCATTTTCACTTGGTAATACAAAAAGGCCAACAAGATATATGCTAGAAATTATAACTTCATTTCTAGCATCTGAATAATTTTAAAGTTCATATGTCTTTGTTTCTATACTGAATTCTGAACAATATTTTCAAAAGTATCTTCCAATATCATAATTCTTTTTTAATTTTAATTAATTTCTTTGAAAATTTTATACAATACATTTTGATCATATTCACCCCTCCTTCTTCAACATTTTCAAAATCCACAATCCATGTCCACTTCATGTAATTCTAACTTCAGGTTCTCTCTCTTTTATTAAAAAAAGAAAAACAAAAGGAAAAAAACTCATCAAGTCTGATTTGGATATGGAACCTGCTCTAGAGCATGGTTAGCCTACAAGGAGTAACACCCTTAAAGAAAACTAATTCTTCCTCTTCATCTGCTATCCAATGTGCATAGTTCCTCAGTGAGGGTTAAGACTTCATGCTGACTTCCCTTCCTCCATCCTGGGATTTGTCTGGCTTGAGCTTACACACAGGAATTTTGGGGCTGTCTCAGCTGTTGTGGAGTTTATATGTAGAACTGCCTAGTTATGTCTGGAAAACATCATTATCTTTTAGTCTTCTACCACCTTTGGCTCTTAGAATATTTCTACCCCCACTTCCTCAAAGATCCCTGCACCTAGTAGGAGAGGTGTGACGTAGATGACACATTTAGGGCTGGGCAGTCCAGTTTCTTATTCTCTGCACTTCTGTTGGTTGTGGATCTCTGCCTTAATCACCATCTACTGAAAGAATAAACCTCTCTGATGAGAGATGATAGATGAACCAACCTATAGATATAGAAAAAAGTCAAGGAGAGACATGTTATTGTGTGTGTTTAGCAATATAACATAAGTAGGTTCTAACATAGGGCTATGACCTATTTAGCCTAAGGTTCTTGCCATGTATAGGTTTCATCTTGTGAAGTTGGCCATAAATCCAATCAAAACCCTATAGTATTCATACCATTTAGGCACGTCTTTCCAGGTCTGTCATGATTGTAGCTCAGAGTTCTCCTCTCATTTGAGTGAGATTGGTGGTTACTATTATTCTCTGGTAGCATGTTTAGTATCTTCCAGCACTATGAAAAGTAGTCACTAGGGATGAAGTTTCCAAGTCAGTATGTGTTCCATGTTTTATGACTCAAGTATATGTTCAGCTATAGGATCTTACCATCAAATTGTAGGGATTAAAAAGAGCAATGGCAATAGCTTATAATGTTTGGGGGTCTATAGGACCCCACTGGACAACAACTAAGAAAGAGGTAATCCATTAACAGTACTGTCGGTTTCATTTGCTAGTGTTTGGCATCTAGTTCTGGCATTGTCCCTTAGGGGAAGTCCATTTAACCAAGTGTGTGTGTGTGTGTGTGTGTGTGTGTGTGTGTGTGTGTGTGTGTGTGTGTGTGAAATGATTTTAGTGTTAGTTGTCACTCTCAGAATTCCCTCCTCCACCCCATCCTCCAATCCCTATCTCATGTAATCCTTTCTGTTCCATTATTCATTCTTTCTTATTCATGTCACTGTATTTTATACCCCTCCCTTGAAAGATCTCCCACTCATCCATGCATGATTACTAATTTCCTGATCTCTATTTGTATTCCAAATGAAACACACAGATCTAAAGACTCAAAGCTAACATTCATGTATGAGAGAAAATATGTGATGTTGTCTTTCTGAGTCAGGGTTACCTCATTCCAGATGCTTATTTCCAGTTTCATCCATTTACATGCAAATTTCATAATTTCATGTTTCTTAATGGCTAGATAATATTCATTCATTAAATTATCAGTTGATGGACATCTGGGCTGTTTCCTTTCCCTGCTTATTGTGAATAGAGCAACAGTGAGCATGAATACGTAGGTATCTCTGTAATAAAATATAGAATGATTTAGGTATATGCCCAGCTGTATTATGTGGTACATCTACTTCTAGCTTTCTCAGAAACATCCATAGTAATTGTATCATATTGCAATCCCACCAGCAGTGAATAACTATTCCTCTTTCCCCACATCAGTGACAGCATTTGTTGTCATTGTTTTTTATCTTAGCCATTCTGTCTAGAGTAAGATAAAATCTCAAAATAGTTTTAATTTGCATTAAGTGTTGAATATTGAACACTTATTTAAATGTTTCACAGTCATTTGTAGTTCATCTTTTGAAAAACCTCTGCTTAATTCTATGCCCTGTTTTTTAATTTGGTTATTTGTTTCTTCATTTTTTAGTGTTTTCAGTTCTTTGTGTATTCTAGATACCTACCTTCTGTCTGATACAATGATTTTTCCCCATTCTATAGACTGCCTGTTCACTCAAATGATGATGTTATTTGCTATAAATAGTTGTTTAGTTTCATGCAATCCCTTTTGTCAATGACTGCTGTAAAGAACTGTCCAGAAAGTCTTTTCCGTGCCTCTAAGTTCAAACATCTTCCCTATTTTCTTCTCTATCAGGTTCAGTGTATCAAGTTGTCATAATTAGGGTTTCTATTGCTGTGATTAAACATCATGAACAAAAGCCACTTGAGGAAGAAAGGGCTTATTTTGCTTATACTTTCCCTCCACAGTCCATTATTGAAGGAAATTAGGGCAGGAGCTCAAGGCAGAAACCTGGAAGCAGAAAATGAACCAGGGGCCATGAGGAGTGCTACTTTCTCATGGCTTGTTCACCTTGTTTCCTTATACACCTCAGAACCATCTGCCATGGAGTGGAACTACCCACAGTGAACTGAGCCCTCTGGCATCAATCATTAATCAAGAAAATGCCCTATGTGCTTGCCCACAGGCCAATTTGGATGGGGCAAATAACTTTAGCTTATGTCAAGTTGACAAAGCAAAACATAAAAATCTTTGCAAATAACTCTAGCTTATGTCAAGTTGACAAAACAAAACATAAAAATAAAAAGCAAAATCTAACTAGGACACAAGTCTTTTGTCTTAGAATCATTTGGAAAATTGAGTTTTAGCTTCATTCTTCCTACATGTAGCTACCCAGTTTGATCATCACCATTTTCAAGGATACTTTGTGGGTTTATATGTGGCTCCTCAATCCTATTCTTCTGAACAATGTGACTGTTTTTATTCTAGTACCACGCTGTTTTTATTCCAAGAGTTTGCCAGTATAACTTGAAATCTGAGATGGTGAGGCCTCCTGAAGTAGGTTTTCATTCTTCCTTTTATTCTTTCTTTGTTGTTGTTATTGTTGTTTGTTGTTGTTTAAACTTGTTTAGGCTATCCTTTTTATGTTTCTAAATGAAGTTTAAGATTATTTTTTCAGTTATTGTGAAGAATTGTGTTGGAATTTTGATAAGGATTACATTGAATCTATTGATTACTTTTTAGATGATGGCCATTTTCACAATATTAATCTTGTTAATTGATAAACAATGGAGATCTGGTATCTTTAATTGCTTTCTGCAATGTCTTAAAGTTTTTATTATATGAGTTTTTTACTACTTTAGTTAGATTTATTTCAATATATTTTTAGATTATTCTGAATAGGACTGCTTTCCCATTTTCTTTCTTGGTATGTTATTAATTTATATATCAGATGCCTACTGATTTTTTCTAATCCTGATACTTTGTTAAATGTGTTTTTTGGATGCAAGAATTTGGAGGTATTTTATGTATAGAATCATGCCATCTGAAATGAAGGTGTTATTTGCTTTTCTGTTGCTGTGATAAAATTGTGTGTGTTTGTAGTTGTGTGTAATAGGCAGCTTGTAGAAGAAAGGGGTTTAGGCTTATAGTTCCAAAGGAATAAGAGTCCATCACGGTGGAGAGGAATGGCAGCAGCTAGGTATGGTGGCCAGAGCAGAAATCTGAGAGATGACTTTGTCAACCACAAACATGAAGCAGAAGGCAAAGTGAAAATAGAGCAAAAGCTCTCAAAGTTCACACCCATTGACATACTTCTGGCAGCAAGGCTGCATGATGTAAACCTCCCCAAACAATACCAGCAATTGCAAGCCAAGTGTTTAAATACCCACGTGTATTAGTCAAGATTCTTTAGAGGAACAGACCTTACAGAATAGATAGATAGATAGATAGATAGATAGATAGATAGATAGATAGATAGATAGATAGAAAGATATAAAGAGATATAAAGGGGATTTATTAGAATCCCCTTTATCTAAATCTAAATCCTGTAGATTTATTTCAGGTTGTGGTCCAGCAAGTCCAATAATGGCTGTCTACCAATGAAAGATACAAGAATCCAGTAGCTGTTCAGTCCACGAGACTGGATGATGTCTTAGCTGGTCTTCAGTATATGCCAGATTCTCAAAGAAGTAGGCTGTAGTAAAGGAATGGTCTTGGCAGTGAGAGTGATAGCAAACAGGCAAGGAGAGCAGCAAGCTTAATGGATCTTCTCACCACAAAAGATTTGAATTAAAAGTGTATCTTTCTAGCCGGGCAGTGGTGGCGCACGCCTTTAATCCCAGCACTCGGGAGGCAGAGCCAGGCGGATCTCTGTGAGTTCGAGGCCAGCCTGGGCTACCAAGTGAGTCCCAGGAAAGGTGCAAAGCTACACAGAGAAACCCTGTCTCGAAAAACCAAAAAAAAAAGTGTATCTTTCCACCTCAAAATACCAGATTAAAAGAGTAGGTCTTCCCACTTTAAATGGTTTAGTTAAGAAGAATTCCTCACAGGTGAACCCAACCACCTGGGTTTTAATTAATTCCATATGTCATCAAGTTGACAACCAAAAGTAGTCATCACACCAAGCCTATTGGAGACATTTCTTATTCAAGTCATTACATTATAATTTGACTTATTCCTTTGCATTTGTATTTACTTGTCTTACTACTCTAGCTAAGACTTCAAGCACTATATTGAACAATAATGGAGAGAGTGGCCATCTAAAGAAGGCAGCCACATATATGTCAAGGAGAGTGTGTCCAGTGAAATTAAACCCTGATGTTGGCTTTCTGGCATTCAGAACTGTGGCACAGCCTCAACAGATTTCTGGTGCTTCAAATGACCCAGCCCCAAATGCTTACTTAAAACAGCCTCAAAATAACAGCACAAGGTTCACTCAGTATATCTACATGTGGTGGCCTTTTAGCTTTCTCTAGAAGAGTATCTTGAGTGTCAGGGCACATGGCTGGCATGTTTAAGAAACCAATTTCAACTAAAATATCCCTCCAAATAAAAACTACAGTGGCCCTATAAGAATAGCATTTAACACCTTTCTTGAAACCTAAATAGATGAGCAGAGTCTAAATAATTCTTTTGTAAAGACCTGTGAAACCATTTACAGTCAATTCATAATATTCAACCATAACAATCAATATTATGTTACTTGAGTTATATCTCTTTCTTCCTCTTCCAGCTCTGGAATTGAAACAGATTGTTGTCAGACTGTAGATGAAGCAGGCATTATAGTAATTTCAGAAATTCTCCTTGGTTCTGTTCTGTTCACTGATTCTCAAAAAGATTTATTGTTATCTGTGTGCACACCTCTGTAGTTTCCATCTGCATCAAAGACTAATATGTATTAGTGATGAATATGTTAACACCAAATAAATTTTCTGTCTATGTGAAATTCCTTGTAGCTCCATAACCAGGAGACCAAATAAACATATTCAAATGATTTAATCTGTGTAATCTGAAATCTTTTTTAAGAAATTTTTTAGTCATTACATACCAATCACAGATCCCCCTCTCATCCCTCCTCCTGCTTCCCCAGCCTTCCCTACCACCTCCCACCCTGTCCTCCAAAAGGGTAAGGCCTCCCTCCCATGGGGAGTCAGCAAAGCCTGGTACATTTAGTTGAGGTAGTACCAAGCCCCTCTCCCCTGCATCAAGGCTGAGCTAGGCATCCCACCATAGGCAATGGCTTCCAAAAAGACAGCTCCTGCAACAGGGATAGATTCTAATTCCACTGCGAAGGGCCCCTCAAACAGACCAAACTACACAACTGTCTCCTATATGCAGAGGGCCTAGTCCAGTCCCATGCAGGCTCCACATCTGTCAGTCTATAGTTCATGAGTTCCCATAAGCTTGGTTCATTGTAGATTTCCTCATCGTGATCTTGACCTCCCTTGCTCACAGAATCCCTCTTCCCTCTTTTTGACTGGACTCCCAGAACTTGGCCTGGTGCTTGGCTGTGGATTTCTGCATCTGCTTCCACCAATTACTGGATGGAGGCTCTATGATGACAGGGTATTCACCAATCTGGTAATTTGAAATCTTAAACATGGGGAATCTACATAACAGCATGAAACTCATACAGGAAATTAGGAAAGGGTCCTCATTCTCTTCTCCTTTTTCCCCTTCCTTATCACCCACCTCCTGTCTTATCTTATATATGTTAGATGCAGACTTTGCCTTTCTTTATTTGAACATTATAATGTTTGTCTATATCCTATTTCACAATGCAAAGTATGCATTCTCTGTACTTACATTGGTATGTATATGTGCAAGTTTGTTGAATCTTCTGACATTGTTGATCTTTATTTATATTAGAGAATTTTGCCTGAAGTAATCTTTTCAGTGAAAAGGCATCTGCAAGAAATCATTTTCTCATTTAATTACTGAAAAGGTCCTTCATATGTAATTTGGTATTGAATTTAAATACTGTATTGTAGGTTTCCCTTTTGGGACACAGTGAACAAAGGCTTATCATCAGATATATTTGATGACTGATGTTTTGGTTTGCTGGTGTGAAGAAATAAGATTAGTATTGCCAAGTTTCCTGACCCATGACCCCCACTTCATTTTTGTTTAAAAAAATGAGTGGTTAAATTACTAAGAGTTATAGAATACAACTTCTTCTATTATGTGGGGCATAATTTTGTTCTCTTGTTTTTCTAGTTTACTTGGCAAGGTTTCTACGTCAATGTTTAAATAAGAAAATGTCCTAAACAACTGAAAAAAACCCTGTGTTTTCTAAATATATTTATGAAATAGCACTTGAATTAAAATAATTCTCCAAATGAGAGTCATAGTTGCTTGGAGTGCACAACTTATGTTCTTTGGAAATTATGGTGTTTAAAATCTGAACTATTTTATTGGTCAGGACTAATTTCAAATTTTAAATTCTAAATAATACTGAGATAAATTAGGGAAATAAGTACTTCTATAAAAGGCAATGTTTGAGGAAGGCCTCATAGTAGTTACTTAGCGAAAGGGGAAGGAAAGGTTTCTTACAAAAATTTCAATTGACGATCATTGGCAATGTATACTACTACCACATTTGTCAACTACATTTACTTCTGTTCCTCTGAATCCATGTTTCCATGTTCACAGCCAAATCAATGAGTTGAGCTGATAAAATTCATTTTAGGTGGTGTTTAGTCAAACAACAACAAGAAAAAAATTTATGTTGAGCCTGACTATCCTAACCAGTTAAAAATATGAAGCTGTATCTATAAGCCAGCTGTGTCCATCTGTCAGCTGAGGAGGAGCTTAACCACCAACTCTGTTAACTTACTATGTCTCTGTTCATATTCCCTTTAGGAACTAGACAAATGGGCTTTCCCTCTATTGACCTACTCTGCTGTCACTGTCCTGATTAACTTGTGTTCTAGGGAAATATGAGCAGATCATCCTGACTGTAGCTATGTGACTCATCTGCTGGTTGGAGAGAATGAGAAATAAGTGAGAACGTCTGTGGCTTTGCCCAGAATTCCTGCCAGGCTGTCTCGGGAGTGCTAGAAGGCTGTAAATAACCCTTGGCTTGTACTTGAGGTCTTCTTTAAGGTCAGACTCTTGGCTAATGTGCAAGTCTTCTTGTCAACATAGAATCATGAGCCTACCTCCAAGTCTTGATAGGAAAACAGTTCTGCCTGATGGCCTCAGTTTCTGTGAAGGTGACATGACTGTCTGCTTAGGCCACAGGCTATATTGCACTGGAAAGAGCTTAGGCTTGTTATGTGTGTCAGCTGCAGACTTAGGTACAGCTTAGCAGTTAAATTCCAGGGAGGGTTCACTGTGGAAACTATGTTGAGCATGAATAGTCTTGAAAGCCCTTTAAGTCAGGAGTTTGGTTACATGACATATGTCCACATGAAGGAGTCATGTTAGTTAGGAGAAAGGTGGAGCAATGAACAGTGGAAGGAGGAATGTGTGGTTTTTAAAAGGAAGAGTAAGTTTGGGCATAGCCTGGGCTCCAAGATGTGCTTTCAGGGTTTGGGGATTTGTGGATATGGGTAGAATCAGACCACAGAACTCCTGCTTGAGTAAACACCGCATTAGAGGATGGCTTGTGGTGAGCTATAATTACAAATTATCGTTCCATTTGCAAGAAGAAAATAATTGGTCATGATGGGATTCCCAAAATGTCCAATAAATTATTAAAAACTGAAAGTGGTTTCCAAAGACAGCTTAAACTTTGATCCAGCAAGATAAATAGTCCAGTTTAAGTTTTTTCTCTTCTTAGTCTCATATCTCCATCCTTTATCTAAGTCTGTTTAAGGCCAAGCTTTTGTGTATAAGAAAAAAGTGTTGAGAGAAGGCCTGTATCTTCTAGTGCTACATGAAATGGCTCTTGAGTTATAAAATATGCTATGTCTACACTCTCATATGCTGACTTTCCTGCCTCCTCAACATATTGTGTCTCAACTTTCTAGACTTTTGTCTCTTTTCTCACTTCTCTTACCTCTCCTCTACCATCATCTGTTTGAGAATCCTTGCTTATGGTCTGGTTCATTACTATCAACAGGTTGAAAGTGGGAAGAAACCTAATCAGGACATCCACACTTCATAGTTCAGGAAGTGCACAAGCAATACAACACAAAATGTCCTCAAGGAATTCTGCACAACATCAGCCTCTTCTCATTATGGTCTTTCTGGTGACAGTGGGCAATGGAATGGGCTTATCTGTTACCACTCATTTATGCTGCCAGAAGACTTAGCCCTGGGTTTCCTTGAAGGAACTATTCACCCAGGGAAACAAATTTTTCAGAATTCATTGTAATCTAGTCATCCTTCTAAATCCACAAAAAACTGGTTCTAGGCAAACTACCAACTCTAGATAGACTTTATGCTCAAGTTTTTAAACTAGATATAACATGGCATTGTGGTCACATAAAATATACATACAACCATATATATTATATATATATATATATATATATATATATATAATCAGCTTAACATTATTTGTGATACCAAAATGCAATGCAATGTGATTAAGTAGTTACACTTTATTGCTCAGAAAAATAGTGACAGAAAGGTATATTTATTGCAGACACTGTGTTCAACTGTTTTACTTTAAACTTTCCACTTTAAGACCTTCCTTTGTTTTCTAGAAAAGTATTTGTCTCTTCTATTCCTTATAGCTAACATTACTTTGATGCAAGATGCTGTACCAGGTAATTCAATCCATTCCTTCTTTTAATCTGCCCTATGATGTAACAAAGTCATGGTGGCTATTCCTTCTCTATGAAAGAGAAAATGGAGTAACAAAGAGGTTATAAAAATATCTGAGTTCACATGACTCTTGGGTTATAAAATAGGATTTTACACAAATGTAGTGCCAATGCTCGTTAGATTGTTTGTTTTTTACAAAATAACAAATTCCACATATATAAAATTAAAATAATATCTTCTCAAAGTAATAATTTGAAAATCATATCTTAGAAAATTATTTAATTATTCCCTGTACATAACAGTATTAATTTTCTTCATCTTTTTAACTAATGAATTTAATTAGGGTAACTCACAGGAACATAAATGATATAACTTACTAGTGGTTATATCACTAGAGAAATTGTCTCAGTCGCTCTGCAAGCATCAATTGCCTACAAAGTCTCAAAAAACCATTTCCCCTACTTCTCATTAAGTGCCTATAAACCCTCAGAGAAGGGAAGGACCTCATAAGCCATCCCTCCTCATCAGAGATGGACTGCTGATTGATCAAACCTTGGACAGGTTTTGTGCAGAGCTGCTGAAAGTTGAAAGAAACATGTCACACAAGAAAAACAGTTACACCTTCCTTTGCTCTTGTTTCTTTATATCACCATTTCTGTGATGCTCCCTGAACCTTGGAGGGGTGGTGCAGATGTCCCATTTAGGGCTGTGTATTCAATAGTCATTTACTCTCAACACCTAAACCAACTATGTGTCTTTGTACTAACTGCTGTCCACTGGAGTAGAAGCAAGGGAAGCAAAAGCAGCAGCCTCTTTGACCAAAGCTGAAAGCAGCACTAATTTCTGAGCACTAATATAAATATTTTTTAGGAAATTTGACAGGAATATTATGTCCACTTAACAAAACAATGATGAGGTCTATGAACTCCCTGTCCATGGGCTTTTGACCGGGTTTACAGAACCAGATATGAATTCCCTCCTGTGGAGCAGGCCTCAAATCCAATCAGAAAGTAGTTACTGTCTGTTGATAGTCATGCCACTATTGCATCAGTGGGACCTATCTTGCCTGAAAGGTCAGCGATATAGTGTGAAGTATCATGTTAGTTACAATTCTCCCCCATCAGACTCAGTAACACCTATTGGCACTGTGCAATCCAGCCATCATGGAGGAAACTTGGTGCTTAGTTCCAGTGTAGTTTCTCTGTATCCTAAAACCAAAGCATGTGGTGTCTTCAACAACTGGATCTTACAATCTGTCACTGGTTGACAATCAGTCATAGTGGCAACAGGTTGTATTGTTTTGGGGACCTCGAAGGCCTCTTTTGCCAGTGACTTGTAGTAAAGTAGCACACCCACAGATATTCATTTAATTATTTAACAATATTATGCCTTCTGGGAGCAGCTTTATCCACCAATACAGGGCTCTTCCTTTCAAACACTTTTTCCTTATTTTTAAGCGTGTGTGTGTGTGTGTGTGTGTGTGTGTGTGTGTAGGTGTGGGTGTGGGTGTTGTATTAAGTATATTCCTACTCAATTCTCTCCTTTCCTACCCATCTCCCTTTCTGTTGGCCCAATTTCTCCCTTAGACAGCTGGGATGCTACTTCAAGTCACATATGTACATATATGACTTTTTGTATATACATAGAAGCCTAGGGGAAAATATAGGAATAATATTTGTCTTTCTGTAATTGGCTTACTTTGATTAATATAATTATGTCAAATTGCATACATTTTCCTGCAAGGGACATACCTTAATTCTTTTTTGGGGGGGTAAAAATGTTCTACTATATATACCACTTTTCAGATGCAGACCTAACTTAGTTCCATAATTTATCTATAGTGAATAGTACTGTAAGTGTGAACATGCAAGCATCTCTGTCATCTGTTCACCTGAAATCCTTTGGATAAATATTCAGCAATATAGTTGGGTCATACAGAAGATTAATGGTTGGCTTTTGAGATGTTTCCACACTTATTTCCATATAGGATGGACTAGTTTGCATTCTAAATGGTAATATATAAAAGTTTCCTTTTGTCCATATTCTTGATATTATTTATTTTCTTAATGACTGTCATTCTGATGGGGGTGAAATGGCATCTCTCAGGACTTTTGATTTACATTTTGTTAATTGATAGTGAAGTTTAACACTATTTTGTATATATTGGCCATTTGTAATTCCTCTTTTGAGAACTTTGTTGATTTCATTTGAGTACTTTGCATATTTTAGATATTAATATTTTGTCAATTAGCATCTAAAGATTTTCTGCCATCTGTAAGCTGTCTCTCCGTTTATTTAGATGTTCTTTTGATGTATGGATTTTTGATGCTATGAGTTCCCATTTTTTACTTGTTGGCCTTATTTCCTGAGATAATATCATCTTATTTAGAAATTAGTGCCTATGCTTATATCTTAAAGTTTTTTTTTCACATTTTCATATGTTAGTTTCAGCATTTCAATTTTTACATTAAGGTCTCTGAACAATTTGACATTTTTTTGTGTGTGTAGGTAAACATACAGGGATCTAGTTTCATTCTTCTATTAAATTTTCCCAACATCATTTGAACATACTGTCTGTTCTTCAATGTGTATTTTTGACATCTTTGTCAAAGTCAGATAGCTGTAACTTTGAATTCATGACTAAGTCTATTATTCAATTCCATTGATGCACATATCTGCTTTTACATTGGTATAATGCTGATTTTATTACTATAGTTCTGAGATCAGTGAGGTTGATGCCTCCAGAATTATTCTTTTTTTTCAGTATTATTTTTGCTTTCTGGGTTATGTGTGCTACCAAATGAAACTTAAAATTGTGGGTTTTTTATTCCTGTAAAGAACGATATTTGCTATTGATAGGGACTGACTTGAGAGTGTAGACTGCTTTTGGTAGAATGGTCAATTCATAATTTTGATTCTCCTACTAATCATCAGAAATGTGCTAGCTAGTTCTGTGTCAACTTGATAGAAACTAGAGTCATTTGAGAAGAAGAAACTTCAGCTGAGAAAATGTCCCCACCAGACTGGCCTGTTGGCAAGGCTGTAGGGCATTTTTTTCACTGATAATTGACATGAAAAAGCCCAGCTCACTGTGGCCAGTGCCATACCTGGACTGGTAGTCCTGGGTTCAATAAGAAACCAGGTTGAGCAAGCCAAGGAAACAACCAATGGTACATGATACTTCATGGCCACTACTTCAGTTTCTGCCTCCAGCTTTTTGCCCTGCTTGAGTTCCTTCCCTGATTTCCTTGATGATGCACTGTGATATAGAAATGTAAAGGAAATAAAGCCTCTCCTCCCAAGTTGCGTTGAGTGATGGTGTTTCATCACAACAGTAAAACCCTAACTAATACAACAATTTGTACCAGATTGTGGAGTATTGCTGTGACAAAACCTGATCATGTGTTTGGGGGAGGATTGTGGAAGGTCTTTAGAACTTTGAGCTGAAAAGCCATTGAATATTCAGAGCTTAATTAACTGTTGTGGAAATCAAGAAGATAAACTTCAACAGTGCAGATGATGGAGGTATAGCTTGTAAAGTTTCAGAGGGAAGTTTGAGAATCTCTTAAAGACTCTATCAGATGGGGAAACCTCCAGAGACAACCAAACCAAACTAGTGAGAACTCATGAACTTTAGATTAACAGCTGTGAAGCCTCCATGGGACTGTACTAGGCCCTCTGCATAAGAGAGACAGTTGTGTAGCTTGATATGCTAAAGGGGCCCCCTGGCAGTAGGATCAGGATCCATCCCTGGTGCATGAGGTGGCTTTTTGGAGCTCACTACCTATGGTAGGACACCTTGCATAGCCTTGATGCAGGGGGAGCGGCTTGGACCTGCCTCTACTGAATGTACCAGGCTTTGCTGACTCTCCATGGGAGGCCTTACCTTGTTGGAGGAGGGAACTGGGGGTGGGCTGGGGAGAGAAGGATAGAGGGGTGGGAGGAGGGAAGAGAGGAGGATCTATGGTTGGTATGTAAAGTTAATAAAAAAGACTCTATCAGACCATTTGATATTTTGAATTAAGAGTCATTCAGGTATAACATTTGCTTTGCTTTTACAATCAATACTGCTTCACTGATGCTGAGAAATTAGTAGTGAATAAGAGGAGAACAGCCTCATTGAGATAAAATTTTCTGGGAAATATTTTGTCAGAGTCAGCACACAGAAGCTATGTCCTAGAACAGTCAAGGTTGTACTTCATTGTTGGCAGCCAACATCGGAAATGTGTAAGTTTTTTTCAAGTGGTTGTTTTGAAAGCATTAAGGTGTCATGAGTAGCAGCTGAGGCTTGGCACTGTGTGCCAGAGCTGGAGAGGACAAGAAAGACTATTGGTGAAGATGCAGCCTCAGTTGCAGTAGAAGATCCAGTATTGAAAAGGTAATGGAGGGTAGCTGAGGTTTGGCACCATCTGGCAGGGTCAGAGTCTGAAAAGAGCCCAAATAAGACTATTGGTACAGGGGCAGATCAATTGCTATAGGAAACTCCCAGAATTCCTGGGAAGCAATTATTAGATCCAGATTGATAGTAGTGACTTGAAAATGAAACAAAGCAGATGGGCAATCTCCAGAAGCAAAATTGTTTAATTAGAAGAACTGAAGTATACAGTCTCTTTGTGGAAGTAGAGACTGTGGTATGGGGGTCTTGGGGTTTTATAGGATGGAAAATGGGGAGCTTTGGGGATGGAAGAGTCAGTCCATCTTCACCTCAGTTCCTCTGCTGTCCAGAAGTGGTAGATACCAGTGAATTAGGGTTGTGGATCAGAAGCTTCCACCAGTATTATCAGTCAAGTCAACTTTCCTGTCCAGAGCAGTTCTGTCCACCTGAGACTTTTGGGTAACTAACTCTTTATCCCAGACCTTGAGGACACATTAAAAGAAGTGGGATGTGGTAGTTTGAATATAATTGGCCCCCATAATCTCATAGGGAGTGGCAATATTAGGAGGTATGGCTTTCTAAGAGTGGGCATGGCCTTGTTGGAGGAAGTGTGTCACTGTGGGCATGGGCTTTGAGGTTTCCTATGCTCAGGATACTGCCCAGTGTTTCAGTCAACTTCCTGCTGCCTGCAAGATTGTAGAACTCTCAGCTACTCCTCTAGCACCACAACTGCTTGCATACCACCATGCTCCCCACCGTGATGATAATGGACTGAACCTCTGAAACTGTAATCGAGACACCGCATTCTATTTCTTCATAGCAATAGAAACCTTAACTAAGACAGGGGCCATGTGTTCTCTCATCTCCTCCTTCCTCCATAAGGGGAATGATGCCGGGGGTGGGGGAGGACGACTAGGCTTTGTCCACAGGATTTAAGGGGGCATAGGTCAGGCTGACTTCATATAATAGGAAGAATTTTAATCTGATAGGCTGCAGATGGTCATGTGATCGCCATCATATACTCCGACAGAACCTTTGAAAACTAATTGTTAGGGGGTTGTAAATAGATTTGGTCACAGAGTGAAACTGAGATTGCTCAGGAAGGTGAGGGTGGAGGAGTGGAGGAGACACAGAGAGCAGCCCGTGAGAGTATGTTGGTATCCATAGAAAAGGGCCTCCTTACAGGACAGGAGAAAGATTTGTAATGTGTCTTGAAGGGCTGTAGGCATTTGTCAGGGGTAAGTTGCATCAGAATGGAAAGGATGCCAGTAGAATTAATAAGCTGAAAAGGAGTGATAGCCCAACATTCAGAATTATGGAAAAAGTAGGGGATGATAAAATATTTGTAATAGAGGAGAGACTCAGTGGCTTATTGTGTAAACTTAAGATAGTTAATGAAAAAGTCTCAAGCTCTTCCAACAAACCAATGGCTTTACCTCTTGTAATCAACAACAGTGACAAAAATCATCAGTCTCACGAACTATAGCAAAGCCTGCCAAGTGTTCTTTAAGTGGTTTTCCTGCCTGCTCTCTTCTTCTAGTAAGGGGGAAAACTGCCTTATTTTCTCATCTACACTCCATATGAATTCTTAGTAGGAATTATAGTACGTGTGTGTGTGTGTGTGTGTGTGTGTGTGTGTGTGTGTGTGTGTGTAAAAGAATCATTAGTGACAAATAGCTGTCCAATAACACTTCATATGGTTAAGTATAATCTCTGACTGCAGTCCCTTGAACTATTAAAGACACGTATTAATCATTTTAATCTTGATTATACTTTCCTATGCAGTGTTAAAGACTACATAGAAGCAAAATTTTTATTTTTTGTTCTGGGTAGGCAAATCGAGGCTCCAGTCCTTGGGAGTCACTTGGGCTTGTGAGGAATCTCTGACTCCTTGAGCCTTTCTTTTTACCAGCTGTCCAGCTATGCAATGATAAGTGAAAGGCTTTTCTTGGCCAGTCTGTGGCTCCTCTTGGCAGCACGGAGGAAATCTTTCCTGTGAGTTGACCTTCCTCTTTGTAGACAGGATACTGGTTAGACTTTATTGAGTGTGGTCTCCCTGACTCCTTGAACAGAGAAGAGGTGACTTTCCAAAGTTGCAGAATATTTCTAGAGCTAGCTAACAATTCCCTGGAAAATTACTGGCCTTTTAGTCCCTCCAACTATATTACAATAGCCTCCAGATATGGGTATCAAATACTCAGATATAGCAATCTGGTACTTTCAATTACTGTATATTTTAATAGCCAGATAGTTCTAAATTAATATTGATGAGACATATACATTAGTCAGTTCTTGTATATTTTTATCTTAGACCATAGAAACTTTAATACTGTATATATTATCTCTAAATCTCATCCTCTACATATCTTAAATAACTTAGCTGGAACTTCATAACTTGCAAAACCTTTCTAGTTATATTTTTTCATTCTAGAAACATCTATCCATATCTTAATCTCATACATAAATACTTTTTTGCTAAAACAATCTCCATCTTTTCATCCCTATAGCATTTTTTATTCTTTAATATCATGAGACATTAACAAAAATCTATCTTGTTAATACTATCTTTTGTGAGGATTTTCTCCTCGCTGGTATGTTGGGGGCAGGTAATGTATATCCCCTCTTCATAAGGTCCCAATAACAAACTAAAGTTCAATTTTGAAGTTCACCCTGGGGGACCAATGAATTTATTGGGCTTATTTGTAGAAAATTGGTAAGTGTTTGCTGATGGGAGTGTGGTGACCCAGAAGCAGTCACATTGGAATGTCTTCACTCAGTATGTATAAGGACATTTTACAGTCACATAGGTGGAGCTCCTCCACTTCTTTAATTGGGATGGCTTGTTCATCTCCTCTTTTTGTGAAGGAGTATTAATACTAGCACATCCTACTGTGGTCATTTAGGCCATCACAGCTGGAAGGATGAAGATGGTAGTTGATTAACTTAGAAGATAAGACAGAAGCCCTGTATTGGATATTGAATAACTTATTTTTCATTTGTTTGTTTTTAAAGAGGCTGTAGTCATAAAAAAAAAATCCTTAAAAATCCTTAAAACGTTCAAATTTATACATATAACCATTTATACATAAAATGTATATAAAAGCATGTACACAAGTTATTCTTATCTAAAGAAAGGGCAATTGTCCAATATCTTGGAGGAGGAGCAATCACCTCTTTTTTTTTTTTTTTTTTTTTTTTTTGGTTTCTCAAGACAGGGTTTCTCTGTGTAGCTTTGCGCCTTTCCTGGGACTCACTTGGTAGCCCAGGCTGGCCTCGAACTCACAGAGATCCGCCTGGCTCTGCCTCCCGAGTGCTGGGATTAAAGGCGTGCACCACCACCGCCCGGCAGCAATCACCTCTTAAAGTTAATTTATATCCTCAAGATACGAAGTCCATATCATAGAACCAGAATTGAGATAAAGATTTAGGAGATAACATTTTGAGCCAAATTGTATGATTATGTATGTCTTGTCCTTAAAAGTAGATTTTAAAATTTTAAATTTAAAAACTCATGTTAATTGTTTCAGTGAAAGAGTCATGATTTAGCCATTACCATCATTATCATTTGCTACTATTTTAAATTCCAGTTTTATTATGAACAAAATGAAGTTGTGCCAAGTTAACAACTTTAATTTATAGAAACATTTACTTGTAAGTCAACTCAGTAGTAAATGTGTGATATAAAATAAAACAAAACAAAAACACAAATCACATATAAAAGGGCGTCTATGTATACATAATCACACATGAAACATACTTTAATAAATCAAGATTTGAACATTTTTGTTTGTTAGGTTTCTGTTTTTATAAATCATCATTGTAAAAGGTAAACTTAAAGGTAAGCATATTGTTAGACTGGGCAGAAACAAAGCAGACACATGTGGAACAATGGAGTATTAGAGAGGAAAAACATTTTATTTCAGTTAGAGGAAAATATGCCTGGAGACAACAGGCAGAAACTACAGGCACTGAAACCCAGCAAGGCTTACTGAAGCAGCTCTTCACTGGCAGCAACTTGTCCAGAGCTTGGCATTTTATTCTTTGAGTCTCTGTTGGGATCTGTGAATTCCAAAGTGTTAGCTCCCTTTATTAGTATGACAGTGTTATAGGCAGGCAGCTGAGAAAAAATTTAAGGTTTTCCTTAAAAACCAGTAAATGTATCTCATAAAAACTGCATCAAAATTAAAACAAAGCAGAACACTAAAATAACACCTTGGAGGTCTGATGTTTTCTCCTTACTCTGATATAAATGGGGTGGAGTGTTTCTCCTGAAGACTCTGTGCACCATGAGGCTCTACAGGTGCAGTCATTTTGCCTTCTGCCATATGATGACATTAACCGAGATGGTGGTTAAGTCACATGATATTTGTCTTCTAGCAAATATGGTGGTTAAGTCACATGGTTAGTTAACCATGTGATGTGGTCCCCCAGTCAAGATGGCAGCAAACCACATGGTTATTTTCTGATCAAGGTGAATTCATGGTAAAATGAGTCCATTGTCCATCAGGACTCTAGTTCCTGGGAGCCACAATTTTTCAGGTTAAATGTGGATCAGTACATCTTTTTTATTAAAAGACACTTTAGTTAGGTATGCTTGTATGAATATCAGAGTAGATGGCATCTATGGCCTAGACAGGTACAATAACAAAAATACAAGTTAGGGAAGAATTTCATGATCTGGCCTCAAGGAAGTTGAGTCCATCAGTAAGTGATTGAGTAACTTGAATCCAGTGTGAGGGTTCTCTCAGAGTTACAGAAGAGTAACCCCTGAAGGAATGCCTCTAGTCAGGTTCTAGGGTGAAGGAAGAATTGGTCTGTTTGCTTTCCTTTTCCCAGTCACACAACCACATATCAGGGGACCAGCCTGACTCAGCACAGGGGTTTGAGAGATTGAGTCTGAAGTAAGAAGGCTAAATCCCATCCAGAGGCAGCATCTCAGATTTAGCACAGGAAAATTTGCTAATATAGCTTAATATGCTCTGCTTTTAATAGGGAGGGGCCAGCCAGATTGGAATCTGAGAGACACAGTTTAGGGAATCAGGTTTAGAAGTTTGAACTAATAAAACCTGCAGTGCAGAAATGGAGGAATAAAGTCAAGGACAGGAGTGAAGACAAAAAAGAGACTTGGAAGTAGGGAATACTTCAGTCCTTATGTTGTTTTGTCTAATGAAGTTATCTAAGTTATTGAGGATTTGGAAGTAAAAAGGACTTCCAAGTGTGGCTCTTGTCTAATCGA
This sequence comes from Peromyscus californicus insignis, assembly GCF_007827085.1. Classification (NCBI taxonomy): domain Eukaryota; kingdom Metazoa; phylum Chordata; class Mammalia; order Rodentia; family Cricetidae; genus Peromyscus; species Peromyscus californicus. The sequence goes on along the minus strand of NW_026294573.1, from coordinate 78,560,709 downwards.
GTTCAGGGACAGGTCTGAGTGGCAAGCCAGACTGAGGGTGATGAGACCTAAAGTTTGAGGTTTAATTTCTATGCACACCCAAGGAGTATCCTTGGGAAAGACTATTTGGAACCCTTCTCAGAAGGCAGGAGAGATGGAGGCTATAGTAATTCCCCAAGTCATCACCTGGGATTTGAGAGAGGCCAAGGGATGAGCCTGATTTGCAGAAGAGGTCATCCCCTGCTTGTGGAAATCATATGGCAAAGGCTGAGCAACTCCCTGAGTTCTGGAGAAGACTTAGATCTGAGGCACCTGTAGACACTGGCCTGGCCTTACTTTCCCAATGAGTTTGTGGTGCATGTGGTCTGGTAGACAGATAGGAAAGGCCTGAGCCCTGGAGGTTGGAAGATAATGAGAAAGAGAGGAGGGAGAAGGTAGATGAAGGAAAGATCCAAACTGAGTTTACATGGCACACCAAAATCCCAGAGGTTTCAAGTTGTGATAGGCAGCTATTCCTAATAAATTGTATGCTACAGATGGCAGGCCTTAGAAGTGGAGCTAGTTGTCCAGGTCCCTCAGAGCCCTGAGGATTGTGTATGCCAAACATCAAGCACTGAGTGTTAGATGTCGAACTTTGATTTTGCTTTGATATGATTGTGACTGTGTCCTGGTTCTTCCCTCTTAGAGTAAAAAAGTATTGAATTGTTTTTATTTTTATTTTACAGAAGCCCACACTTAGGAGAACTTCCTTGGTATTTTAGAGATCTTTGGATATTTTAGGAAGACTCTGGATATTTTAAAGATTTTTGAGTATTTTAGGTAGGCTTGAACTTTATAAAGTTTTAAAGAGATTGAACCTTTAAAGTGTTTAAATTTTTAAAGAGTGTGGAACATTTTAAAGCTGTAACATTTTGAGATTCTAATATATTTACAATATTTCTCCCTTCCCTTTTCTCCCTACAAACCCTTCCATATGTCCTACATTCTCTTTCAAATTCATGGCCTCCTTTTTCATTGCTATTACATACATATATGTATATACATACATATATATTCCTAAATATAACCTGCTCAGTCTATATAATGTTACCAGGGCTGACCACTTGGTATTGGATAATGCATTGGTTTGTTCTGTATTATATTGTTATATTAAAATTAACATACCATCTTGAGGAAAAATGAGAAAGAAAAGGTTCTAGTTGATTAGTGATGTGTTTGTGTGTCAAGCTGACCAGACATTAATTGTGCTAGCTAGTTTTATGTCAACTTAGCACAAGCTGGAGGCATATGGAAAGAGGGGACAACAATTAAGAAAATGCTCTCAACAGACTGGCCTACGGACAAGGATGTAGGGGATTTTCTTGGTTGTTAATTGGTATGAGGGGATCCAGCTTACTGTTGGCTGTGCCACTGTTTGGCTGATGGTCCTGGGTTCCATAAGAGAACAGGTTGAGCAAGCCATGGAAACAAGTCATTAAGCCATGATAGCTCCATGGCTGCTGCTTCAGTTCCTGCCTCCAGGCTCCTTCCTTGCTTGAGTTCCTGCCCTGACTTCCTGGATGATGAACTGTGATGTGGAAATATAAGGAAAATAAAGCCTTTCCTCTCAATTTGCTTTGGGTCATGGTGTTTCATCACAGTAATAGAATTCCTAAGACAAAACGTATTTTCATCTTCTGGTGCCTTTCTTGGTGTTTTAAAATGTTCATTGGAGAGATCTTTCATCTAGTCTGGTAGATTTATTCCCAAATGAGTCCTGGTTTTTAATCCAATCTGTCAGTCTATGTTATTTTATCGGGCAATTGAGAACACTAATATTTAGTGTTGACATGAGCAATGTTTGTTAGTGTCCTGCTGTCTTATTGTTGTGGTATTATCGTTGGTTTGGGCACTCTTTTAATTAACTTTACTGGGATTACTTAGTGCTTGTGTCCTCCTGAATAGTTACTCTTCTCTTTCAGCTGAAGTTTTCCTTCTAGTATCCTCTGCAGACCAGGATTGGTGAACAGAAACCCCTTAAACTTATTTTTATCCTAAAATGATTTTCTTTCTCCTTTGATAATATCGATAATGGGTTTTTTTTAGGTACAATAGTCTGGGCTGGTATCTGTGGTCCTTCAGAACTTGTAGAATATCAGTCAAATCCTTCTGGTTTTCAAAATCTCCACTGAAAAGTCAGATGTTATTTGAATGGGTCTGCCTTTACATGTGTCTTGGTCTTTTTCCCTTGCAGCTTTTAATAACTTTTCTTTGTTCTATACATTTAATATTTTGATTATAATGCATCCTGGGGATTTTCTTGTCTGATCCTGTCTATTGGTATTTTGTATGCCTCTTCTACATTGATATGCATCTCTTTCTTTAGATTGAGGAACTTTTCTTCTATGATTTTGTTTAAAAAAATATTCTCTGGGCCTTTAACCTGGGTTTCTTCTCTTTCCTTTATAACTCTTATTTGTAGGCTTGGTCTTTTCATGATATCTCAGATTTCCAGGATGTTCATGTCTAGACTGTTATGCATTTAACAATTTCTTTGACTAATTGATCCATTTCTTCTACCTTCTCTTCATGTCATTAAATTCTCTCTTCCAATTCATTCAATATGTTAGTAAAACTTTCCTCTGAAGTTTTGATTTCCTGAATTTTTCAATATTTATTTACTTTATCTTTTTGTTGGCAATGTTATTTCTTTGTTAAATTCTATTTTCATATCTTTAATTAGTTTCACGATTTCACTCAACTGCTTGTATTTTCACAGTCTTCATTCAGAAATTTGTTGAAATCCTCTTTAATGTCCTGAAATCTACTTATAGTTGCCAGTTTTGAGTCTTTGTCTTGTGTTTCAACTAAATTGCTTTTCTTAGGGAATTTTAAAGTAGGGGTGCTGAGTTCTGGAGGAGGCATGCTGTCTTGTCTACTCATGTTTGTGTTTTTGCACTAGAATCCAGGTATCTGGAGTTACAGCCTTTGTGGCATTTCTAGGTGTGGGTATCTGGCCTAGCCTTTTACACTCCATCACGAAAGGAATCAGGGCAGGAACTCAAGATATGAACCTGAATGCACAAACTGATGTGGGGGGAATAGAAGAATGATGCTTACTGGCTTGCTCCCCAAGGCTTATTCAGCCTGCTTTCTCATACAACCCAGAACTATCTGCTCTGGAATGCCCACAACCACTATGGGCTGGGACCTTCTATATCATATCAGTAACCAAGAAAATTCCCCCACAGATTTGCCTGTAAACCAAACTCACAGGGGCCTTTTCTCTATTGAGGTTTGCTTTTCTCATATGACTCCAGCTTGTGTCAAGTTGACAAAAAAAAAAAGTGAGATTCCAGGTGATTCTTTTGTCTCTGACTCTCATCTTTTGATAGGAGTGCTGCTATTACAGAATGTGTACCACCTCATCTGACTTTATTTTTATGTAGGTCATAGAAATAAAACTCAAGTTGGAAGGCTTGTGCAGTTAGTGCTTTTACCCACTGAGCCATCTCCTTAGGCTCTCCATCTACTTCTTCAGGATTTGGCTTCTTTTTTCTTTTACAAAGCCTGAAGGAACATAATTAAGTTATTCCTTTGAGCTCTCTCTGGTTTGTAAGTATATTCATGGTTATAAACTTCACTCTTAGGAATGCTGCTATTGTATCTCATAGGTTTTTATATTTTGTGTTTGCATTTTTATTGCATTTAAATATTTTTCTTTGATGATTTCTTCAATGACTCATTCATCACTTAATAATGTATTGTTGAATTGCCATGAGTTCATAAATTTTCTGTCATTTCACTTATTGTGGATTTCTAGATGTATTCCATTACAGCATAAAGTTATTTCAATTATCCTATATTTGTTGAGACTTGGTTTATATCTTAACATATTATCTGTTTTAGAGAAAGATTCATAGGTTCCTGAAAAGAATGTGTATCCTGCAGTGTTTGAATGGAATATTCTGTAAATGGCTATTGATTTTCTTTGCTCTAGTGTCATTTGTCTCCAATGTTTCTGCATCTATTTTGGTCAGTAGTGCCTTTCTCTTGGTGAGAGTGTGATGTTGAAGTCACCTACTATTACTGTGCTGTAGTTAATTTGTGATGTTATATACAGTAGTGTTTATTTTATGAAACTGGGTGCATTTATGATCATAATGTCCTCTTGATGAATTGTTCACTTAATCAGCATGAATTGATTTTTATCTCTTTTACTTATTTTTATTTGAAGTCTAATATGTCATATGTTAAAGCAATGATGTCTATGCATATCTTATTTCATTTGCTTAAAATATCTTTTTCTACAACTACCCTAAGGTAGTATCTATCTTTCATGATGATATGTGTTTATTTGAGGAAACAAATACATGGATCCTATTTTTTTAACTTAATCTTCTAGCTACAATTTTAAAAAGGAGAATTTCTATTTAACTCTTGAGAATTCTATACAATATATTTTGATCATGCTTACCCATATTCTTCCTCCAACTTGTCCTACATTTTCTCCCAACTTCATATCATTTCTTAAAGAGCAATACCTTTTGTTATCAGAAACCTGTTTCTGCTTGTCTATCTAGAAGTTAATTATAGTTGCAATTCAACATCATGTACTAATCTTTTTTTATTTAATAACCCATTACTCAGATTTATGCCAACCATATATTTCTAGGTGTGGGTCCATCCACTGGAACATGGCTGACCGACTTAAGGTGACACCTTTAAAGAAAACTGATTGTCCTTTTCCCAGAAGCCATCAACTCTCCATAGTTTCTCAGTTAGGGGCCGGTGTTCATAAATCCCTTCCCACTCCATGCTAGAATGTTGCCTGAATTGAGCTTGTGTATCGTGTTCAGGCAACCATAGCTGCTTTTATTTCATGAGTGCACTGGTGCTGTCATGCCCAGAAGACAGTTTGGTTAAACTCCTCCCTAACCTCAGAGTCTTACAATCTTCTTCTCCGACACTTTCATAATAGTCCCTGAACCTTGGGGAAGGGGTATGATATAGATATCCAAATTTGTGGCTTAATACTTCACAATCACTTATTCTCTGCACGTTTACCAGTGATGAGTTGCTGTGTTAACTGCCCTCCACTGCACAAAGATATTTCTTTGAGGAGGCTGAACTGATGCGCTAATCTATTGGTGGAGAAATGTGAAGTTAGAGAGCAGCTTGGTACTACATAAATTTAAACTGAGCCCAATTAGTGCTGTTCCTAAATACAGAAGTATAGGGCCATCTACTGGGACATGGTCAATGACCAAGGACCACACCCCTGAAGAATACTGACTCTTCAGCTGCCAGCAGCCAGCAGCTTCCAGTAGATCCTGAGCTAAGGGTGGGGCCTTGGTGAGCCTCTCTGCCATCTATGATGTTGTTGACTGGCTTGATCTTACAGAGGTCTTTGTAGACAACCACATCTTCTGTAAGTTTATGAGTGTGACAGTACTTTCACACCTTGTAGAAACTATCTGACCCCAGTCCTTCCTGCTTTATAGCTCTTCCAATCTTTCTGGCCCCTCTTCGGTAATGTTTCTTGAGCCATGCAGAAGAAGATGATATAGATCCGTCAATTATTTACCATGGCTTTTGATTGTGGAAATTGAGAACGTATATTCACAGTTACTATTTGAAAGTATTAATTGATATTATTTTGTTGAGTGTGTGTGAACTTGTGTGCACATGTGTGTGCATGTGGGGGGGGGGCATTGTCCTACCCTTATTTGCTTTATTACTTTTCTACTGTGGTTTAACCTTTCTTTTGTTTATTTTTCTCTTCAGTCCAAAGAATTATTTCTAGTATCCTCTGAAGAGCCAGCTTAGTTGACACAAATTCCATTAGACTTGTTGTATCACATAAAGTTTTTCTATTTCAGTTACAGTAGTTTTGTTAGCTCTAGTACTCTGGGTTTGTGCCTGTAATCTTTAAGAACTTGAAATATGTCTTTCTAAGCTATTCTGGCATTTAAGATTTCTATTTTAAAAGATAGCTCTTACTTAAGTCAGCTTGTTTCTCTCTTGATGTTTTCAATAAACTCTGTTTTGTGTAAATAGTATTTATAATATGGTGTGGTGGTGTAAATAGGTATGGCTCCCATAGACTTATGTGTCTGAATGCTTGGCCCATAAGGAGTGGAACTATTAGGAGATGAGGCCTTGTTGGAGTAGGTGTGGCCTTGTTGGAAGAAGTGTGTGACTGTGGGAATGAAGTCTTACATATTCAAGCTACACCTAGTGTGGTACACAGTCTCCTTCTACTACCTGTGGATTAAGATGTAGAGCTCTCAGCTTCTTCTCCAGCACCATGCTACCTGCATGCTGCCATGTCCTGCCATGATAATAATGAACTAAACTTCTGAAACTGTAAGTCAGACTCAATTAAATGTTTTCATTTATAAGAGTTGCCATGGTCATGATATCTCTTCACAGCAATAAAACTCTAACTATGATAACTGGTATGTGCAGGGGTTTTTTTGGATCTTCTTTATTTGAACTTTCAGTTGTACACAGTGATCATTTATTGATTCCTAAGCCAAGAACTTTTTAAATCAATTGCTATTGACTTAATAAGACGATTTGATACCAGAAAGAACAGGCGTGTTTGTGTCATTCTATTTAAAAAAAAAAAGTTTCTTTGGGATTTATTTTTCCCTAGAATATATTAAAATTATCTTCTCTAATTCCAGAAAACTTTCTGAAAATATGTGTTTATGCATGTATATGTATATATCTCTACATGCATTTAAATACATGAACATGTAGACAACTATATGTCATGTATGATATGTGTAACTTATTGTGTTCCTATAAACTATAATCTTCTTTTTAATAATAATCTTTGTTACCTGGCACTGATGTATTTTAATTCCCATTTCACTTGAGATGTGTAATAAAAATGGTATCTGAATTTTCAAAACTTTGTTCTCAGAATTCTTGATAGAATTGTTATCCTGCTTTAACAGTCAGAACAGTAATTCTGATGCTACACTACAGACAATTATCTGCTCTGATGCTATTAGAGTAAACCCTTCAGGGCATAATGGTTTATTCATTTCCTATAATTTGGGGATTTTTGGATCAATTTTCCTTAGGAATTGCATTTTTGTGTTCAACAGAAGAATGTTTTATTTGTGAGATCAGTAGTAGTCTTTAATGTGAAAGTCATACAAGTCTCCTAAAGTGGATTAGGAGAGCTCTCTCTAAGATTTTTTTGCTTAAACTGGCTTAATTAATATTACTTTTCTTTAATTTGTTTGGAGAACTTAGACTGCAATAAACTCAATTTGGGAACTACAGTTCTATAAATTTTATATAATCACAACTATAAACAAAAAACAATTTCATCATTCATCAAACTTCCTTTCACATCCTCTTTCTGTTACTACCACCTGGAAAACATTGCATATACCCAAACCTGATAGTCAAGTCTTAATAAGAATGATGTGTAAATGGAACTAGAATTAATATCCTTCCGAGGTGGCCTTATTTTACTCCATACAATTCCATTGAAATTTTACATCTTTCTTTATTAATCAAGGATTTGCTTATTTATTCACTCAGCTGTCAAAGTACTTTTTCCAATTATGAATAGAATGTGCCCAGGGAATTGAGAATGGCTTTCAAGAAATGAAGAGAAGATAAAAATGCCCATGGAGCAACAGTCCCCAGTGTACTAGAAGAAAATTTTCTAAGAAAAGAGTGGCCATGAAGACTTGGGGTGTGGCTCAGTGCTGCAGTATTGGCCAAGCCTATGTGAGATTTTGAGTTTAATAATCAAGGCATAGGTGACAGCATCCTCTGTCACCCTGAGTACATACCTTTTATCAATGCATACTAAAACAATTCTGAATAGGATAATTTAATGTGCATTGGACACCAGTAATCAATGGGAACAATGACTTTAAATATGGTCAAGGAAGTCCCTGTCTTTTCCTTTATGGCTCAGGGGACTTCCAGAAGGGAGAGATATTTTGGGTTGTCTTACGTCTTATGGAAAGTGGTAACCATTTCTTCTATGTTACCTTCAAAGCTTGAGATTCTCTCTTCCATTTCTTGTACTCTATTTGTGAGGCTTACTACCTATAAGGTTGTTGTTTGATTTCTTCAGATTTTCATTTCCAGTTTTACTTCAGTTTGTGTCTTCCTTAGTGTGTCCATTTCTACTTTCATGTCTTGAACTGTTTTGATCATTTCATTCCACTCTTTGCATTTTCATAGATTTCATTAATGAGTTTATTCATACCATCCTTGAAGTCCTTGAACATACTCATAATAGCTATTTTAAAGTCCTTGTCTTGTGCCTCAGTTATATGAATTTCTCAGGGCCTGCTGTGGCAGGTTCCTGGGCTTTAATGGAGACATTTTCCTGGCTGTAGTTGATTGTGCTTTTATGTTGATGACTAGACAGGGTTTGGGATGATTGTGAGTCTAGATGTTGATATCTGGTCTTGTCTTTGTTCAATGAGTGTTCCATTCCTTGGTTTCTGTTACCCTCTATGGATCTTAGGAACATGTAATAGCTGTAGGTTTCCTTGTAAGGAGTGTTTCTGAGACCCTGCTAGGTGTGGTACTGGGGAATTGAGTAGAATTTGTTTCGAGGCATTTGGGGGCTGACATGACAGATTGGGGATCAGTTGGGGGTGCTGAAAGAGTCCACAGGAAGGAACAGTCTGGATTTCCCATGAGGTTCAGTGGTTTCCTGCCTAGTTTTATGTCAACTTAACTGATACATGCTAGAATCATCTGATAAAAGAGTGCTCAATTAAAATAAAAATGCCTCCATAAATTGAGCTGTAGGAAAGTCTGCAGGCTATTTTCTTAACTACTGATTGATGTGGAATGGTACCATTCCCTGGGCTGGTGGTGCTGGGTTCTATAAGAAAGCAGGCTAAACAAGCAATAAAGAGTAATCCAGTAAACAGCACTCCTCAATGACCCCAATGTTCCTGCCCTGTTTAGGTTCCTGTTCTGACTTCCTTCAATGTTGAATAGGAATGTGGAAGTGGAACATAAATAAGCCCTTTCCTCTTCACTTGTTTTTGATTATGATGCTTCATCATAGTAATAATAACCCTAACTAAGACAAGCAAAGTCCCCAGGGAATGGAGTCAAAAAAGGAAAGGCAGGCCCCTGTAAGTAGTCTGCTACAGAACTGGAGTGAAACTAGGGAATGGAGGACAGGAAAGAGAGTGACGATTACCTACCTGATTCCCAGGCCAGCATGGCCAGCAGCTTCCTGGGTGTAGAGTACCTCCAGGTGTTAGCAGCTTACCCAATGGCCTCAGCTACCTTTCTTATAAAACCCTGGCCCAGCTGCTTAGGAGTGGCACTGTCTACAGTGTGTTAGCCCCTACAGCCTCAATCAATAACCAAGGAAATAACCCACAGACTTGCCTGCAGTCCAATCTAATTGAAGCATTTTCTAAATTGAAGTTCCCTCTCCTTATACAAGCCTAGCCTGTGTCAAGTTGATCAAAAACTAACCAACACAGGCTCTGTTCCCACTCATGAGTCCTTCACACTCATAACTTAATCACCTTCCAAAGAACTGTATTGCCAAACATCATCATTTTGAGGATTAAGTTTCCACACAGGAGTTTTGATATTACATAGGCTTCCAGACCACAGCACACTCCTAATCAAATACTGTTTTATACAGAAAAATGTTAGTTTATATGATATGTTACAATGCTAAAAAGAGGCACTGGTAGCCTCTGATCCATTCATGTTACAGAAAAACAAAGAGCTGAAAGGGAAACAGATCTCTGCTCCCCAATGCACTCCCTCCTCCATTTCCACTACGGGATTAACAGGCACCATTCCATGTGGTGATATTTTATTTGTGCTTTAATAAATAAAGCTTGCCTGGAAATTAGAGAAAATGCAAGCCATTGTAAGTAAACAAAGAAGTCAGGCACTGGTAGCACACACATTTAATCCTATCACTTGGCAGGCAGGGATCTGTCTGGATCTCTGTGAGTTCAAGGTCACACTGGAAACAGAGTCAGGTGTGGTAGCACATGCCTTAAATTCCAACACTAGTTAACCATGGAGGTCTGGAGGTCTGTACAGACAGACAGGAAGTGACAGAGCTGGGCAGGAAGAGGAAGTGATATAGCTGGACAGAGAGAGCAAATCAGATGGCAGAACAGCAAGGCATGTAGGTGTGTGTAGGAAATATCTCGCATTTGTAAGCTGTGGTATCAGTGAGACAAGGTTAGCTTGTAGCTGTTCCTATTCCTCTGATCTCTCTCAGGCTTTAACCCCTATATCTGGCTCCATGTTTTTTATTTAATAAAACCATTTAGAAATTCATCTACAATTCCATGTTTGTTGAAATTTCTTTTTCACATTTTAATTCAGTCATATAATGAAGTACTTGCTTGGCATTCCATCATGGATAAACTCAGGACCAGATTGCTTTCTGCAGTAGTGTGGGTCCCTAGAACCAAAGGGAATTTCTTTTGAGCCAGAAGTAACAAGTATTCTCTATGGCTTATGCTAGATGAAGGAGAAAGTCTTGAAGTCTTGTGGTGATATTTTATTTGTATGTTAATAAATAAAGCTTACCTGGAGATCAAGAGGGAAAGGCAGCCATTTTAAGCAAACAAAGAAGTCAGGCAGTGGTAGCACACACCCTTAATCCTATCACTTAGTAGGCAGGGTCTCTGGGTGTTCAAGGCCACACAAGGGAACAGAGCCAAGCTGGTAACACATGCCTTTAATCACAGTACCAACCATAGAGACCTGGAGGTCTGTATAGATAGATATAAAGTGACAGAGCTGTATAGGAAGAGGAAGTGAGGTAGCTGGACTAACAGAGCCAATGAGATGGCAGAACAGCAAGGCAATAAAGGCCTGGGTAGACAGGAAGTAACTCTCACTTGGAAGCTGCAGAATTGGTGAGGTAAGGTTGGCTGGTGGCTTTCCCTATTTCCCTCATCTAAGGTTTTCACTTCTATATTTGGCTCTGTATTTTTTATTTAATAAGATCATTTTAGAAACTTAGCACCCAATGTGGGGTACCAAATATAGTTGTAAGTTTTCTCTGGTCCCACCTGGCTCCTGTGGCCCCACAATCCCACAACTGCTCAGACCCAAATAAACACACAGAGGCTTATATTATTCACCAATGATGTGGCCTAATTGCTCAGGCTTCTCACTAGCTAGCTCTTACATCTTAAATTAACCCATTTCTATAAATCTATACTTTGCCACATGGCTTGTGGCTTACCGGTACTTTTACATCTTGCTTTCTTCTGGCAGCAGCTCACAGTGTCTCCTCCACTCTGTCTCTCTCCTTCCTCTCTCTCCAGTTAGAATGTCCCACCTAACCTTATTCTGTCTCACCATTGTCCAGTTTTATTTATCAACCAATCAGAGTAACACATATTCACAGCATACAGAATGACATCACTCAACACAGTCTATAGAAGACTGCAGATAATTGCTCTAATTCAGCTTCATGGTCCAGAAGAAAGCCAGAGGCTAAGGGAGAAGTCTCCAAATATTCCTTTACCTCTCTGACAGGGCCCCAAAGATGCTTTATTCTTACTCCTTGAGGCAAATGAACTACGTTCTCTTGTGCTTCCTCAATTTGTTTCTTGTGTGTGACTGAATTTTGGATGTATTCCCAAGAATGTTGATGCGTATAAACTAGAAGGTCAAGATATTTCCCAGTGTCCCTTCAGAGCACAAAAGGCAGAGAAGTTGACTGTCCACCCAAATGAACTCCTCATCTGATGTCTCTTCCAGTCCAAGAAAAATGTTGGCATCACAGGAACATTTCATTCTGTAGTTTGAGACTGTAGTAAGAAAGCCCCAGGCCTCTTCAAGCAGGTAACTACAAACACCTCCAAAGGGACCCTCTGGAACATCAGGCCATCAACTTCAGATGGCAACAGCAGCTCAATTACCTTTCACTGAGTCTTTTTGTCAGGTCTGTCACAGGAACATCCTATGAGCTTTGTAATGAATTCTCTCTTAGAGTTTCTATTACTATGATAAAATATCATGACCTGTTAATCTCACAGATGAGAGGAGAAAGACCACCAACCCAAATCATGGCCAAATTAATAAAAGCAAGAAATTTTTTAACATAAAAACAGGTTATAATTTAAAAGTCCAGGGTTATTTTAAACAGTAAAATATTTTCTCTGTAGAAAATAGTATAAATGATAACATTTCCCAATAAGCCCTTTTAAACCAAATGATAGATGAATTATATATATAAATATTGATTAGATTCTGGGATACAGAAGAGACCTATCTCCATCTGTTCAGAGAGCTATGTTTTACTTAAGTTGTGTAAGTGAGATTCCTATTCATCTTCCCCTTCACTGTTTGATTTATGGCAGATATTTTTCTATAGGCTAATCTATAATCTAAAAAGATTTTAGCCTCTCCTCCTGAAAGTATGGCCAGCATTTTCTTTCATTGGCTTGATACAGTACAAATTCTTATCCTAATAGTGAAATAGTTCACTAAAGGTTGCCCAATGATTGGGTAAAACCAAAACTTATTATAAGCCCAGCCATCCTAAGGTCCCCCCTGCTAGGAAGCCTCCCTGAATATGTGAGTTGCAGTCTGATTGTCCTTTGCTTTATATTTAGTATCCACTTATGAGTGAGTACAGACCATGTTTGTCCTTCTAAGTCTTTGTTGGAGAAGATGTGGAGCAAAAGGAACACTGCTCCACTGTTGGTAGGAGTGCAAACTTGTACAACCACGGTGGAAATCAGTATGGCGGTTTCTCAGAAAATTGGGAAGTGATCTACCTCAAGACCCAGTCATACCACTCTTGAGCATATACCCAAGGAATGCTCAATCATACCACAAAGATACATGCTCAGCTATGTTCATAGCAGCATTATTCATAATAGCCAGAACCTGCAAACAACCTAGACTCCCATCAACTAAAGCATGGATTAAGAAAATGTGGTACATATACACAATGGAGTACTACTCAGCAGAGAAAAACAATGACATCATGAAATTTTCAGGCAAAGGGATGGAACTAGAAAATATCATCCTGACTGAGATAACCAAGAAATTTATTAAAGCAAGCTTTTTTGTATACACAATCATATGTACACATGCTATCTCTTCCTAAAGGCAGGATTAAAAAGATCTACAGTGGACACAGATGAGATATGGGTTTTTATGGTTCAGGAGTAGGGGTTTTCCAAATGAGGAATTTGGCAGGAAAATAGATGGGGTTACAGAAGCAGAACATAAGCGTAACAAGTTGAAATAAAGACATAGTTGCAAAGTGGTCATCACAAGGTAGTCATAATAGCAGGTAGTCATAACAACAGATGGTCATAATTAACCTTTTGAGATGAAGGCATGGTTGCCATTTCCTAGAACAGGCAGTACAGAACCATTTGTAGTTAAGGTTACAGGTCAGGCATAGCCCAATCCTTAAGAAACAGATTTAACCACAAACAGAAATTAATCTAGTTTGTCTTTACTGTAAGATGAATTTCAAGGCTAATATGGAGGCTTGCTAGTTTATCATACCAAAACCAAATTGGGGAGGAAAAGGTTTATTTCATCTTTCAAATCTTAGGTCACATTCCATCACTGAGGTAAGACAGGGCAGGAACTTAATGTAGGAACTGAAGCAGAAACCATGGAAGAATGCTGCATAACGGCTAATTTGTCATGGCTTGTTCAGCCTGCTTTCTTATACAACTCAGGATCATCTTGCCCAGGGGAAGTACCTGGAATCTCAAACATAAAGCATTAATCAAGAAAATTTCCCACAGACTTGCCTACATGCCAATCTGAGGGTGGCATTATCTCAATAGAAGGTCTCTCTTCTCAAATGACCCTGGCTTGTGTCAAATTGACAAAAAAGCAAGTAGTACTCTAAATAACAAGCCAACCTAAAACTCTGTGACTGCACCATGAGACGGGAGAATACAAGTCAACTGGAGCTCATAATCATTTGTCTTGGGCCCCCAGCTCAGGAGATGGAAGGCTTATTCAGAGAAGAAGTTAGGAGTTTCCAGAGGCTCTTGAAGACTAAGATCAGAACCCACACTGTAATAACTTACATATTTCATGAGGCAAAGCAAATCACAATGCCCAACTCACAGTGTAGTTAAAGAAATAAACTTTTTGTAAGGAAATAGTGTGAGAAAGAGAGAATTATGACTGGAAGTAGTAGCCTTAGAAGACATTTAAGGATGGGTCATCCTTTCCTGGTCAACTTTGAATTCCACCTCCCATTTCCCTGGTAGAACCGGAAAGAGAAGCTTCATAATTGCCTTCCTTAGGATTTAAAATATCATGTGAAAATGTACAAATTTCAGGGCTTTATCAAGGAATAGCTGCTTCCTCATGGTTAAAAGAATGGGATTTGAGTTTTACCTCTGGCCCTGGATAGAAACATGACACCCTGATCTGCTTCAAATAATATGGAATATTATTGTCTCCCTGTCCTGTAGGAGTTAGGCCAGCTGGGCTTATCATTCACCTAACCAAGAGACCACTCCTCAGAAAGGCTGATTCACTTGAACACATACTATGGAGATGAGAGGAATAGTTGTGTCCTTAAAATATACTATCCTTCCCAAATGCCTCCTCAGTGCAGCCTTTACAGAAATTATGCTATGCAACAGTGCTAAGTTTGGCCACTTTTCTGAGTTATCACAAAAAAATTTAGTTAGATAGATGGATAGATTGATAGATAGATAGATAGATAGATAGATAGATAGATAGATAGATAGATAGATGATAGATAGATAGATAGATGATTGATAGATAGATAGATAGGTAGATAGATAGATGATAGTTAGATTAGATAGATAGATAGATAGATAGATAGATAGATAGATAGATAGATAGATAGATAGATCACTTTTCATTTCCTTCCTTCTACCTCTTTTTCTTTTGGCTACTGACCAAAACCACACTTTCCCTGTCCCTCTAGGCTTTCACCTTCTTCCTCCAAGGCCTCCTTCTTCCTTTCTGCCATGTAGCCATTTGCTGACTTCCAATGCTGAACATTCCAGCTTTCTGGAATACTAACTCAAAATACTTGACTTTTTCTTCCTTTTGTCCATCTCCCTTGTCCTACAAGCTGCCAAGATTTCAATTTACCTATGTTACTGTTTTTCTCTCAAACTCCAATAAAACTGTCAGTGAATAACTTCTGAGTCTGTTTTTAAAGTTTTTATTAACAAGGTTATCAAACTCAGTTTCCCTGATAACAAAATGAATATTTTTCAGCCAATAATCCAATTTACAATATCTTTGTACATGATAGCTTTTCACTCTTTCTATACTCATATTTTCCTGTGTCTCAACATTGATCTTCTTGTTAGAAGTTAGATAACATACTTCTATGAATGGGGAAGCTGTCGATCATAAGACGTGTGTGAAGTCTACCTATCATACATAGTGAATATTACATAAGCGACATGATAAAATAATAAGATATTAGAGCATTCACTAAACAAGAAACCTCTTTGAACATTAGTCATCATTGTCACCAGAATTACAGGCATGTATAGGCAATATGAAGTTTAAACACATATACTCAGAAACCACAGGAATTTTCCTAAATTTGTCAGTGTCATGAAAATCTCCAGCTTGTGTTCTAGTCTTTTCTGTGGCATTTCATTTAAGTATTTACTTTGGAATTTGATAAACACAGTTATTCACGGAACTATCCTCACATGATGTATTTTCTACCACAGAAACACAGACTCTCTTGGATAGAAGCACCACCATTCATCCTATAAACTGAGTTCCTGACAGTCCCCAAAAGTTCTACAAAATGACCCCATGGATTTTATTTCATGGTAATTTGCAATAAGGAATAAGACAGATGTTCTGCACAAACTTTCTTGTACACACTTTACCAGACAGAATTATCTCCATGTTTTATTTTAAAATGTATAAAACAGTTAAAGAGGAGGGAAAAATATGGCCATATTTTAGTGACTGGAATGGGAGTGACATGCAAAGGGGTTGTGAATTTTCTTCTGTCTATTCTACCAACTTTAATCTGAAGGTCTGGGAAAATGAATTAACAACAGCTCCAGGCAGGATCACTGTGAACCATGCTTGCCTGGCTTACCTTGACTGTTATACTGAAGGAGTGTGGCTTCCTCTTTTCTATGTGTTCAGGATTTAAAGTAAGGGAATTTTAGTAGCAGGCCTTGAGGGAAACTAAGCACTGGCCTGGAAGTCCCAAAAGAAGAAACCACACAGAACAGCATAAAGCAGCCAGCTTTGTAATCAGACAGATGTGGGTTGGAATCCAGACTCTACTCATTGCTCTGTCATCAAGCAAAATTGCTTGATGAAATGCTGTTGAAGTTGCTTATTGCTGCATGACAAACCACCTCAAAACTCAGTGGTTTGAAATAGCAACCACTTCACCACAGGCACAGATTTGTGGGGAGAGAATGAGGCCCATGCACAGCAGGGACACATTGTCTCTGGTCCACAGTGTCTGTTTAGGAACTATATTTTGGCTGATAGATTTGTGTGTGTGAGTTTGTTTGGTTTTATTTGATTTGCTTTGGTTTAGTTTGGTTTGGTTTTTTTCTTCTCCAACCAGCATGATAATAGGGCTGGAATGCATCTAAGATGACTATAGGAGCTCTCTCTCTCTCTCTCTCTCTCTCTCTCTCTCTCTCTCTCTCTCTCTCTCTCTCTCTCTCTCTCTCTGGTGTTTGACTCTTTCTGTCTATCTCTATCTGTGTATCTGTCTGTCTGTCTCTGTCTTTGTGTCTATCTCTGCCTCTCTCTCTCTCTCTCTCTCTCTCTCTCTCTCTCTCTCTCTCTCTCTCTCTCTCTCTTATTTCTTCTTCCTTCTACCTCAGACAACAAGTAACCTCTCTACATGATTATCTTGAACTTCTTCAAGTGTAACTACCTCAAAATACAAATAAAAAAACAGAAAAAGAAGAGTTCTTTAATGTAGTATAATGGATCACAGAGATTCAGTGGACAACTCTACACCTTGAAAGTCTATCTTTGGATCTTGACATAAAGTTTGGGTTTAAGTTTGGGCAGTCCTAATGAAGATATGTTCCTAGCCCTTCTTATCTGGGCTCTGGTCTTTCCTCTAAGGAAGTCTGAGAAGTTATTGGCACTGTGAGAGTTTTCTTTCCAGAAGAAAACTTCTTCCTGTTTTGTGGCAGGCTTTTCTTTGTCTCAGAATTAGATTCCTAGGGGTGTCAAATTAAGTCAAGTTACCTTTGGGTGCCTTGTTTTACAATCTAATAGCCAAAGGAAATTATATAAGTATAGTTTTAGAATGTCTTCATCTTTGTCATGCCAATTAAGTTTTGCTACTTTTGATTTTAATGTCTCGGTTAATGTGTCTGAAACAAATATCACAAACAGAATACAAGAAAGGGCTTTATTCAACCTATGATCTCAAATCACCCCTATCATTGAGGGAAGTTAAGGAAGAAACTCAAGACAGGAATTTGGAGGCAGGCCTGCTTACTCTACCACACAGCATTACCAAAAATCTCATTTCACAGGCAAAGAAGGTCAGCAGTAATGGAGGATGCGTTTTGCTATCTGGCAGATCGGCTCATATTCAGCTAGCTTTCTAACACATTTCATGACGACCTGCCACAGTGGGCTGGGCCCTCCTATATCAATTACTAATCAAGATAATCACTCATAGGCATTCCCAAGAGCAATTTGATCTAGAAAATTCCTCAATTGAGGCTTCCATTTCAGGTGATTCTATGCTGTATTGTGTTGCAGTTCAAGCTAACAAGGATACAAGTAAAGGGAAAAAATAACCACACCTCTTGCTAAAATGGTGACACAGAACTTGCAGCCAACATTTACCTAAGATTCAGTTGCTAATAAATGGCCCCGTTCTGTTGTTTCTTGTTGCTTTCTTCCAACTCTTCTTAGACCCATATTGTCATGACTTGGAGAAATCAACACTCATTTTTTTATGGTGGAATAGGCCAACATTATCTTAGAATCATGCAGTAGGGTGTGGGTGGGTGAAGAGTGCCCTGTATGAGGAACAAATCTTAGAGAAGAGCTGTACTTAGAACAAGTTTTTAATGAAGTCTAACCATTGGAAATGGCCTCTGTGCACTAAGACCTTTTCTGTAGACCTACAAAGGACAAGGAGGAGCATATTTCTATGGCAAAGACACAGCCACACCTAAGTAGTAGACAGGACACTGTAGACCAGATAACAAAAAGCTTTAAAAGAGAGCACCAGCTGAAATCCCAGCTCTGAAGCAGCCACAGCAAACAGTTCATTAACTTCTACATTTCTGTTTCCTTAATGTAAGAATGTATGGCATGTGGGAGAGCCCACAGAGGTGCTCAAAGGCCTTTGTGTCAGGATTTAGCAATGTCAGTGGACATAATAGGTCAGGCTCCTTGATTTTTAACCCATCTGTTCCTACAAACATTTTATCTACCCAAGTACAATCATACTTCTGGAACAAGAGACTCAGCCAGAGGTAACCTGAAAAACTGAGCCTGCAAAGGGGATGGAGAAGCAAGGAGCATGCACCTCACCCCACCCTGGACAGTTTCAGAAAGCTTGGTACTCTCCTATTACTATAAAACTCTGTCCAAGACTGCCTTTTCCAAGCACACCATTTGATTTCCTTCGTTTCTGAAGGTGGCAAAATAATCTCTCAAGAGAAATCCCTTTGCATTTCTTCCAGCTACTGAAATTTGGTTTCTGTTCTCACAAATCCATCAGAACATCTCTAGGACCATTGCTGACATAAATGGCTATAAAAACACTATATTTGTTTACCTTCATCCCACTTGGCACTATATACCAGTATTTGGCACTGTTGGCTTCTCTTCCTTAAAATACTCTTCTATTGTGTTGAGGGGACACAAACACATGTCTCTCTTTTCTCTACCACATTGTCCTCATTTTCTTCATAGATTCATTCTCCATTATCATCTGGAGCTTTTCCCTCTACTGTATTATCCTCATCTCCATTCTTCACAGTCCCTTCATAGATTCATCATCAATTATCAGTTAGGGGTTCTTACTCTATCCTTGTCTCCTGACAAGCTCATCTATGTCTATCCCCTAGTGACTTTCTAAAGGCACAAAAATGTACATCTTCAGGACAGCCTCCTCCTGTAAATGCATTCTGCCTCCATGGTGTTTCCAGATACCATAGTCCAAAATGTTCAAAGATAAATCCATAATCTCTGTCCATCATGCACAATCTTCTTACAAAAGCCAGGAAAGTAAGCCAACCTTACTAGATTTCACTCTCTCTTCCTGATCCTGTCACTCTTATCTCCTATTTTTGAATGTGTTATTTTCCATCTCCAGTGATTTTTCAACTACCCAGTTGTAATAGAATAGTTGTTAAGGTTCAAACGATTCATAGAGTGTGAAATAAATTCAGTAGATGTCAAATGGCACTTTTCAATGAAGTACACTGGAATAGTATCATAGTTACTGTTCTATTGCTGTGAAGAAATACCATGAACACACAGCTTACAAAATTATTTAATTGGAGGTTTGCTTATAGCTTCAGAGGATGAATCCATGACCATCATGGAGGGAAGCATGGTAGCAGGCAGGCCAGCAGGCATGGCACTGGAGCAATAGTTGAGAGCTTACATTTGACATGAGGTAGAGGTAGAAAAAGAGAGAGCAAAGAGAGAGAGACAGAGACACACAGACAGGGAGGAAGACAGAGGGGGGCTGCTGAGGGTTTTGAAACCTCAAAGCTCACCCCCAGTGACACACCTCCTAGTCCTTCCTAAAGAGTCCACCAACTGGAGATCAACCATTCAAATGCATGGGCCTAAGGGGACTATTCTCATTCAAACCACCACAGCTAGATAACAGAAAATAAAACACAAACATGTTTTGCCCATTAAAGATCAAATATTGTACTAACATTCTTCTGATGTGTGTACACACTGGGCCACAAAGTAGAAGTGTTTAGTCCCTGAAATCTCCTACAGAAATGCTTTAGAGCCAGTGACACAGTCCACTCTGGCCTTACTACAAAATATTCAACAAGGCAAGCAGAACAATTCTGTCACACAAAGCTGATCCCACTTTCAGGAGTGTTTCCCATCAATGGTGTGCAACTTGCTACTCAGCTTTTAATGTGCTCAAGCTGCACAGGTCTTTGTTCAAGCTTTCTGATTTCCACATCTGTCCTCATCACAGTAAAATGATATGAACTGTTTCTCCTATCAGTTTCTTCCCTCTAACTGCTTAATTAATACCTGTGTATCTTGCTTTGTGTACTAGAATACACTTGCACCATACACGGCAGCACACTGGACACTCGCCATTGCACACCTGTACTCTGACATTCTGATATATTGGGTGCAGCCGCTAGATTTTTGAAAACTCCTCCCTCAGGGGATTCCAGTATCGATATAAACTATGAACTGTCTTGTATAGAAAACAGTGGTGAGAAGAGCCTCAGTTGTAAACTGTTAATAAGTAATTTTAACAAGATTTTGATTGTAAAGATCTTGACATAAACAAATGGAGGTAATAGTTAACCATTAGCTGGCAGCAGTGAATGGAACCAGATGACAAAGATTTAGAGGGACTTTTGGCAGCATAGCTTGTCAGGGGACATATAGAACTCTACAAATGTCAGCCATGTTTCTGTACAGCTAGAACTTTTTTCACATATGGAAAGCATCCCATTGCAGAGGCATCTTTGATTTGAAGCCACCTGTAAGTGACCTTCTTTCATTATCTCAAAAACCAAAGGCACAATGTGTCCTGCACACCTAACAACTCCTTAGGGGAACTTTTCAAGGCCATGAGCATTTACAGAGCTGTGGAGAAAATCTGGATATCAAGTTGAATCTGAGCCTTTGAAACTATTTTGGGTCAGCTACACTGTAGAAGTTGGAGGCTGGCAGAGAGCCCTAAAACTGAGGCAAAAATAAACCAAAAACCATTTTCAAAATGCTTTAAGTGCCAAATGTATGAGATGTTAAAATTACAGCATAATGGAGTAAAAATTTACAAAAGTGGCTTTCCAAAGGTGGCACTTAGCATGCTAGCCCAGAGAAAGGCAATTTTATGGGGAGAAGTCTGGAGAATACACAGGGCCTCTCCCTGGAAATCAGTCTTCCAGAAATCTGTGAATTCCCCCATCCAAGACTACTGGCAATTTATAGCCCACCAGGAGTTAAGAGAGCATGGATTGGACAGCCAGGATAAGGAAAGAGTTTTCATAAACATTAATTGGGCTGCTCAGCTTTTTACTACATTCAATAAATGCTTCCCTGCTTACCACTCCCAGCCTAGAAACATCCTCCCTCCTCTTCCCTCAATATCCAGTCATCCCAGAATACACTTGAGGTTCATTTGCTTATTTATGGTCTTATTTTCCTGAGCTCTGGGATAGGTGTGATTTATGTTCATTCAGCCTGATGGAGGTTTTCTGGAAGGGTGGTTGTGAGCACTAGGCTTTTCTCTCATGGCTCTGCCTGGCCTTCTATCTCAGCTTCCATGGCTCCACTACGTTCTCACCCTCCTTTTCTCCAATTAAGAACTGCTACAGATTACACATGGACAGATTTATGCATTGCTGGAGACCAGCATGTTCCCACTAATAGTCTAAAAGAAGAGTATGTTCTATGTCAAAAATCCTTTGCGTGTAATCCAACTGTTTTCTTGGAAGTAGTTTCTTTTGACCCAAGCCCACAATTTTTTTTTTAAGGTTTGAATTTTATGGGCCTGATACAAAGTCTGTCAACAGTTTCTCTGTATGACTTATTCAGGGTACAGTGTGTTTTCAAAGTGTGCAAAGACTTATGGGTATTTCTATCATCTTATGCCAAAAAAAGGCACAGGAAGGGAGACGGTGAGAAAAGGCAGAAGAACAGTCTCATAATGACCAGTCACTAGCAGACAATTTATTTACTTTTATTAATTAATTAATTTTTGCAGCCAGGTCACAGTTTCCCCTCTCTCCCTCCTTTCTACCCAGTCCCTCCCTCTAATTGCACCCCCATTCACTCCTCCTCCTTTCTCTTCAGAAAGGGCAGGCCTCCCATGTATATCAGCCAACCATGGAATAACAAGTTGCAGAAAGACTAGGCACCTCCTCTCCTATTAAGGTTAACCAAGGCAACCCAGTAGGAGGAAAGGGTACCAAAAGCAGGCAATAGAGTCAGAGACAGCCTTTGTTCCCCGTTAGGTGACCCACAAGAAGATCAAGCTACACATATGTTCAGAGTGCCTAGGTCAGTCCCGTGCAAGCTCTCTGGTTGGTGGTTCAGTCTTTGCAAGCCCCTATGAGACCATGTTATTTGATCCTGTGGTTTTCTTGTGGTATCCTTGACCCCTCTGGCTCTCATAATCCTTCTTCTCCCTTTTCCACAGGATTCCCCAAAGTCCACCTAATGTTTGGTTGTGAGTCTCTGCATATTTCAGTCTATTGCTGGGTTGTTTCTGGATCCTAAGGGCTCCCTCAGGGGAGGGGATGAGAAGGCATGGTGTCAACGACACAGACACCAGAGTCAGGTGAAGGCAAACAGCAAACTCCTTTACTCAATAACAGGGAAGGCAGGCCTTATATACCCTCCTCCCAGCACCCAAACTGTGTCCCAATCTGGTGGCATTGCGTGATCATCCCTCATTGGCTGGGCATGATCAGGAACTCTGCCAGAGACCAGGAACTCTGACAGTGCCCGTTGCTAGACGCTCAGATTCCAAGTTGGCTCATAAGGAAGTAAGTTATATGCATGCCTTGGCAACTGGTTTGAGCCAATTTCCTCTACCCTATGGGCCTGTCCTACTACACTGGGTAGAGCTTCTCTGATAGCAATTGGGCACTAGCAGACATTTTTTATTTTTTACAGTACTGGAGATCAAATCTGTGGACTTAGGCATGCTCAGGAATGACTCTTCCATTGAATTAAAACAAAAATGATAATCTATCAAGATATTTTTGAAGTACCAACAGTAAATTCAGTTATTCACTGCTTGTTCAGGGGAACTCTCACAGGAGCCAAAAGGACTTCTAAGGTGCAAAGAATGCCTTAAGTACCTGAAAGCTACACCTTATCATTTCAGAACCCTTTAGTGGCCTCTGGTGGGAAAGATTAGGGAGAAGAGCATCAGCAGCACTGTACCTTGGGGTTTTGCCTGAATGTATGTCGGTGTGAGGATGCCAGATCCCCTGGAACTGGAGTTACAGACAGTTGTGACCTGCCATGCTGGGTGCTAGAAATTGAATCCTGATCTTTAGGAAAAACAGTCAGTGCTCTTAACCACTGAGCCATCTCTCCAGACCCTCTATGTAAGTCTTTAAACTTTTTTGCCTGACACTCAGTGATTACAAATACAAAATTCATCCTTCTTCATGAAATAAATAAGTAAACTATTTTACATGATTTAGCACATAAGAAGTTATTATTTTCTAATGGTCTGAATATGTCAAAAAATCTGTTTAGTGTTTGTACACATACAATGCCTTTTTAACTTTTTCTAATTCTTAATAATGAGAGTACAGACTTCAAATTAAAAAAACATTGACCAAAAAAACTGTTTCTATATAAAATTTAATATCATGATTCATTTTCATTCTTTGCAATATCTTTTCATTGATATAAAGTGATACCAGCTTTCAATTGACAGTAATACCATGGCTCTCAACTTGAATGTGCATTAAAATATCACATGAAGAGTCATTAACGCATGATCTCTAGACCTCATCTTCAGAGTATGAATTATTAAGTCCACATAAGGATGGGGCCATAAAACTGCATTTCTTTTTTTTTTTTTTTTTTCGGTTTTTTTTTTGTTTTTTTTTTTTGTTTTTTTTTTAATTTATTTTGCAATACAATTCAGTTCTACATATCAGCCACGGATTCCCTTGTTCTCCCCCCTCCCATCCCCCTCACCTTCCCCCCAACCCCCCCCCCCATTCCCATCTCCTCCAGGGCAAAGCCTTCCCCACAGACTGAGGTCAACCTGGTAGACTCAGTCCAGGTAGGTCTAGTCCCCTCCTCCCAGGCCGAGCCAAACAATCCTGCATAGGCCCCAGGTTTCAAACAGCCAACTCATGCAATGAGCACAAGATCTGGTCCCACTGCCTGGATGCCTCCCAAACAGATCAAGCCAATCAACTGTCTCACCCATTCGGAGGGCCTGATCCAGTGGGGACCCCTCAGCCATTGGTTCATAGTTCATGTGTTTCCATTCATTTGGCTATTTGTCCCTGTGCTTTATCCAACCTTGGTCTCAACAATTCTCGCTCATATAAACCCTCCTCATTCTCGCTAATTGGACTCCCAGAGATCCACCTGGGGCCTAGTCATGGATCTCTGCATCCAGATCCCTCAGTAGTTGGATGAGGTTTCTAGCACAACAATTAGGGTGTTTGGCCATCCCATCACCAGAGTAGGTCAGTTCGGGCTGTCTCTCGACCATTGCCAGCAGTCTGTTGTGTGGGTATCTTTGTGGATTTCTGTGGGCCTCTCTAGCACTTTGCTTCTTCCTATTCTCATGTGGTCTTCATTTACCATGGTCTCCTATTCCTTGTTCTCCCTCTCTGTTGTTGATCCAGCTGGGATCTCCCGCTCCCCCAAGCTCTCTTTCCCTCAACCCTCGCCTTTCATTACCCCCACTCATGTCCAGGCTGTTCATGTAGATCTCATTCCATTTCTCTGTCATTGGGTGATCCCTGTGTCTTTCTTGGGGTCCTGTTTTCCAGGTAGCCTCCCTGGTGATGTGAGTAGCAGACAAGTCATCCTTGTTTCATGTCTAGTATCCTGCTATGAGTGAGTACATACCATGTTTGTCTTTCTGAGTCTGGGTTACCTCACTCAGGATGATTTTTTCTAGATCCATCCATTTGTCTGCAAACCTCATGATGCCATTGTTTTTCTCTGCTGAGTAGTATTCCATTGTGTATATGTACCACATTTTGTTTATCCATTCTTCAGTTGAAGGGCATCTGGGTTGTTTCCATGTTCTGGCTATTACAAACAATGCTGATATGAACATAGCTGAACAAGTGCTCTTATGGTGTGGTTGAGCATTTCTTGGGTATATGCCCAAGAGTGGTATAGCTGGATCTTGGGGGAGATTGATTCCCAATTTTCTAAGAAAGCGCCATATTGATTTCCAAAGTGGTTGTACAAGCTTGCATTCCCACCAGCAGTGGAGGAGAGTACCCCTAGCTCCACATCCTCTCCAGCATAAGGTGTCTTCAGTGTTTTTGATCTTAGCCATTCTGACAGGCGTAAGGTGGTATCTCAGAGTTGTTTTGATTTGCATTTCCCTGATGATTAGGGATGTTGAGCAGTTCCTTAAATGTCTTTCGGCCATTTGAGTTTCCTCTGTTGAGAATTCTCTGTTTAGTTCTATAGCCCATTTCTTAATTGGACTGTTGGGCATTTTGATGTCTAATTTCTTGAATTCCTTATATATTCTGGATATCAGTCCTCTGTCAGATGTGGGGTTGGTGAAGATCTTTTCCCATTCTGTAGGCTGTCGCTTTGCCTTGTTGACCGTATCCTTTGCTCTACAAAAGCTTCTCAGTTTCAAGAGGTCCCATTGATTGATTGTTTGTCTCAGAGTCTGTGCTACTGGTGTTCTATTTAGGAAGTAGTCTCCTATGCCAATGCGTTCAAGACTACTTCCTACTTTCTCTTCTAGCAGGTTCAGAGTAGCTGGATTTATGTTGAGGTCCTTGATCCACTTGGACTTAAGTTTTGTGCACGGTGATAGATATGGATCTATTTGCAGCCTTCTACATGTTGATATCCAGTTTTGCCAGCACCATTTGTTGAAGATGCTTTCTTTTTTCCATTGTGCACTTTTGGCTTCTTTGTCAAAAATTATATGTTCATAGGTGTGCGGATTAATGTCAGGGTCTTCAATTCGATTCCATTGGTCCACATGTCGGTTTTTATGCCAGTACCAAGCTGTTTTTGTTACTGTAGCTCTATAGTAGAGCTTGAAGTCAGGGATTGTGATGCTTCCAGAAGTTGTGTTATTGTACAAGATTCCTTTGGCTATCCTGGGTTTTTTGTTTTTCCATATGAAGTTGAGTATTATTTTTTCCAGGTCTGTGAAGAATTGTGTTGGTATTTTGATGGGGATTGCATTGAATCTGTAGATTGCTTTTGGTAAGATTGCCATTTTTACTATGTTAGTCCTGCCTATCCATGAGCATGGGAGATCTTTCCATTTTCTGACATCTTCTTCAATTTCTTTTTTCAGGGACTTAAAGTTCTTGTCATATAGGTCCTTCACTTGCTTGGTTAGTGTTACCCCAAGGTATTTTATGTCATTTGTGGCTATAGTAAAGGGTGATGTATCTCTGATTTCCTTCTCCGCTTCTTTGTCCATTGTATATAGGAGGGCTACTGCTGTGGGATGTTCTGTATGTCAAATGTGTTGCTGATTGGTCAATGAATAAATCACTGATTGGCAGTGGCCAGGCAGGAAGTATAGGCGGGACTAACAGAGAGGAAAATTGAGAGAACAGGAAGCTGGAGGAGAAGACACTGCCAGCCGCCATCAGGACAAGAAAGATGTAAAGTACCGGTAAGCCACAAGCCGCGTGGCAAGGTATAGATTAATAGAAATGGATTAATTTAAGCTGTAAGAACAGTTAGCAAGAAGCCTGCCACGGCCATACAGTTTGTAACCAAAATAAGTCTCTGTGTTTACTTGATCGGGTTTGAGCGGCTTGGGACTGGCGGGTGAGAGAGATTTGTCCTGACTGTGGGCCAGGCAGAAAAACTCTAGCAACAAATGGTGTCCAACGTGGTGGCAAGAGTTTCCACCTAAAAACTGAAAAAAAAGATTCTAAAACGGAGCTAAAAACAGCTTCCTAATTGTCTCTCTCAAATGAGCGGCAGCTGCCGGTTTGAGCTACTGGCGGGTTGCTGGCGTGCGCGCTCGACCTGCAGTATGGCAGGAATGAGGCCTCTGCAAGTGGCACATTAAGCTGCTTGATGGATTTAGCCTTTGCTAGTACAAAACAAAAAAAAAAAAAGAGGTTTCTGGGCTACATGCTGCTTGGATAAAAGCATAGACCCACGATGGCTCCCAGAACTGGCGGTAAGCATACCGCCGTCGCCATGTTGGGAAGCTGAAGTGGGCGGAGCCAGCAGCCACAGCACCAGCGCCGTTTCAGGCTTAGAAGGCTGCAGTTCAAAGCAATAGATTCACAATAAGACAGATTCAGATGTAATAGTTTAAAATGTGTGTAAAATATACGTAGGCTTGAAAGAGAAAAAAAAGGTGATATATACAGTATAGAAACAAATACATGGTTTTAAAAAATAAAGTCTTTAAAGAGACAGTAAAATTAATATAAAAAATAAGCCACGTAGAGATGACTATTACACAGAGAGTCTGGATTGTGTTGTCTTTGGGATTCTTAACTACAGAGAGATATTTGATTGTAAAGGAAGCTGAGTTAAACCAGTATGTATATTTTAAAGATACTTTGACTTCAAAATTTGGATGTAAGGATATGTTGCTTTGGAAAAGAGTCTCTTTTGTTTCCACAGAAAGCAAGAGGCTATGGATTTGTTCCAGATTAAGACACATCAGGTTTGACCAGCCAAGACCACCTGAAAAGTCTCCGATGACACCATGGCCCAGATGATCCAACATCCAGAACCATTTCAAGGCAACTGGCTCAGATGATACAGCCTCACGGACTACTCCATGATCCTAAAATTCTTTGTTTCCCCAGAAGATACAGCGCCCCCCTCCAGCAGGAAGTAGTAAGAGAAGCTACGCCCAAATTCCCAAATATACCAAGCTGACTTTGGAGATGTGTAAAGGTTAAAACCTTCCTTTTTAAGAAAAGAAAAGGGGAAGTGCTGTGGGATGTTCTGTATGTCAAATGTGTTGCTGATTGGTCAATGAATAAATCACTGATTGGCAGTGGCCAGGCAGGAAGTATAGGCGGGACTAACAGAGAGGAAAATTGAGAGAACAGGAAGCTGGAGGAGAAGACACTGATTTTAGTGGAATTGCTTTGAGTTTCTCTCCATTTAATTTGATGTTGGCTGTTGGCTTGCTGTAAATTGCCATCAGGACAAGAAAGATGTAAAGTACCGGTAAGCCACAAGCCGCGTGGCAAGGTATAGATTAATAGAAATGGATTAATTTAAGCTGTAAGAACAGTTAGCAAGAAGCCTGCCACGGCCATACAGTTTGTAACCAAAATAAGTCTCTGTGTTTACTTGATCGGGTTTGAGCGGCTTGGGACCGGCGGGTGAGAGAGATTTGTCCTGACTGTGGGCCAGGCAGAAAAACTCTAGCAACAGGCTACTGATTTTTTTGAGTTGATCTTGTATCCTGCTATGTTGCTGAAGGTGTTTATAAGTTGTATCAGTTCCTTGGTGGAATCTTTGGGGTCACTCAAGTATACTATCATGTCATCTGCAAATAGGGAAAGCTTGACTTCTTCCTTTCCAATTTGTATCCCCTTAATCTCCTTATGTTGTCTTATTGCTCTGGCTAGAACTTCAAGTACTATATTGAATAAGTATGGGGAGAGTGGACAGCCTTGCCTCGTTCCTGATTTTAGTGGAATTGCTTTGAGTTTCTCTCCATTTAATTTGATGTTGGCTGTTGGCTTGCTGTAAATTGTCTTTATTATGTTTAGGTATGTTCCCTGTATTCCTGATCGCTCCAATACCTTTATCATGAAGGGGTGTTGGATTTTGTCAAATGCCTTTTCTGCATCCAGTGAGATGATCATATGGTTTTTTTCTTTGAGTTTGTTTATATGGTGTATTACATTGACGGACTTTCGTATGTTGAACCACCCTTGCATCCCTGGAATGAATCCTACTTGATCATGGTGGATAATTGTTTTGATGTGTTCTTGGAGTCTGTTTGCCAGTATTTTATTGAGTATTTTTGCATCAATGTTCATGAGGGAGATCGGTCTGTAGTTCTCTTTCTTTGTTGTATCCTTGTTTGGTTTAGGAATTAGGGTAATTGTAGCCTCGTAGAAGGAGTTTGGTAATGTTCCTTCTGTTTCTATTGTGTGGAACAATTTAGAGAGTATTGGTATTAACTCTTCTTTGAAGATTTGGTAGAATTCTGCGCTGAAACCATCTGGTCCTGGGCTTTTTTTGGTTGGGAGACTTTTAATGACTGTTTCTATTTCTAAAACTGCATTTCTAAGTATTTCTAAGTGCATCACACTCATGCCACTATTCCACCAAAGCAACTACACAAAAATTTCTTTAAATTAATTTGTCATAATATAACAACTGAGCCAGTGAAATAATTTATATGTATGTGGAAATCATGAAGCTGACACACACAGTACAGAATCTAGGAACATGCTAAGTCTAGAATACACTTTGCTTAATGTGCAAATTGCACATTACCAAATGTGCAAATGAAGCTCCCCATGGCCAAATACTCACCTTTCAAATATGGTATCTAGACATTTTAAAACATTCCTCACAGCTCCAATTTTTAAAATGGTGTGTAAATTTATTTCTTAAGAATGGGCCCTCAAATCAGAAGTCTCCTAAACATCACAGCAGGACACAGTTCTAATCTTTTGAAAGCCTTTTGAGTTTACCTTGAACATAAATATAATTAAACCACTTGACTTCACCAAATGAGATTATTCTGAAAGAAAAAAAATATCTGAGAATTCACTACACAGCAATTAAGGTGGGCTAGCTTATCTCATAATTAATTCTAGGTCACACTTATGTTAAAAGTCATTTGGCCTTCCAGATTAAGTACTTCTATTTTTAAGTATTTACCTCTTTGAAGTAGTTTAGAATGACTCCCAGTTTCCTTCTAACCACTATTTTAAATTCACTAAACAAATTTCAAAAATTCTACAGAACCAGGGATGGAGCTCAGTGATCATCACATGGAATTTCATCCCCAGTACTACAAAGTTGAGAGGAAGTGGAGAAGGGAGGGAGGGGAGAGAGAGAGAGAGAGAGAGAGAGAGAGAGAGAGAGAGAGAGAGAGAGAGAGAGACAGAGAGATTTTGACAAAATAAAGATGTTTTATTCTTCTATTCCTCTTTGAATTATATAAAAATAAGACATTTTTAAAAGGCAGGCCTCACTTTGCCTGGTTGACGCACAATCAAGAGCCAGGTTGTAGAAGAAATAATGGCCTAGAATAGGAGCCACGCTTAGAGCCAGGTACACATGGCCGTCACCAAGTCAAACTACATAGTGCCCATGGCAGTAAAGCAGAAAGTCTTTATTTGCAACAACATGGAAGACAAGCCTAGTGGTGGTGGACATTTTTCTGGCTCCACTTCAGCAGTGTGCAAAAACAAGAGTGGGGACAGAAAAGAAAAAACACAGACTTGCCTGTATCCCTTGACATAGTATTACTGAAGCAGAGAAATGAGGTTCCAAAGTCTGAGGAGATAGTGGACTCTCAGTTTCACAGATAAACATTACCTAGATGACCCCTTTGTTGATCAAACTAACGTCATGGAATATGAAAGCAGTTAAAACAAAGGAGATCATAAATTAAATAATGTTGCTCCTGAAAATATAGAATTGAGTGAAGAAGAAAGTATATCAAAGATGTAATTCAAGATGGTTATCTTAAAGGAAATAATAAATCAGATAATAAATACTAACACATAGCTCAGGAAAAGAATTAACTTTTAGTTACTGAATTACTCTTTGGGTAGCCATCTAATATTTGTCAAGAAATTGCTAATATACTAATCTATAAGATAGCAATTTCTTCTGATTCCACTTAAAAACAAAAGGGGGAAAAAAGACTGAGTGAGCAGAACAATGATGCAATTACACTGAAATTAAATTGTTTTCCTCTGATGCAAACAGCAATAAATTTCTAAGTGTCTACATAACTTTTGAGTAAACAACAAAAGAAAAAAAAATGAGGGGAAGATGAGGAGCACATGTTTTCTCCCCCATAGAATCTAAAGTTAAGTAAGTCTACGACCTAAGTGGAGAAGGGGTTATTTCAACAGAGGAAGGTATTGGATGAAAAGGAAGGAGAGGAAAAGAAGGGTAATAGGGAGATAATTACAACATTATGAAATTTTTATAAAGAAGCCCATTGTTGTGCATATTAAATCAAAATTAAAATTTAAAGTTTACAGTAAACATTATGAAAAGGAGAAAAGATATTGTGGTGAACTAACTCAGGATGACAGAACCAAAGGTCTTTAATTTTAAGAATTAAAAACCTAGGATTCCTGATTCACTGGGAACACACCAACCTAGCAGAAGAAGGAAGTAACCCCCAAATCCAACAAACACCCCAAACAAACACACAGGCCATGCCTGCCAGAAAACCAGGTACTCTCCCCATAGAACTTTCCCCCCCTATCTCTCTTTGTTCCCCCAGATCCCATCCCTAGCTCTTCTGCAGACACACATGGCAGTCTTTTCTGCCACCCTCCAGGCCCTCTCTCATCTCCGGTGGATCCCACAGGTCCTCTCTTCCTAACCTTCCTCCTCCACCTCATTGCTTTGTCCCAGGCCCCAACCCCAGCAGGCACTACCTGCTAAACCAAGGGCCTCTATTCCAAGGAAACAAGTAGGCTAAAGGCAGACCCAAACTTTTTATACTGCTACTGAGATCCAATCCCCTAGGTTCATCCTGATCTCTGTAGCAGGAAATCTACTATGGCCTCCCTTTCATCTATAACCCCATCCCCAAGGGAACACAATGATTTTCTCCTCAAATATTTCTTTCCTCAACTCATCCCAGTATCCTAGCCTCAAACATCAGTAGGCATCCCCTGTGAATGCACCAGTTGAGCAGGCCAGGAAAACAGGCAACACACAGCCATCATACTCTGAAAATCCAGTGAGGAAACAGAAACCAGGGAACAAAACACCCACGCAATGAAGACAAGTCCAGAAATCAGTGCCTAGACCTATAATCATACCAAATTCAGAAGCCTAGATGCCACCCTAAAAGCACAATCAATAATAGACAGGGCAATATGTCACCCTTACAGTCCATCTGTTCTTCCACCACAGGCCCTGAATATTCCAACATAGCTGAAGCACAAAAAAAAAGGCCTTATAACCAACTATATGAAGATGATAGATGTCCTTAAAGAAGAAATGAATAAATCCCTTAAAGAAATCCGGAAAACACAAATAGTGTGAGGAAATGAATAAATCCCTTCTAAAAAGTCTGAAAAACACAAACAAGACCTGAAAATGGAAATAGAATCAGTAGAGAAAAAACAAATGGAAGGAATTATGAAAGTGAAAATTTCAGGAATTCTAACAGGAACTACAGAGGAAAGGTTTACTGAACACAAGAGATGGAAGAGAATCTCAGGCGTTGAAGTAGATACATCAGCCAGAGAAACCGTTGAACCTAAAAATCTTGTGACACAAAACACCCAGGAAATCTGGGACATCATGAAAAGACCAAACCTAAGGATAATAGGAATAGAGGAAGGAGAAGAAATCCAGTTCAAAGGCCCAGAAAATATTTTCAACAAAATCACAGAAGAAAATTTTCCTGGCCTAAAGAAGGAGATGCCTATAAAACAAGAAGCATACAGAACACCAAATAGATTGGACCATAAAATAAAACCCCTTCACCACATGAAAATCAAAACACTAAACATACAGAACAAAGAAATAATTCTAAAAGCTACAAGGGAAATAGACCAAGTAACATATAAACATATAACATATAAATTAGAATTACACTTGATTTCTCAATGGAGACTCTAAAAGTCAGATGGTCCTGGACAGATGTGGTTCAGACTCTAAGAGTCCACAAATGCCAGCCCAGACTACTATATCCAGCAAAGCTTTCAATCATAGATGAAGAAAATAAGTTATTAAATGATAAAACCAAATTTAAACAATATCTATCTATAATCCCAACCCTACAGAAGATGCTAGAAGGAAAATTCCAAATTAACTACACCCATGAAAACACAAGAAATTAATAAACTCCCACCAGAATAATCAAAAGAAGGAAAACACACACACCCCAGCAACAGCAACAAAATAACAGGAATTAACAATCATTGGTCATTGACCCTCTCAATATTAATGATCTCAATTCCTCCAATAAAAAGATGCAGACTAACAGAATGTATGGGAAAACAGGATCCAATCCAAACTTCTGCTGCATCCAAGAAATACACCACAGCATCGGGGTAAAGGGATGGAAAAAAATGTTCCTAGCAAATACACCTAAGAGACAAGCTGGTGCAGCCATTTCAATATCCATCAACGTAGATTTCAAACCAAAATTAATTTAAAGAGATAGGGAAATATTCTACATATTCATCAAAGAAAAAATCCACCAAGATGACATTTCAATTCTTAACATCTATGCCTCAAACACAAAAGCACCTACATTTGTAAAAGAAGCATTACCAAAGCTTAAATCACAAATCATCCCTCACACATTGATAGTGGGAGATTTCTACTCCCTGCTCTCACCAATGGACAGGTCATCCAAACAAAAACTAAACAGAAAAATATTGGAGCTAACAGATGTTGTGAACCAAATAGACTTAACAAATATCAACAGAACATTTCACCCAAACACAAAATAATATACATTTTTCTCTGTACTCCTGGACTGTTCTCCAAAACTGACCATATATTTGGACACAAATCAAGTCTCAACAGATAAAGGAAAATTGAAACAACCCCCTGCTTTCTATCAGACTACTATGGATTAAAGCTAGATATCAAGAACAACAGAAAGCTTACAAACTCATGGAAACTGAACAACTCCCTACTGAATGAAAAATGGATCAAGGTAGAAATAAAGAATTTAAAGACTTTCTAGAATTCAATGAAAATGAGTACACACATAGGCAAACTTGTGGGACACAATGAAAGGAGTGTTAAGAAGAAAGTTCATAGCACTAAGAGCCTACATTTAAAAAAAAATGGAAAGATTTCATACCAGCAACTTAACAGCACACCTGAAAGCTCTAGAACAAAAAGAAGTAATCACACCCAAGAGGAGTAAACAGCAAGAAATAATGAAA
Organism: Peromyscus californicus insignis; assembly: GCF_007827085.1. Taxonomy (NCBI): domain Eukaryota; kingdom Metazoa; phylum Chordata; class Mammalia; order Rodentia; family Cricetidae; genus Peromyscus; species Peromyscus californicus. The sequence goes on along the minus strand of NW_026294573.1, from coordinate 78,526,780 downwards.
ATGAGGGTTGAAATAAATAAATGGAAACAAAGAGAACTATACAAAGAGTAAATGAAACAAAGATCATTTTTTTAAGCATGTGGCCACTGGTAGGTTTCCCATGTTCCAGTGGATGGCCCTACACCATGCACATATGGACAGCACAAATTGGACATAGTGGGGTTATCAAAAGAAGACATGAAATTTGGATGAAGACTTTTTGGAAGGATGTGGAGAGAGTTGGAGGGGGACATAAGAGTAGATTATCATCATATTTCATTGTATACACGTATGGAATTCTCAAAAGAAGGAAGGAGAGAAGGAAGGAAGGAACAGAGGGAGGGAAGGGAAGGAAGAAAGGAAGGAAGGAAGGAAGGAAGGAAGGAAGGGAGGGAGGGAGGGAGGGAGGGAGGAAGGAAGGAAGGAAGGAAGGAAGGAAGGAAGGAAGGAAGGAAGGAAGGAAGAAAGGAAGGAAGGAAATATCTAAAGTTTAGGAGGGTAACAGACACTTGTAATCAAGTTCAGGAAATATCTTAATGCACACAAATACTTGGAGGTACATGGGTGCCCAACTTATAGCTGCCAAGCAGACCAGGCAAAACCCAAACTATTCTGTTAGAGGCTATGTCTAAGGGCCTCTCTTACTGTAACAGCAGATCCATGGCAACAAGAAAGAATAGGACAAGCAAAGACAAGAGTGACTAGGGAGAAAGATTTCAAAGTGGATGGACCTGGATGTTTCCTGGAAAGGGTTTTGAGGATTTGATTCAAACAGATCTTTTCAACAGTGTTCAAAGTCATGAGTCAACCTGGTGATTAGCTTATTATGAAAGTAAGAATCTCTTCTGCATGTAATCTAATGATCAGTGTCCACAGCTGTGGTGATATTGTGTTCCCAATATATTGTGCACCCTAATAAACTTATCTGGGGTCAGAGAACAGAACAGCTGCTAGATAGACATAGAGGCCAGAAAATGGTGGCACATGCATACCTTTAATCCTAGCATTCTGGAGGCAGAGATTCATCTGGATCTCTGTGAGTTCAAAGCCACACTGGAAACAGACAGGCATGGTGACACACACCTTTAATCCCAGGAAGTGATGACAGGAAACAGAAAGGTATATAAGGCGTGGAAACAAGGAACTAGTGTCTGTTAAGCTTTCAGACTTTGAGAAGCAGTTCAGCTGAGATCCATTTGGATAACGACACAGAGGCTTCCAGTTCGAGGAAACGAAATCTGCTGAGGAATTGGTGAGGTGAGGTTAGCTGTGGTTGTTCTCTCTGATCTTCCAGCGTTCACCCCAATATCTGGCTCCAGGTTTGATTTTATTAATAAGACCTTCTAACAATTCATGTTACACACAGTATTATTTCATAGGCTTGCCTTCTCTCCAGGCTTCCATAAGTATCTCTGAAGTAAGCTCCAGGCCTAGCCAGAAACCTCTGGGAGATGGAGATAGCATTATTTGGCATGCTGCTCTTCTGATGCCACACCCAGCTGGTAAAGAAGTCAGTGGGTTTTAGGGAGAAAAACTCAGGGTCAGAATTAGGAGAACCATCAGATCCCGTTAATTTATCCCACTAATAATCATGGCCAAGAAATACTGCACCAGTCTCTTGAGATGCTCTCAGACATATGGCTTGACACTGGGCTGATATTTTTGCTCATGTGATTAAAACACTCAAATCTTGTAACCATTCTGTCTCAGTAAGCCTAGAAATGGTTTAGAAAGGGTGGCTCTTCCAATTTCCAGTGGGTCCATCCTTTGAGGCCCTCTTGCTTTCCCACAGATTATAACCAGTCAAAGTGAACAAGACGATGAAATTCTAAATCTTACAGTTATGGTTTTCCTTCAGCGTGTGTGTGTGTGTGTGTGTGTGTGTGTGTGTGTGTGTGTGTGTGTGTGTCTGTGTCTGTGTCTGTCTGTGTCTGTGTGTGTCTGTGTGTACAATTTAAAATAAAACAGCTATTATTAGTCCAAAGTGGTTACAGGTTTGGGGCCAGACTGTCTTTCATAAGCAACTTCACAGTCACACATTCAACAACTCCTGAGAGACCTGGTGGTCATACATCTGAGGACCAAGAAATGGACCTCTGGTTCATCAGCTGACATGATTGCAAGGAAGTTAAAGAAATGTGAGCAGCACTCAGAAGCAGCAACTGAGGAAAGACAACGTAGCAGGGCTGGAGAGAAAGCTTAGCAGCTAAGAGCACTTGCTGCTCTTTGGGATCTGAAGTTCAATTCTCAGCATCCACATTGGGAAGCCCACAACTGCCTGTAACCCCTATTCCAGGGGATTCAGATTCTTCTTCTGGCCCTGACAGGCACATACCCCCACACAAATGCATATACATAATTACGTAATTAAGAATAATATAAGCCTTTTATAAATAAAAAAGCAAAGAAGCAGTAATGTTTGTTGACAACTCAGATTTCCAGAGAACAGTCAAGCAACAATTTTATTAAAATCCAAATAATCATTTTGGCAGGTGCAATTTGGCATCCAGATGGACCACACTAAACAATTCAATTCTATTTTAATTATTTAAATATCATGTTGTGAACCACTTACTTGGCAACTAGAAATGTTGAAAATCTGTTTAATAGGAACCACACTGTGGTTTTGCTCTGTGGGGTAGGCTTTCTGCAGTCTCTGCATCATTCATAGTTGCTTCAGTTGCCTTAAAGCTCCTAAAAGGAAGAAAGGAAGGAATGGGCTCCCACTTCCTTATGTGTACCAAGCCCTGGGCTTTACACTCTACCTGCATTGGTTCCATCCATCCTAATTGCAGATCATCGTCATCCACATCTTAAAGCTGGAAAACCAGACTGTTTCTACTGAAACAACATGCCCATGTAGCTGGGGAACAGCAGGTTCAGATTTCAATACTAGCTTGTTGAACTTCAAAAACCCATTCTAGAGACAGCACACTTTTTTTTTATAAAAAGCACAATACACGTTTTAGTAGGAAATATCATGAGTAGTGAATGAAAATGTGATTTTACATTAGTTACTTTCCTGTTGCTATGATTAAACACCATTGACCAAAAGCGACTTGTAGAGGAAATTTTATTCTGGATTATTGTTCCAAAGGAAGAGACCACAAAGGCTGGGGAGGCAGGGCAGTAAGCGACAAGAACAGGAAGTTGAGATATTACATCTTCATCGGAAAATGATGCAGAAAGCAAACTGAAAGTAGGGAAGGCTATAAACCCTAAAAGCTTACCCACAGTGACTTACTTCCTCCAGCAATTCTATACCCCCTAAAAGATCCACAACTCTCTGAATAGCATCATCAAGTGGGGACCAAGTGTTCTAATACCTGAACCTACAGGGACCAACTTTGGGTTTCTATTGCTCTGAAGAAACATTGTGACCATAGCAACTCTAATAAAGGGAAACACTTAACTGGGACTGGCTTACAGTTTCAGAGATTTAACCCACTATCATCATGGCAGGAAGCTTGGTGACATGTAGGCAGACATGGTGCTGGAGAGGTTGCTGAGAGTTCTACATCTGAATCCACAGGCAGCAGGAAGTCACGGTGATACACTAGCCAGGCTTGAGCTTCTAAGACCTCAAAACCCACCTTTTAGTGACACACCTCTTCCGACAAAGCCACACCTACTACAACAAGGACACACCTCCTAATAGTTCCACTTACTGTGGGCCTATGTGGGCCATTTTTATTCAAACCACCACATTCTACTCCCTGACTGCCACAGTCTCATTGCCACATCATAAGGCAAAAAGAATTCAGTCCAACTTTAAAAGTCCCAAGAATCATTAACAATCTCAACATTATTTAAAAGTCCAAAGTAGCTTCTGAGATTTGAAACAATCTCTTAATTGTAACCTACTATAAAGTCTTTATTTTTAAAAAAAAAAAAAAAAGTACATATTCCCAACATAGAATGGCTTAAAATACACATCCCAATTCCAAAAGGGAGGATTGAGATCACAGAGAGAAAATACTGGACCAAAGCAAGACTGAAACCCAGCAGGGAAAATTGTAAATCCTGTAGCTCCATCTCTGATATCAAATGTCTTAGATGGCTCCACTCCTCCAACTTTGCTATTTCCTATAACATACACCTCTCACTTGAGATGGTTTCATCCCCTGTATAGAGCTATCCTTGTCGGGCACATCACACCTCTGACATCTCTAACATCTTCCCTTTCATTTCAGGCTTCATTTTCAAATTTCATGTCATGGCCTCTCAGGGCCTCCCATCCTCAGGGCTTTCATGTAGGATCTCCTCTGTCACATGTTGCCTGGCCAGGCTCAGCAGCTCTCTGAAACTTCAGAAAGAGTCAAATGGCCTCACTCCTGCATCTTCATATTTCCAAAGCTAGTACCACAAAGATGACACTGCCAAGTTCTGCTGCCAAATTGGGGTGGATTCTTGACTGCTCTAAAGACATTAGCAGTAGCTTTTGTATGATGAAGCAATTGCTTTCTAGGAGAAAGTATCCCCTAGGCTTTCTCCTTTCACAAGTTGAAAGTTTAGCTGGGATGGGGCTAGAGGTAGTTCTTGCCTAATCTTTTACTTTTTAGTTTAGCCCATGAGTTAATGGGCAGAAAACACTATGATGCTAAACTATCACACAGATGGCCTCTAGCCTAGCTGGTAATAGTAAACTTATTCCCCTCTGAAACCCCATGAGCCAGTCCTCCACAGTCTGGAATACTCTCTGCATTATATTATTCATGCTTGTAGTAGAATGGACCACTAAGCTTTGCTTACAGGATTCAACTACTTTTGTAGTTCAACATTCCAAAGCCTTCTACATTCCTCCATAAAACAACATGGCCTGGCTCTTCACAGCACCAGTCCACTCCCTGATACCAACTTCTACATCAGTTACTTAGGTAATGACTTAGAGAAGAAAAATATTGTGGCTTACAATTCCAGAGGGAGTGTCCATAGTGACAGGGAGAAATGGCAGCAGGCATCTGGAGAAGGAAGCTGAGGGATCACATCTTCAATTACAAACATGAAGTAACATGTAAACTCTCAAAGCCTGACACCAGTAATGCATTTTCTCAAGCAAGGCTCCACCTCTTAAAGGATCAACAATCTCCACCAAACAGAGCCACCAACTTAGGACCAAATGTTCAAATATGTGAGCCTATGGGAGACATTCCTTCTTCAAACTACCATGCTTATGATGCACATTAGTAGGAAATATTGTAAGTACCCATCACAGTAAATGGAAATGAAAATTCTGTAAGAAAGCTGCCAGCACTCGGGAGGCAGAGCCAGGCGGATCTCTGTGAGTTCGAGGCCAGCCTGGACTACCAAGTGAGTTCCAGGAAAGGCGCAAAGCTACACAGAGAAACCCTGTCTCGAAGAAAAAAAAAAAAAAAAAAAAAAAGAAAGCTGAAGGGCTTTTGTTGTTTGAATCTGTAGAAGCATAAAATTTTCTCACATCCTATCTCCCTTCCACCAAAAAACAAAACAAAACAAAACAGAAACCTAAATGACAATACTCCACGGACCATGGAAATTTTGCTAATTACAAGTTAGTAATCTATGATCAAATTTAATGACTACATAATAATCCTCTGGGGGACTTGTTAGATGGCATAATCAGATCAGCATATCTGGGAAAAGGATGAAATCTTTTTTTTCAGGTCTAACAAGCTCTGCTTGGCAACCATCTTGCCAGGCCTTGGACCGCGCTTGGAGCAGCAAGAATTGGCAGGGTACTCAGCTGTCTTTAGGTAGCAATGGGCAATCTTCTGCTCATAAACTTCATTAAGCCCAGTTGTGAATGAAAGCTCTTTAACACTATTCATTTGTTTCTTCATTTTCAGTTTTTAGATTTAGATATTCTAGACTACATCCTCAGGAGACAGCCTAACATCGAGTCTGTGACTTGGCTACTAATGTTACTGTAATGAGGAAGAGCAAGGAGGGCAAACAGAAATATAAGATGTACAGCTGGGAGAGAAAAAATGCAATCACTCAATCCAAAAAAAAAAAATCTTTCAACTTGCCCCCACGGATCTATCATTTTACCAGGTATCTACTCAAATTCTATAGTCTGATTTTTTTCAATTGATTGTACATTTATTTGTCAGTTAAATTTGCATCGAAAAGAACCTACTTTCAGGACAAACTTTTACCCTAGATCACTGATACACTGATTCATTCATCAATGGAACTGGCTGAAACTACCAACTTTTGAGCAAATCCATGCATTTCTTCTTAATAGACTCTGTCCCTGACCTCAATAATATGATCCTAGACATTCAGGAATCTTTGGGGAAATGGTTCATTTTTTGTTTGTTTTGCATTATCACCTTCAGGTTAGCACTGAAGTATTATTTCAAAAAGCATTTCAAATGGATTATATCCCAGCAACTTTCTTTTAAATCGATATCTGAGCAACTATATACAAATTTTTAAATAAGCTCTCCTATAATTAAAAGAAAAACAACTGCCATTTTTATCAATTCTGAGAACAAATCTATATGTAGTGTTCTAAAGAAGATAAATATTGGTCAGTTAAAATCAGGTAAAGTGTTAACTTTGATCACAATTAAGCCAAAGTAATAACTTCAAGCCAACATATCTGCTAAAATTGGAGCAAAATAAATAATTTTGCTCTTCTGTTCATTCACTTGACCAAATGAAATAACTTTTGTGGCTGATATAATGCTATCAGAATCTCTGTGTCATCAAAATTTAAACTTTTACATAATCAAATTAAAGAAACTCATCCTTAAAATATTTTTAAAAATAATGGGAGGCAGAGCCAGGCGGATCTCTGTGAGTTCGAGGCCAGCCTGGTCTCCAAAGCGAGTACCAGGAAAGGCGCAAAGCTACACAGAGAAACCCTGTCTCGAAAAACCAAAAAAAAAAAAAATGGATATTGTGTTCACATACCAGAAAATCCTCTCCATCCTTCATTATTACTCTTGTCTTTCTAGACATGTGTTATTTGAATAGAACCAAACCCTTCATATCCCACAAAGCCAGTTTTGGGGAAAGCCTACCCCATTCCTGGCTAATCAGCCTGAAGCTAAGCAAGTATTCTTTTCCCTAGGCAGAATAATTGAAATAAGGATGGACTTTCAATCCAATCAAAGTAAATAAATATGACCAAAGTTTTGTTATCATAGTCTTGCATAGGAGCTTTCTGAAAAAACACACAGGGAACACCCAAAGGGGGTCCCTCCAAGAGAGTCAGGACACGTCTCAAGACTCCTAACCACAAGGGGGAGCTAACCCTCATCAACCAGAGAGCACCATGACAGGGAATAAGAGATACCAACTAAGAGTGTGAGATAAAAACTATCCCTCAAATTCATATCAGTCATCTATGTAGCAGATACACCTCTAATTGAATTATGGAGACCTTTTGAAAACCCTTTCAAATGCCTTGCCATAGTTCCAAAGTACATTTTTCCCAATACCATAGCCATATATACATATGTCAAAGTAAGAAGTGAGTTCATTGGAATGATGACCCAGTCACTTCCTATTCCTAGAACTCTAGGAAATGAAATAAAGCTCATAATCCAATAGCTTGCAGAATCTCTCTTCCTCTTTTTGAAAACTGGAATGGCAAAACAGCATTGCCATATCTGATTTTAACATAGCTCCTATTGTCAGAGTAACAAACTCACTTACAAGAATTTTTTAGACTGCCTTTCTTTTTTTCTTCCTTTCTTTCTTCCTTCCTTTCTTTCTTTTTTCATTCTGTCCTTCCTTCCTCCCTCCCTTCCTTTCTTTCTTTATTTCATTTTTTTTTCTTTCTTAAGAAATTGAGATATACAGTTATCTCCCAGTATCGTGGCAGACTGGTTTCAGAAGCCCTACAAATATCCAAATCTGCTGATTCTCAAGCACTCATACAAAATCATATATACACATGGCTTATACAATCCTTCCACATTCTTTATATCTTGTGTAGAGTCTCAGAACACCTCATCCAATGTAAATATTATGTCAGAAGCTGCCACACTGCACTGCTGGGGGAGTAATGACAGGAAAAAGACTGTTTGTGTTCAGTACAAACACAATTGTTTTTCAAAATATTTTTAACTCAATGTTTATTTGCATCTTAGATAGATAACCCACAGATACAGAAAAGCAGCTGCAGCTAAAAGATAAATATGCATTTATAGTAAGAGAGGCTTTTCTACATTCTTTATGACTTCTCTGCCAGCCTGGGCTCTTTTTCTGCTCACCTTGTTACAGTTTCATAAAATATGATTCTATTAGAGGTGAGTTTTTTTATTATTTTCTATCCTGTGTTAAATTAAATAGAGTCTTGTCCCATAAATATGGCAGCTTCACTGAGATAAAGTTAGCATGTTCAGCACAGTCCTCATGTCCTGAGTGAGTGTGAGTGCTACTCTCACCCATAGGCAATTCAGTGGAGAAAGTGATGGAAGAATGTGCCTCCTTCAGAGGACTGCAGTAGGCAGGTCACACTAATATGTACCATAACAACAGCTCCAAGTTTGAGGAGCTTATAACATTTTCCTCATTCTGTTCATAGATTGTCAGTAGGTTGCTGAAATTTTATTCCACATTTCTTCCCACTAGAGATTTCTATGGACTGTATTTGTCCCTCCACATAAAACCATATTTGGTATTTAAATTCCATCAGCTAGGTAGACCCTAATCCTATGTGACTGGTGTTTATTTGAGAGAGAGAGAGAGAGAGAGAGAGAGAGAGAGAGAGAGAGAGAGAGAGAGAGAGAGAGAGAGAGAGAGATACAATGAGAGGACAAGGAAAAGTCAGGCAGCTCCCTGATTTTTGGTCTCCTTATCTGTGAGAAACAAATGTCAGCTATTTAAGCCACACACACACTGTGGTATTCACAAGTTTCCAAACTGAAGAAATCATCTTCAGTCTCAGGGTAGAGACGAGTTCATGGTTGAGCTATACGATTTTTGAAAGCACCTGCTTGGCATTGGCCAACGGCAGTTACGTGAACAAACTGTACAGGAACTAAAAATCAGGGTAAATGCCTACAGAAAGCTATTGAAAGTCACATGGCAATGGGTTTGCCCTTAAATAGTCTCTTAACACAGATAACCGAAACATTAAGACAGCAATATACCTAGTTGTCTATTATTGTATAGAGTCTACCAAGAGATAATAAGATTGACATTATTGCATCTCACAGATCTGTGGATTGACTGAGTTCTGCTAAGCAGCTGCCATTTGGAAAGATCTACAAAGAGAGATATGTCATCCAAAGGCTCAACTGGCTGAATACCTGAGGTGTCTGACTCATGATGACAAGTAATGCTGGCTGTCAGTCCTAGCATGAATATCTGTACATGTATGTACTCTCTGTGTAACCTGGGCTTCTCATAGCCCTTCAGATAGACAACAGCCTCAGAAACTGACCAGACCCAAAGTGAAGAGCTCTAGACTCTTTCTAACTGGGAGGACTACCAAAGAATCTGTGACCATCTCACTTTACCATTGGTATGTTCTCTTTCCCATATGTCTCATCAGTCAGGAGCTAGACATTCGACCCCATTCAGCTTAAAGAGTACTAGGGGAGAAAACTATGGTAAACCAATTCACCTCACTGAAAAAAAAAAAAATGAGGTTTTGCCATCAAGGAAGAAGAGGTAAATGGGTATTAGGATAAACAGCTTGTAGTTTAGCCCATACATATTTTATTTCCTATTTAGTTGATGTCTTAAATCAATTCATTTTTCACTGGGTTTTATTCATTTATTGTGTGTGTTTACATGGCTCTGTGTTTGTGCACACATGTGTTTGGGTTTACCTGTATATGAGAACCAGAGATCAGCACTGGGTATTGTGGAAAGCACAGCCAGTGGGCTGTAAGTCACTTGGCAATTAAAATGTCCACACAAGATTTGTCTTTCAAATATACTTGTTTTATTCACACAAACATTGCTTATAATACATGCTAAAATGAGAGTTACCCAGACATACCCTACAAGCAGGGAACAGTTAGCAGGGCAGAAAACACTAGTGCAGGGTTCCACTGGGAAATCTTCTCAGGTGAGGATGCTTCATAAGCTTACAGGCTTGACACATATCTACTGTGAAGTCCTTCAGCTGCAGTAGGCCAGGACAATGGCACTGGTCTCGGAGATCCAGAAGATCTGAGAGAGCCATAGGCCAGTGGCTAGCACTGATAGGAAGGCATGTGGGAGTCCAGTGACAGTGCCCAGTGACAATTCAAATGTCAAAGGAGCCAGGGTCACATACAGAGGCCAGTCGCAAGTCCTCTTGCTGTTGGGTACCAATGCAGAGGCCAGATAAACCTAATTTTGTGAGCACGGCAGTTTGATGCTAGGGACTTGTAGCTGGAGAATTCTCTCTGGGTCTCGCCAAGCCCCGGCAGTCCGACAGCCCACTTACAAAATACACACACAGACGCTTATATTATTTACAAACTGTATGGCCGTGGCAGGGCTTCTTGCTAATTGTTCTTGTATCTTAAATTAACCCATTTCTATAAATCTATAGGGGCTATTTCCAAAGTTTCCATTTTTCTATAGGTAAGTGAGGCATAGTGACACTGTCAAAATAGACCACACCATAGGCAGAAAGAAAGTTTTCATGGGGATCAAACTGCCAAGACTATCTCTTGGGGAAAGGTGGTTGGCAGAGTAGAGCAAAATGGTAGAAAAGCAAGGGGGCTTTATATGACCATCAGCAGGGTTGGGGGTCTTTAAGCTGATACAGGTTATTCACATTGACCTAGAACTAGATATCCTTGCCTGAAGTAGGTGACCTTTGGGAGTGGATTAAAGAAGGTTCCTGATAAACAGAAATCCATTTTAGGCTTCTATTTATCCAATAACAACCCTTCTATGGCCAGAGTCCTTCTGTTTAGGACATTGTCATCATCAGCATTACCATTTTGGGAGACTGATTTGGTCCTAGTGGTACTACATCACTGGGCAATAGCTTTTTAATAACAGTGCTCACAGATTGGGGTTGGATCGCTAGCATATCAACACCACCTTTGGGTTTGTTAATTAGAATGTCATGGCCTGTCTTGGGCTTGGCTCATATCTGAGCTGCCTTGTGGCTTGCCATGTTTATCCTAATACCCATCTGGCATTTCTGCTCTGAACATGGTAGGAAATAACCCTGTAATCACAGTGGCAGTTTACCAGTTAAGAGTTTATTTATATTTCAAGGGTACTGCCAGACAAACCCATCAGAACTTGCCTCTGAGGCCTATCTCTTATCAGAGTTTCCTAGTGGCAAGCTATCTTACAGGCATTACATGAGTCTGAGTCACACAAAATGTTTTCACCTGTGTTTCTAACAGGTTTATTTCTCTCTCATTTGCTCTCTACCTTATTGCTTGACATGGGGTTCTTACTGAACCTTCAGCTCACCAATTATGCCAGAGTTTCTGGACACCAAGCCCCAGGAAGCCTCCTGTTTCCACTTCGCCAATGTTTGGATTAAAGGTGCATACCTCTTTACCCAGTTTTACTACAAGAGTGCTAGGGAATGAACACAGGTCCTCAAGAGTACTACCAACTCAGCCATTTCTTCTGTCCATTTTCTTTAAAGCAAAGTAATAAATAAACATTTTGCAGTTGTGTAGTCCCAAAAGGCTTATAAAAACTTAAGAATAACTTTTTAAACTTTCTTCTTTGAATATTTTCTACAAAATTTCTAAGTGGAACTCTACATTCTTAGGAGAGACTTCCTATACTACCTAATCCTGAAGCATCCAGGACACAATGAAAGGAAAATTCATAGGACCCTTGTGCTTCCAGCAAAGTCCTTCCACTCCTTGACACATCACCAGCCCAGTTATCTATTATGCTACAGACAAGGTAGAAGCTATTTATCATTACTTATCAAAACTGATTGTCATGGACCCTCAAAATTATGAGAACCACATGCTCATTAATTACATTTCCACAGGTCCACTCCAGGCCTTGCAGAACTCAGAATCCCCTATGCTTAAGATTGCCCTCTGGAGCTACTTTCTCCCCTGCTTCAGGAATAACCCTTTCAATCAAAGGCTGCCTTTATTCTTGCTCCCAACATTCAGTAAAGCTTGATGATAGATGAAGTTCCCTCTTCCTCTCTATTGCCATTGTACCTCTTTTCTATAAAGTCCTTCAATTATATAGAAATATTCATAACAGATTAAATTAGCAGATTAACCTGCCTTGGTCTCAATGTCACAAGAATGTTCTTGATTATGCCATTTCTATACTAAGAGCAAGATTTCTATATCAAGAATCTCATTCAGATTACTGACTCCTATTTCTTACATATCCATTTAATAGTCCTGACCACTATTCTTCAAGTACATCTGAACTTCTCATTGACTGCCCCTATCATTTTTCTCTCCATCATACCCTCTTGACTTCATTTGCCTCCTTGCTCTGCTGAGAAGACAGTCCATTACTATTATGTTTCCCTTGCATTCACTTGCTATGACCTTGTATCTCTTTCCTTGTCTTGCACATCCAGCATTTCTGCTCTGAACATGGTAGGAAAGAACCCTGTAATCACAGTAGCAGTTTACGAGTTAAGAGTTTATTTATATTTCAAAGGTACTGCTAGACAAACCCACTCAGGATCTTCCAACAAAATTTTCTCTATTGGATTATAAAGACACTGTCAAATTACCCTTCCATGCAAAACCCCAACAACTGCTGATTCTCCATTGTTAAGTAACAGATATTTCCTGAGGAGATGCAATGTAGATGTGTACTCACCCTAGAAAGGGAGCCCGTGGAAGACCAAAGTAACAACTGTACGAATGTTCAATTTGGTGAACCAGTGACTTTCATTGGGGCTACTTACAAGAATATGGATGAGGAATCACTTATACGGGAAGAACTAATTCAAAGCTGTATCACCAAAGTCAACAGCTCACAAAAGCTGGGAACCTGGAGCACACTGCACAGCCTACAGGCAGCACAACAGGTTGGAGTGTGTCTTTCTCAGGCAGCTCAGTTCTCTGAGACTCTTCCAGGCAGCTCAGCGGGCCTCTGTTTCTTCCAGGCAGTTTGACTGGTCTCTACTTCTTCCAGTTTGCTGGGCTTGTCTGAGAGTGTCTCCCAGCCAGCTTTACTGTTTATATAGTCTTGGCAAGAGAGGAACCCAGTGAATCTGATCAGTTTCAGGGACTTCCTGAAGCTAATTTCTGTTGTTTACTTCCTGTCTTAATGGAGCTTCCCTGCAAGGTAGAATGTTTCACTTTGCCCTAAAACAATGGTTCCCAACCTGTGAATCATAATGCCTATGGGGGTCTTCACAGGGGTCATCTAAGACCCTCAGAAAACATAGCTATTTAAATTATGATTCATAACAGTAGAAAAATTACAGTTATGAAATAGTAATAAAGATAATTTTATGGTTGAGGGTCACCACAACATGAGGAACTGTATTAAAGGGTCACAATATTAGGAAGGTTGAGAACCACTGCCCTAGAACATCCTACCATTTCACTTCCCTGTAAGCATCTTGCCTTAAAATATCCAGTTGCTTCATTTTTCTTTTGTATCTTATGTCTTAACAAGTTTTAACCTTGGAGGAAACTGCTGCACAACACCCATCTTCACATGGTGGTAGTGGGGATGGTGTAGTTGTTTGTTTGGACTTGGTTTGGGTTAAGAAAATAAAGTCAAACCAAAAACTTGATGATCTGAGAATTCACCTCAAAATTTCAAGGATCATGAACATTAATGAAGGTTTGAAGGAAAAGCAAGAAGATAGAAAAAAAAATAAAAACTAAGGCAACTTCCAGCAGAATTTACTTTTTTTCCTAGCAGCTACCTCTGATTTGCTGAGTCAGATGCCCCAAGCAAAGACCCTGCAGATACAGGGCTGAATATTCACCTTAACTCATGGTTTCAACTTCCTTACTATAGCCCAAACCTGGAGAGTCAGGGAGTAAATCAGGAGTTTGAAATTGTAGAACATTGTTTTTCTTATAAAATGGTGAAATCAACTTTTATGGTTTATTTCTCTTAATTTATGCAAATAAATAAGAAAGTAGGAGTGATTTAATACGCTTATAAACATATTGGAACACCTTTGAGGAAAATACATAAGTAAGTTATAAAGACACATATTTGAAGCTATTAACATTAGTAATAATTTCATTATATTACTAATTGTTACTACATTCTTAGGCATTTGTGTAAAGCAAATTTTGTCTTTTTGCTATCTTTGCCATTAAACCAAAAGAATAGTGCTATCCTAGCTGACAGAAATAATGACTGCATCTTTTAAAATTGACCTCTACTTTGAATATCAGTCTCTGCAGTATGATTTTGTTAGGATATTTGTTCTATTTCTGATTTTTTTTTTGGTGGGGGGCTATAGAAGACACAAAGCAGATTTCTACCTCTTCTCTTGAGCTTTCTGTTCACTGATGCTCAGGACAATAACCTTTCAAAATTAGGTGTCAATCAGTGTCAATTCCTTGGTAACAATTGTAATAAGATTAATGTGATGAACTAATAGGATATTAGTGTGATTGTAATAGACATTTCAATAGGCAATCCATTGTAACTCAATAGGTTAATAATGGGCTTTAATCTGCACTTGGCAAGAATAATATATGCTAAGTAGAAAAAGGAAGAATTTTGATAGCTTTCAGTCATCATATGTAATGTGCATACTTTCACAAAAGCGAAGATGCCTCTTCTTAAAATAAGGTGCACAAGTGAACATTTGAGAAAACTTAAGCTATCACATCATAGCCTCTATCCCTTATGACTTCAAGACATTTGATGCATTTCAAAATGAACTAGATTTGGAGAACAGATATTACAATATGTATTCAACCTACAATCATCCATCCATTTATTTGACTTTTAGCTTATTAGCACTTAGCAAATGATAATTATTGATAAGACTACCTTGGAAATTCTGCAACAAGAGTCATCATTTCTTTTCTGGAGAAGCAAACACACACACACACACACACACACACACACACACACACACACACACACATACACACATGCAGTTGCACATGTTCACATACAGAAACATCCAGAGTTACACACAAGCTACATGTACCTATACAAGTACACACAGGCATGCATGAACTCTTAAGAATTCCTATTGTATGAAAGAAATAAAGAAATAAGGTCAAGATATGAGAAAGAAACGAAAAGCAGTTTGATGGTAGAAAAGAGAAGTTAAAAGTATAACTGAAAAGCTGAGCTTTCCAGAGCTTCTCAATTGGTTAAAGAGGACTCCTGCATTGAACCTTGAGCTCTTCGGAAAGAGATCAGAGCTAGATAAAAATTAGGTGACTCAGGCACTGAGGCAGAATTTCCCAATAATTAGCCCTTCCACCAGAGCTGCCAATGACTGTACCTTTCTAATGAGTTCTAGAAATGTTACAATACTCTAGTTATTGATAGGATCCTTGGGGAGTCAGCAAGGCAAGAAGCATCACATAGAGATGACTGCAAAGTAAACATGCATTATCAACAGTAACTTTTAAATTTCTTATTATTTTTAATTTATGTGTGTGAGTTTCTGTGTATGTATACCATGTGTTCAGGTGCCCACAGAGGCCAGAACAGGGTGTCAGATACCATGAAGCTGGAAGTATGGGTGATTGTGAGCATCCCTCCCCATCCCCCACTACCCACAGTGTGAGTGCTGGGAACCAAACTTGGATCCTCTGGAAGAGCAGAAAGTGCTCATAAACAGTTGAGCTATCTCTTAGCCTCCAACAATAACTTTTAAAAATAATGTATTATTGACTGATCCAAGCATGACTCTGTCTTGATTATTTTAAAACAGCAAGTATTCTGTTTCTAAATGCAAGAGCATGTCATTTTTAAATGTATGGCAATGCCATTATCTAAAAATTCCTCCACTTTGACTGAAAATCCATTCACAGTTTCCAGGAAATGCAGTCTCCCCTGTTTGGACTGCAGGCCTCAAGTGGACATGACTTGGCCATGACTTGGACATAATAACCTCTGCTTTTCTTCCTCATCTCTCCATCTACTTCTACTTCAATCTCAAGCTGCATATGGATAAATCATCACTGCTTTATATTCTATGCCTAGTACTCAAAGAATACTAGTCATGCAGTAGTATTGTTGAGCAGTTTCCAAATAATAAATAAAACTCCCCTGAAAATCATTCTTATTTTTGTGCACTAACTGTTCTAACCTACACAAAATTTCTCTATCTGTTTTTCCATTTTATGTATGTCTTCATCATACTTTCAAAATACTGTATGTCATTTTTTTACTTCTCTAATTTGTTAAGATCAGGAAATGTGTCCATATCTATATATGCTATCTCCATGGCCTTTGAGACAACAGATGCTCAATAAATAATGGTTGGTTGGTTGAAAATTCAGTGAAATAACTGATAATCTGCTTCTTTCAAAATGTTAGATTAGTTGTTTTACTGAGTAATCAACTCCTTAAAGTCTTATCACCCAAATAAACCCCTTCGAATTTTTTAAGGAGCAGTATTTCAAATCAATATCCATATATGAAATTAGGAAAGTTATAAAATGTTCACCCCTAACCTTTTATTTATATTTAAGGCTATCTTCCTGCTTACTTTATACCCCGTAAATCTTTATTCTAATGGGGAAAGACTAGTGGAAGAATGTTAGAGGCACATCTCGGGAAAGATTAGAAGAACACAATTTTAAGGCTTTCTAGTTTGAAAAGATTAGGGGAAAGCATTCACAAAATGAAACAAGTCAGCACTCTCGATGCTACAAAGCGACATGAACTAAATCGTCTTTCCGCCAGCATGAGCACTGCCCTCTGTCCCCAGCCTGGTGCTGGGTAACTCAGAGATATAATTTTATGATGGATTCACAAACAAAATGGTCAATGGTTCAGCACAAACCAAACATGAGCAGACACATTTCTGAACCCAACCGTCACGCTGCTTACACAATCTGTTGATCCATTGAACAAATATATGTTGAAAGATTAAGCAGGACTTGACTGCCATTCAGGAAGATAAATGCAGAGCAGACTCATTTTCCGCCTGACTTAATGCTTAAGGATTTGTATTAGAGGAAGGTTGGGAAGGGGGATGTCTGGGGAGAGGGAGGGAAATTCCAGTCACCCAGATCTTTACAAAGAGATTATCTTTCCAAAGACCTCACACAGAGGCCTTTACCAGCCATCATTCATGCTCTGGACTTGAGCCTTTTCCTGTACTCCTTTATTGTCGAAAGAAAAAAGACATCCAAGGAAATAAAAGAGGGCTACTGGAGAAGTTGCCTCACTATTCTGGCCTTGTTGATGGAACAATAGGAGAGAGAATGTTCAGTTTGCGATTTCAACAGGGGAAAAAATAGTACGAGAAAGGTACATTATTATCTGGCTCTCAGAAAAGGTCTGTGAGCCACTAAGCTATAGAAATAAGTGAAAGCTTGAGGCTGGAACGAAGTGTTCTTTCTGGTTCCCACTGGCTAGACCAGTGCTGTCACCAGGCAGAGAGGAGGGCCAACTTTGGTTCAGCTCTTCACTGCTGTTGATCCTAGTATAAGTGTCTGAGCCTCACCAGAGAGTTTTGTTCCAAAATAAAATAAAGGACAGAGGGAAAGAAAGAAGAATCAAGAGGACAGAGATGGGGGAAGGGAAGGAAGGGAGGAGCAAGAATAGACAGGGAAAGAAAGAGGGAAAGAAAACAAAAGCCATTTGTGTGAAGTAAGTGCAAGTTCCTTGGTGTTCTGCCTGTAACATGATTGGCAATACAATGAGCAATCACATGGCTTCCCTGTTTAGCAAAGCTGTGAACAATTTCCACAGACATACAACTCTGGCTGGGTCAGGAACACATTCCAAAGAGGGGAGAAAAAAAATCCCTGAATTCTGAAAAAAAAACAAAAAGAAAAGAAAGAAAGTGGACCTTGAACCAACAGACTGTATGGGCCAATCTGTTCACAGGGAAGCAATTCACTTTTACTCAGTGTTTACTGAGGAATGGAGATCACAGCTGCTCACAGGTGATGAGGGTCCTGCCAATACAAAGCACTCATGTATAGAGTATCTCAAGATAGACCATGCTGCACATGTACAGAATATGTCTACTCCTCTACAAAAGATGTGTTTCCTTTTGGATTGAAAAATAAATAGAATATCTCAATTGGGAAACATTTGGGGAAGGGGCTACATTGAAGCAGTGTTGTGAGGACATGAAAGGAGATGGGACTGGGAAGTTTCATATACACAGAGAAATGCGAAAGACAAAGAAAAACAGTGTCTGGGGTAGGCTATAAATAACTGTATTTGCCAAGTAAACCAATGGGTTTAGAAATGAATTATTTCTTAACATAATTCTTCTTATCTAGTCAGATAAGCCTGTCTTTTATATGTGTCTAATGCAAGCTAAAAATTTGCTAAAATATAAATTGTTGCATGTAATTAAGGCTTTTCTGGGTACTAAATTTTAGCTTTTAGTTTAATTTGTTCTCATAAATTTTCCTACATATGATTCAAATTCAGTAAGTGGCTGACATAAGCTAGCTGTTTTTCATTTGTTTGTTTATTTGTTTGTTTTTGACAACATCTTGCTATGTAGTCTAGACTAGCTTCCAAATCACAGTGGTCATGCCTCAGCATTTCCAGTGCTAGATACTTAGGTATGAGTCCTAATACCAGTAGGTTCACCATTTCCTTAAAGTCCTATTTCATTGGAAAAAGTTGGCTGTGGTTTTCATTGATGCCATGTAGCAATAAAGTAAGTTCTGATTATTCCTTCAATGTAATACATCCATCTTCCCCTTGAGGCTATTGTCAGTGCCTTTATCTTTCACAGCTACTTGACTTCCAAGTAAAACCAACAATCAAGTGGTTAAGGCTCAGTTAGCAAGTTTTAACTTTTGGAACTGTGAATCTGAAGTCTATCATATTCCCTTAGTTTATCTTAACCAAGTATCATTGACTTTGAACTAGTTCAACTTTGGCTTCTGGTTTTTCTTCTTCTTAGATGACTAACATTTTGCAAGCCAGAATGTGAATTCTCAGAATAGAAAAAGACAAAATGGTTTACAGTCTAAAGAATGGCTGACCTTCTAGATTAAGTACTATAGGCTATGGAGGTGAGCTTTCTATTTGGTTTGGTGAAGAGCTTTTGTTTTTCTTACCACCCATTTACATTATGTTTAGCAGCACAGAATCAGATATTACTTCTCTGAGAGTGGACTGGGTCCTTGGTCAAGGATACCCAATGGATAGAGAAATCTATGTACATCTTGCATAAAATGGAAACCACAAAGGGTTTTCAGGTAGATTCATAAGCCTTTCTCTCACTTTCCCTTGAACACACAGGAAGTGTGAAGAGAATGTAGCCTGCTTATCATGTTCAGGCACCTGGGTCCTGGTGAGAAGTGCTGTCCTAAAGCACCTCATAGGTGAGTGTGGAGTACCCTAAGTGCTGCTGATAAAGTGTAATCTGAGAGTCCTTTCATCCACCATGAGCAGAGACTTGATCTGCAGCTGTCCAAAAAAAGGAGAACAGGATGCATGTAGGTGAATCCTTCTTTAGCAAGAGGTAATACTGGCCTGGATGCTCCTCAATAAAAGCACACTAAAGGACTAAGTTGTTGCAGGAGGAGTTGAACAGTTAATGATTCTGTGACAAATTTTGATTAAGACTAAGAAATGAGGTCTGTTTTCATTCTTTGAAGCCAGGTGAAATTCTTCCAGACTAGAGCTAATGGTAGCCAAAGCTCAGTGTTGTGAAAAGGGTTTTGTTCTTTCTTAGTGAAGCTCCAGGTGTGTGAGACATTTTCAGAAGAAGCTGGAAACTATTTTTCTGAAATTAAAAGTGCAGTTAGGAAATCTGTCCAAATACAATGGTCTGCTGGACTTGAAATATTGCTCTGGAGAGGAACCCCTGGCACCAGAGGACCCCTGAATCGGCAGATGATGAGAAGGGGAGTGCAGACTGTGTTTATTATGTCTTGAGATGACTTCACGGGCCAGTGCTGATTTCTGTATAGACTGTGCTGACCCTTCACACTCCACAGCAGTTTATTCAGCTGTGATCTACAACGAAGAACCATAGAAGTGAGTCATCAAGGTACAGTCCAGGCCCTGCTCCAGCCACTGGGAATACAAAGAAGAGGCATTGGGTATCCAGAATGCCACTCATGGTCTGTTATCTCCTCTATTTTTGTATAAATAACAAGTGGCATGTATTTTTGGAATACAGAGTAAAGCATGATCTTAAGTGACTGGGTTTTTACAAAGGTAAGAATGTTTTTTACTTTCTGTTTCTAGTAATTGGAAAATGAGCCTCTAGAGGCAATTCTATCTTTTTGCCATCGTTTCCCTTGTCCCAGTTAGAATGCATTCAAATACTGACATGCAATACAATACATTTTGTACCAGCCTATGCTGATTCTGTACAGAGTTTGCGGTTACCAAGCTCCAAATGTAAAGAGACCACAAGCAGTTCTTTTACTCGCTTGAGTTTGGTTTCCTCATTCTGTGGTCATGAAGGTTTTCACTTGAATTTTGAGCTTCATCATCAGTTTATTCATTTATCTAAAACCAAAAGATTTGCCTTGCATGGTAACACACGTCTGTGATCCCATTGTTTGGAGACCAAGGCAAGTAGAGCAAGTTGCAGAGGCCTGGGCTGCATAGTGAGATAGAACTGAGAAGAAGGAGGAGGAGGAAGATGAAAAGGTAGAGGAGAGGGGGAGGGGGAGAAAGAGAAGCCCCTAGATCCCTATTCCTCCAGATGCAAAAGCTGAATAATAGCACACAAGAAAAATACTTACAGCCTTCCCCCCACCCCCGGGGCTAAAAATAATCTCATATACAAAATGTAAGCAATCATTGTATAGTCTTTGTTTCTGAGACAAAAGCCCAATTCCAGGCTCTGAGTATTCCAGTTACTCCTTCTAAACATCAGCATTTTCTCACGTAGTGTCTCTTAGAGAGGAACTTCCACATACAGACTACTTCTGATGGCATTCTCTTTCACAATCCTCCTACTTCTGCCCTCATCTCTGTTTTTTCTCAGCACCTTGCACTCCCCCATTATGGCATCCAACATACAAACCTCCATGCAACTAGCTATTTTAGATCAGAAATGTACTAATGCATGGAGATCAGGTGCCCAACATACAGTAAACACCAAGTAAATGTGTTCTATATGAACAATTGGGATAAACTCTGGCACAGTCGGTCATGATACTCAAAGTCATAAGAGAATCCATGGTAGTAAGACAAGGTCTGTGGTCTTCCCCAAGTGGCTTTCTTTTTAAGATGGTCTTATATAGCCAGTCTGGCCTTGAACTCAGTATACAGCTAAGGATGATCCTTCTGTCTCCCTACCCAGTGTGTGGGGATTATAGATGTGTACCACCATCTTCAGTTTGTGTCATGCTGGGAACTAAACCCAGGGCTTAGAACAGTCTGGGCAAGCACTCTCCCAAGTCAGCTATATCCTCAGCCCTCCAATAAGCTTTCTCTTTGCTCTTCTTTTTCTTCTAATTAGTAGGTCTGCAAAGAAGTCCTGTGAGATATGTTTGTAGGAAGTTGGTGCGAGTAACTGAACTAGAAGGGGACCTTGAGGCTCTGAGTCATGAAAACTCCATGAACAAGGACTAGGTCTAACCCATTGGAGGCCCTCCATCACTGCTTTATAGCAGGCATTTTTTATAGTGCATCTTAAAAACTCCGAGCTTTTTATCTACAAAAAGCTAAGACACAGTATGCCCTATGCAGTGAACTAAGTGTATCTCCTTAAAAGTCACAGAGTGAAATCTTAACCTTTAATGTGACTCACACATGGGGAGACTATTAAGCCATGAGGGTGGGCCTTGCGATTGGAATTAGTCCCTTTATAAAAGGGACTCCAGAGAGCATTTTCACCTTTTGATCACATAAGGAAACAGTGAGAAGGTGACAGTCTGCTCCCATACAAACAACTTCCCCAATCTTGACCTTGATGGCTCTCTGACCTCTGACTAAAGTGTAAAGAATATATTTACTTTCTGTCATTTTTTTTGTATATGATGTATGTGTTTGTATAAGCATGTGTGGGTGAGCACATATGCATGTGTGCATGTGGGAGCCAGATTCTTCCTCTAGCACTCTCCACCTTAGTTTGTGAGATGGGGTTTCTCACTGAACCTAGAACTCCATGTTTCAGTCAGCTAGAGCAGCTGGTGACCAGCAAACCACAGTAATTCAGCTGTATCCACACACACCCTACCTAGTGCCAGGGCTATCAGTGGGCTTGGTGATGCCCAGCTCTTTACATGGGTGCTAGGGATCTGAATTTAGATCCTTATCTTTGCCCATCCAATACTGTCCCATCTCAGCCATCTCCCTGAGTTTACTGCCTAAAACACTTTATACTAAAATTATTGTAAAGTGAGTATATTAGATTTTTTTCATTGTTATAACAGAACACCAGATAAGAACATACCAGAAGGATTTATTCTGGCTCATGGTTAAAGTGGCAGGAAGGCTTGGCAACAGAATCATCTCACAGCTATAATAACAACAAGAGGACGAGACACTCAGGAGGCAGAGTCAGGTAGAACCAGACCTAGCCATAACCCATAACCCCCAGTCAGTGACCCGCCACCAACTGGCATAGTCAAAGGAATGAATCTGTGGGAATATTTCTACACAAACCACAACAGAGAGAATTCACACTGCATTGTTCACTGAATTAGTAGACAGTGTTTTTGTTTTGTTTTGTTTTGTTTTGTCTTGTTTTCCACTTCAACTTGAAAACCCACTGGTGTCTTGGACTATAAACATTCAGACTTAAAAAAAAAAAGACAGAGCAAAGAAGGAGGAAGAAGAGGAAGAGAGAAGGAAGATTTAAACAGAAGGGTGAAAAGAGGGTTAGATATGAAAAAATAGAATTAGGAATAGTTGTTACCCACATGAAATCCCAGCACTCAGGAGGCTGAGGCAGGAGGTTTGCAAGTTCCAGTCCCACCAGGGATATACAGTCAAACTTTGACTTACCCTCTACTAAAAGGTTGGGGGGGAGGGTAGGAAGTAAGAAAGAAAGGCACCCACAAGGAAGGGAGAAAGCAAAGGGAAATGGGAGACCTATAGTTCTGGCCAACAAGACATGAGGAAGGGAAGGATTGGAGAGAACAGAGGCTAATAAATGCAAGGTAATCAAATAAGCACTATTCTGAAGACTGAGCAAATGGCCAAAAGAACCTAGAATCTTATTTCCAGCAACAAGGCAGAGTGATCCCTCTGGACATAGATAGAATGCTAAATAAATATTTTAAATGTCACATGAATGCATGACTTGGTTGGCATGGATGGTCCGGAGGGCAGAGATGAAAAGTGTGAATGTAAAAAGAGTAGCAAGTAGCAAAGGTAGCTAAGGATGCCAAGAAGCTGGGCTGTACCCAGAAAAATGAGGCTAGAGCAGAACAAGTCAGATTAGACAGACTTGACATGAAGCTGGATCCCCAGTTATGTTTAGCATGTAGTGGGGAAAGGTATTTGTACACATCACAGGGAGATACCTGGCATTTACAACTCTATTGGATTTGGGTAAAGTAGAAAACAATAATTGAATCTTCTTGAGAAGATTCTAACTACAAGCCTTATTCTACGCT
Source organism: Peromyscus californicus insignis (assembly GCF_007827085.1). Taxonomy (NCBI): domain Eukaryota; kingdom Metazoa; phylum Chordata; class Mammalia; order Rodentia; family Cricetidae; genus Peromyscus; species Peromyscus californicus. Next base: position 78,503,231 of record NW_026294573.1, on the reverse strand, counting down.
CTAGTGTCAGAATTCCAACGATCTGTATAACTCCTAAAAAAAAAAAATGCACAGAAAACCAGAAAAGTTTATCTTATGTGGCCCAGCCATTAACCCATATGATATGAATGCAGGAAAAAAGGAGAAAGGTGAATCTCATCTCCCAGAACTCCTACACGAGCAGAACTGTTAGTGTGTGGCAGGTCCAGCCATGAGGAATGCCAAGAAGCGTTTCTTTGTTCGTCATCAGAAGATTCTATTCATGAAAAGATTTTTAAAGAATAAACACGGGGGTAGAAGTAGGAGCAAGCCCCATCCTTTTTTGTATAGAAACCTGTGATAGTTTCTAAAGGGAGAAATAAGATAACACTTGTCCCCTGGACATTTGTCTGGTCATCAGTGGATGAGATTTTGGAGAGTTAGTGTAGGAGGAAAAAAGAAAATCTTTGTTCTGTTTCTTCTCAATCTTTTATTCAAGATGTATTAAAAAGTATTGAAAATTAGGGATTGATTTCTCATATAACAAGAAAAGGGAGGTTGGCAAGATAGCTCAGTGAGTACATAAATATACTGCTGACAAGCCTGAAAACATGGTTTCAGTCCCCAAGGCCCATGTGGTAGCAGAAGAGAACTGACTCCTACAAGTTGTCCTATGACCTCCACATAGCTACGAATAAATAAATCAATATTGACAATAGAAGAAATAGAAAATAAAGACTAGAAGCCAAGAAATCCTATAAATTGCAATGAAATCAAAGGCTTTCCACCATTAAGGACAACTGGAAGTCCCCTGAAACAGACAAGGTGACCAGAATGGATGTGGCCTTGAGGATTGCTTTCTGAGCTTTCCTTCACTCTACCACTCATGGTCAGATCTCCTTAAAAGCCTGCAGTGGCAAAGCCATTCTGCAGAGCTAGGAAAGCAAAGAAGGAACCAAGTAGGTGTTTGCTTTTTTTTCTGTTAAGATGTTGTTTTGTTTTTTAGGTTTCTGAATAATGCATAGAGAAATGCACTCTTTAATTTTTAAAGTGGCTTAAAAGGGCCATGTTCTATAATAAGACAACATATTTTATATATATGGTCCTTGCTCAGGGTGTTCATGGTGGAGGGAGAATCCATATTTCTCTTTATGGAATTAGCTTTATATTATTTTTAAGAAATCACAATACCAAATCAGAAATCTATAAGGAGGACATATCCAATTTCCCAGAACTAAAGGGAATAATTGATTTTTTTCATGTGGTATGTTTAGTAATATATAAGAAAACATAAGGTGCTCCATTGTGCAGATATCAAAATGATCAAGAACTATCAGATAAGATGGTGTAAGTAGGTAATCCCAGCACTTAGTGGGGTGAGGGAAGAGGACAGAGTTTGAAGCCACTCTGGGGTTTGTAGAGGACCCTGTTTGTTTTTTTTAAGTGGTTTTTGGGATTGGTTCTTATGAATAACATATGAGAGAACTAAATGCTGGTCTAATTTGGAGACAGAAGCAAAGAGGAAATTTTCTGGATCTCCAGGACTCTCAGGTGCTATATATGCACCATGTATAGACAACCATGTGTGAACCACAGCAACCACCCAATGATTCAGCCTTCTTAATCTCAATCTCAGATTTCAGATGATACTTTGTCCTAAGCATATACAGTAGTAACTATTATAATCTAGTGTCACGAGAAGAAAGAAATGAGTGAACACACAAAGAAGCCTCTAATAGAAATGGATAGTTGTGGAAGAGCAGATCTGGTGGGTCCATTTGGCCATCAATGCTATAAGCCTTGATACATTGGTGGATTGCTATAGTCGACTTTTCTTCCTCCTGTACTTCTTAGAACATCCAGGCTCATGATAATAAGGCACCAACATGTTGGATTTATTTAGTATGCTTAAGTTTGGAAAGACTGGGATTATGATAAGTATTTAAAACATTCAGTTAAGTTGAGACTTAATGTGGGTCCATTTTCTTTGCTTATTTCCAGTCAGTGTAACACAGATCTATACAAAAAGGCATAACCAAGGAGTTTTAGCTCTTCCATGCAAGAAGTCAGGAGCCTCTCATCCTATACTATCTTCACTCTGCCATCTCTCATCCCCAATCTCAATAAAAAGGTACACCTCCAGCCATTGTATCCTGATTCCAAACAGAAAGAAAAGACAAGTGATAAAGAGGTAACAAAGACGCCAACACAGAGAAAGCGAACCTTTCCTACATACTCTCAATAACATCTTCCTTTCACCTTGCTGATCAGATGTGAAGAAATGCGTGAGAAATGCTGGAAAGTGGGCTTTACCAAGAGCCTGTTTGTGATCTCAAAACCAACTTTAAAAAAAAAATCAAAATTCTGATAGTAAGGACAAGAAGGAAACAAACAGTTAACGCCATCATTCTAAAATTTCAATCCACAGACTAAGTAATTAAGCTCCTCAGGGAAAAATATGTCATATTCTGCCTTTACCCTCCAAGTGCTGACACAAAGCATGTACTCTTTTAAGAAGTGTTTCTCAAGTTCCCAGTATGTGTCAGGTGCTATTTTAGGTGCCTGGGACCCACCCAGATAAAGATTCCTGTCCACTTAGATCTTTCATTCCAGCAGGAAGAGGCAGATAGTGAACTCTATCACAATAACTAAATATGATCTGCATTGATTCATAGGTACTAAGTCCTATGGAAAACAGTAGAAGGGTGGCCGGGAAAGGAGAACCAGGAGCCATAGAGAGAAGTGGACTAAAGCACAACCAAGAATTATTAGTCATCGGCTCCTCTTTTGTTCCTTGGACCATCTCATTCTGAAGAGTATAAAATGCTCTGTCCTGGCAAGGGAGCTTATGATTTCCTCAGTTCCCATCCTTGAAGGTGCAGAGTCTACTGCTGTTATTTACAGAGGAAATGTCAATGACTGTGGGGGGCAGGAGAAGAGGCCAGACGCTGCTTCCCGCTGGGGAACTGTTTGCAATTTACTTAACAGTTTAATTCCATAAGGAAGAACAAAAGTTCAGTGGGAAAAAAAGCACAATCAACAAAGAGAAAATATTCTTCTGACCTTGTGCCTTTTGAGTGTCAGAAGCCTGGGTTTTCTGGGGAATGTGGTCTTACAATAGGAATAAGGTTATTGGATTAACCCTCCTCTGCTTTAAATTATGAAAATAAGAAACACACACACACACACACACACACCATGCCAAGGTGTTACATTTCAGAGTAAAAATGTTTTAAATTCACAATCAACGTTACTCAGTGGATAAGTGTTTGGATTTATTTAAAGTGTGATTGGGTATTTGCTTAATTATTCCAGCAATACTAGTGATATTTTCATTAGCAGGGATTAGAAGCCCATGTGTGTTCTCTGTCAATGTCCTACACAGGATCATAAACCTGTAAATTGCATGTACAGTTGGAAAGTCAGAAAATTGTGACTGCAGCCCTGTTATTCATTATCCCCACGAATGTGGCCTGTCTGTACATAAGCTAGTTAGTAGTACTCCATCACAATGTCCTAGTTTAATGCTTTATGCTAAGCCGGGAAGACTGTCCTGGAGCATTGCTCTCTGGTAATGATGATACCCCATATCAGCTGGTTAAGATGAAGTTACATGGAGCCCAAACAAACAGCCCCAGCGTCGGAAAGCAGGACTGACCTTACCACTCTGGCATTTGCAGACATGCATGGGAGGCAAACATGCCTAGCCCTGCTTTTGCCCCCAAAGGAGGCCAAAGCAAATGCGTCTCAGGAGGGAACCTAGAAGCTGAAGCCCACAAGTGTTTTAGGAGGTGGACTTAGAAAAGTCGCTTACTAACATTATTCCCAGGTGGGGCAAAACCAGATGTGGTGAAGCCTGAAGCTTTCAGTAAATGGAATATTTAATGACTATGTCTTAAAACAAAAAGCATCACAACACATTTAAAAACTTATTGGAAAATATTACAAGTCACAAAATACTCAATAAGGTTGAATTGTAACTGGTAAACCTCTATATTTCCTTTACATTTTTATCTCCATCCTTGACCTACCTCTTCACAGTAACAATAGTTTCTTTGTTCTCTATCGATAATTTCAAATGTACTCATTAAACACTTGAGGGCAAAACTGAGACACTAATATACTGCCTCACTTCCTCTAATTTCTAGGGCAGAGTCTCAGTCCTTGTGGTCCCAGTGGAGAGCTCACACCACACTGGGAAGGTGCGCAAGTAAGGGTGCCTTATTTCAGCAAGTAAAAAGCAAAAGTGTAAAACAGGTGGAGGGCAGACTGAGCTGAGCTAAGCTGAGAGGCAGTGCAGGCTGCCTCTTCTATCTGGACTCATAAACCCTGTTCTACTGCTTCTCTCCTCATCCACACTGAAGAGCTATGGGGTGGTCTCTTTCCTGGAAGAGGCAGAGGTTTTCTGAGAAGTTGCTCTTACCCACACCTCAGCCTCTTATAATTAAATGCATTCAATACAGGAATCTGTATGTATATATAAATGTGTAACTATCCATACAGCTGGGATGTTTGCTAGGGGAAAGAGCAAGGATGCCTTGTGTGTACTGTCCAGGAAGACTACCTAAGCTAGTCTGAGCCTGCTGAAACTGGCTTTGTTGGTTTTGTCATACCTGTCCTTTCTCTTATCTGGTTAGCTTAGCTGACACATACCTAGATACAAACCCCCTTATTTACCTTCTTTAGTGTTCAAATTTGCTTTCCCCATCACACAATGGATTACGAAAGATATGCAATAAAGATAATGGGAAGTACTTTGTAATGGAGAACCAAGTTGTTGAGACAGAGGATGATAGACAACACTCAGGGACAATTAGTCAGAGTATCCAGGGAATGACCTAAGGAAAGCTGAAAAAGAGTTATTAGAAAAGCAACAGAAACTCTAAGGCAGTGGGGGAAAAGCGGCACCCAGGGCAGCAGCAATGGCAGAAGGGAAATTCCTTTCTCTTTGAGAACAGGGCCTCAGTGCTGGCAACCAGAGCCAAGGCAATATTTATTTTATTATTTTTTAGACAGCATCTCACTATGGAGCTTACTATACAAACAAGGCCAGCTTTAAGCTCACAGAGATCTACTTGCCTCTGTCTCCTGAGGGCTAGCATTAGAAGAGTGTGCCACTATACATGGCAGGGTATCATTGTTGCTATGGTGGCTCAGCAGCCTGGGACCCTCTATGAAATAAGTGCTCAGGAAATTCAGACCAAGTGTCATGGGTGAAATGCTGAAAACTGACCCAAAGAATGTTGTGAGACTGTAGGTGTAGTGGTTTAAGTGAGAATGTATGGGAGGCCTACCCATTTCTCTGTGGGAGGCCCACTCCCATTTTTTTCCCCAGGGTACTCTTGGGGATGGAGGAATGAGAAATATTTAGATAGAAAGATAGAGGGGAGAGAAACAGATGGAAACACAGGATAACCTCAGGAGGGCCTGGATCAATATCCACTGGCCCCTTCTGTCTCTTCTAAAGGATGTTTTATAGGAATGCCAAGAGGTGGAGCAAAAGGCCTCCCCCCTAGCGCAGCCAAGTACAGATCCTTCCAATCACCTGGTAACCACCTATGTGGTCAAGCAATCCTCTAATGCAGCCCTGCTAGGTAAAGCAAGTTCAGATCTCACTAGGAAACCTTTGTGGGCCTCCACAAGAATGGCCCTCATAGGCCCAAATATTTGAATGTTTGGTCCCTAATTAATGGGACTGTTTGGGAAGGATGAAGAGGTATGGTCTTATTGGAGTGGGTGTGGCTTTATTGAATGGGTGTGTCACTGGGGGTAGGGGTAGGCTTGGAAGTTTCAATGCAAACTCTCTCTCTCTCTCTCTCTCTCTCTCTCTCTCTCTCTCTCTCTCTCTCTCTCTCTCTTCCTGCAACTTTTGGATCAGATGTGAGCTCCCAGCTACTACTCTAGCACATTGCCTGCCACCATACTCTCTGCCATGATGATCATGGACTCACTTTCTGAAACTGTAAGCCCTCAATTAAATGCTTCCTTTTATAAGTTGACTGTGTCATGGTGTTCATCACTATGACAACAGAACAATAACTAAGACACTGGGGAAACTTCGAGTCAGGTGTGCACAGCATTCAGTGAGTTTATCCCAGTGGGAAGTATCTGTGTTCTTAGTATTCCCATAGAAGGTATCTTAAGCCATTTTCACCCTAACTAAATCTCACTAGGTACAGTGCTCTATACTTCTCTTATGTAGATTCCAAACAGGCATGGCCATCAATGCCACCCTAGGTAAGGGAAAGAATATTGAAGAGAAAGTTGGAGTAATTAGTCAATTTGTTTAAAATAACTTATTTTTGTCAATTTTATAGAAATCTTATGTCCCCGACCTAATCATTTAGTAGAAACTCTGCCTCTAGTTCTGTGCCCTGATAGCTCACTATCCTCCCCCAGCTTGGTGGAGGTGATATGTCAAAACAAATAGTTGTACAGTGAGCTTCAGCTGTAGTATTTTGGCATTTCTAGTTTCTCTGAATCTGGAGATTAGATGTTCTGGTTGGATTTCAGAGGATACGTATCCTTTGGCTGTGGTTCACTTACCTATCTATCAAGTTATCCCCCCAAATACCCACTGAATTCAACCATCATTAAAAGATCATGACCAAAGTTGTGGCTAATTAAAAACTTGGAAGTCATGGATCCTGTTTTGGGGGATCTTGGTCTAATAGAAGAGACAACAATCATCTGTGAACTACAATGCAGAGCAGACTATATTAAAAGAAGTCAGTGTCTGAGGGAGTGGCCAAAGGAGCCACCTGTTGTCTTATGTCTCTGAGTCCTTTTATAAACTCTGACCCATGCTTTTCATTTTCTTCATCTATAAAATGCAGGTGTACTCACCTCACAAGACTAATAGAAAGATTAAAGAAAATACAAATCATGCAAATTGCCTAACATAAGGTTTTCTATAAATATGTCTTCCTGGAATCAAATGTAGTTTCACTTTTTAAATATCTACTTCTGTTCTACGGCTTAATAAATCTGTTGAAAGTGGAATAATAACTAAAATAGTGAATGCAATTGTTAAAAAGTAAGACACATAAGAGTTTCTCAGAGAACATCTGGCTTTACCCAAGCCTCAAAGAACACATTAGACACAGAGAGGGGAAACTAAGAATGTTTAGCATAGGAGTCCCTCAATAACAAGTGATCAAAAGACAGATCAAAATAACTGAGTCAAAAGAGGATAAATGGTTGGATCATGTAACATGCAGGACCAGGGACAAATTTAGTATTAGGTTGGCAGCACTGTGAGACCCCAGGGGTGAGCTTTCTGAAGCTGCCTCTCTAGTGCTGGACTCTGCTTTTCTTCACAGTTTTTATTCCTAGGCAGGTTTTCCCTTTGCTTGGCAAACTGCTACTGCAGCTCCAGGTTTTGGGCCCAAATCTGCAGTCTACATGGAGACTCTTTGACTTGGAATATACTGAATATACTGAAGACCGTATCCACAGAGACGGCTGGGGGGCTGAGGTGCAAATGCGGAAGCATCCAGACTGGCTCAGATCACAGGGACTGATGATGAGGAATGGGTAGACTATCGAAAATGTCCAGATAGGAAGAAGGGGAAGCTGGTGTGGAATGGTCCAGAGCTATTTCAGGAAGGGTTACTGAGCACCGCTCCCCACAAAGCTAGTGAGGACACAGGTGAGTATTTGCTGCTTCTCTCAAGTAGGGGAGGAAGGCTCCTCAATGGGTCAAGAAATGCCATTTGCTCAGGGAAGGCTAAGGTCTCTTTCAGCTGGAAAATGCTGGAGACTTTTCAAAGATGATACCAGAACTGAATTTGAAGGAACTTATATTGAAAAAGTAGTAGTCATAAATTGTATGCAAACCAAAATATCTTTAAACCAGTCCAGTACAGGCCCTGAAGCTGTAGCACTGAGGTTGCTGGTGCCACGGAAAGCCGTAGAAGAGGTTGAAGGTAGCAAAAGTTACCTTGCCTGGACACAGGTCTTTGTCTTCTATTTTAAGTGATCCACTGTTTTGTTTGTATTCCTTTGTCAAACTAACCAGATCTCTTTATTTTATCTTACTGCATCCTATAAAATGAATCATGTTCCAGGGCACTTGAATAGTGTGCTATTCAGGGGCATTTGTAAATTCACAATGTGCTCCAGTAGTAGAATATTGTTATCTCTCCAAAACAAAAACAGTGCTCATCAAGTAGTCCTACCTACTCCGCTTCTGTGGCCCTGGCAATCACAGTCCTGTTTTGGACTTCTATGGGTTTACCTATTCTGGATAATTCCTACCAAACGATGCACACTATGACATTTTGCATCTGGCTTCTTTAGGCAAACCAAGGTTTCACAGTTACCTGGCACTCTTTTGGTACTAGTACTCGCATTCTGTTTCCTGCAGCTATGCAAATAAACCCTAACCTAATGGAATTCTACAGCTGGGCAGTCATCTTTTGCCACTCAATGCCCATTCACTCTCAGAGTTTGTGTCTCTGTGTATCCTGTTGTAAGAACGCCTTGGGTTTCTTCAGTAGCTACAGAAAGTAGTGATTGGTAAGCAGTTGGTTGCATGTTGGGTCTATATAACTGCAAAACACTGGGGAGAGGGGCAAACAGAACCTTTTTTTTTTCTTTTCAAGGACAGCCAGTCAGCACAAGAAAGAGGTACTTTAGTATAGTGTGGTAACACGTGACTATATTCTCAGTGTTCCTAAAGCTGAGGCAGAAGAATTATGGTTTGAGGTCTACCTACCTAGGATACATATGAGACTCTGTTTCTAAAAAAAAAAAAAGAAAGAAAGAAAGAAAGAGAGAGAGAGAAAGAGAGAAAAGAGGAGAAAAAGAGGGAGGGAGTCAGGGAAGAAGAGAGAGAGAGAGAGAGAGAGAGAGAGAGAGAGAGCTCTCCATTGTGATGGCCCTGATTTGTGACAACAGCTCAGTCTTCAGACATACTTCCTGGTTCTTACTTTTAGCACAGAAGTTTAGATATAAAATGTTGCTTACAGAACATCATTACTTTAAAGGTAGAAAAATTGATGAAATAACTGAAGAAATCCAAGTTCACAAAGCTAAAGTAGCATGAATCTTAAAAGATCTTATTAATAAAAACAAACCTGGACTAGGTATTGGGGTGAATGCTGGAAGATCAGAGAAGCAGAACAAGACACAGCTACCTCACCTCGCCAGTTCCTCAGCTGATCCTGTTTCCTCAGACTGGAAGCCTCTGATTCCTTATCCAGAATAAATCTCAGCTGAACTGCTGCTCCAAAGCCTGAAAGCTTAACCAGCCAAAAGCTTCTAGTTCCTGGTTCTCACGCCTTATATGTCTTTCTGCTATCTGCCATCACTCCCTGGGATTAAAGGCAAGAGTCACCATGCCTGGCTGTTTCCAATGTGGCCTTGAATTCACAGAGATCCAGAGGGATTTCTGCCTCTGGAATGCTAGGATTAAAGGCATGTGCTACCACTGCCTATCCTCTATGTTTAATATTGTGGCTGTTCTCTTCTCTGACCCCAGATAAGTTTATTAGCATGCATAATATTTTGGGGAACACAATACCACCACAAAAGCCCATTTTAAAAATCAGATATTCTTGAGCTAAATTCAGCACTCTGAAATAACATGGCATCCAGTACTTTTCTCCCCAGAAGCAAGAAGCAAATGTAAGCAAGCAGTAAGGCTGAAGAAAACCCATTACCCTGGAAAAGCTGGCACAACTTTCCTTCAACAAGTTTTCAGTCAATGCAAATCATAAAGGGGGTGACGTTGCACTTCTCAAGAGAAGAAAAGTCAAATGCAGAAGCAATTTGGATCACAAATCTTAAGCAATGGAAATGAATGGACCTTGCTTTCTGTTATGTACACATTTGAGTGGCCACTAGGGTTATTTTTTTTTCCTGAGTGGGGTTTCTCCTTGTCTGCATGGCTTATACCTTTCAGCATTATAAAAATGATGATCCTCACCTGCTAGTTCCTGTCAGGTGAGGATTTGTTCCCAAGGGGACAGAAAATAAATGATGCAATAGCAGGAAGGAGTTGAGCCAATGCTGTAGGAATCACAGCAAGAATACAGCAGCAATGCCAAGGCACTCTACCCAGTCAGTAGCAGCTAAGCCACTGTCCTACTGTGCCAAACATGGCTTTGAAATGGGAGCTCAGATCTTGTTCACGAGAAGTGCAAGCCTGTAAATACCATATCAGGGCTTGCTTATTTATTTATTTGTTGTAACATAAAGTTAATGATATTTAAAATATGCACGACACATAACCCAGCAGAACAGTGAATTATCTTAATGTCTGAACAAGTAGGGGTGGTCTATAAAGAAAATGTTCAGAAGTCAGTAGAAGTAGATGAAATTGTAAAATGCAATTAGGAAAGGGAGAGGAAAAAAACCCAGGTGTGTACACAGGAGCACAGAAGGAGAAAGAACAGGCTCAAGTGTGCTGGCTCTGTTTTTACATCCCATCTTTGAAACACTGACTTCCTGGATGTTTGCCTCAGTGACTCCTGAAAATTTCCTGGCCATAATTTACTTCTTGCTTTTCAACACCGAGAAAAGGTGCTGGCTAAAGAAAACTGGCTGGATTGTTTTCTCCCTGCAGTGGTCCTATGCAAAAAACCCTTCTCACCTAAAACAAACAAATCAAAACCCAAACCAAACAACAACTTCTAACTAATAGTTAAGGTCTCCAAAGCAGACTAGCAATGAGTCTCTCTAGGATAATCATTTGCACCCTCCTTCAGCCACATGTAATACAGGCTTTATTTAGCAAATAGCAAAGTCGTTTCCCAGAAAGTCAAAGGGCAGTTTCTGCTGTATTAATAGCTGCTCTGGGAGGGTCAGTGTTGTGCTAGCCTACATTTTTTCCAAGGCCTGGAGATGCAATTTCCTACAATCTGTAGGCAATTTCCTACCAATTTTCTTGGGGAGCTAATAGGCTGTGACAGGAGATGGAGCTAGCAAGCAGCAGGTAGCTTCAGAAAAGACAAATTGCATCGCTGCCACCTAACTGGGCAATCTAGATCGACAGAGTTTATAGCTTTGTAGTGTTATTGGGCCCCATGCTAACAGCAAATCATTCACGCTGCTAGCAGAATTTCATATTCCCTTCGCTTCCTTCTGAATTTGTTATTGCCTCGTAGCACTTTGTAGCACTTTCCCTGGAAACCACAGTTAAAAAAAAAAAAAAAAACTGTGTGTGTGTGTGTGTGTGTGTGTGTGTGTGTCTTAAATGTCTCCTAAATTGCTTACAAGAAATTATTAGCATTTAGTAATTTCTCTTTACAGACTTAGGCTAAGCTGGTAGTCTTTAAGTGATGGGGTAGGAAGATTAGAAAGATAAAAAGAAAAAGAGGAGGAGGTGGAAGAAGAGGAAAAGGAGACACTACAAAGGCTGCAGGAATTTGGCAGCAGAGAGACTGTTTCTTATGTGCAGTAAGTAGGTCTATGCTTGTGTGTTGTCAAGCACATTTCAGAAAACAGTATCAACAGTGGCAAAGCATGTTTACAGCACTTATTTTTGCCTTGCCTTGATGTTTTTAAAGAAAAACTAATGGTTTAATATAACAATGGAAACATTTTCATAAAGCTAAACTGAAACACTTACCCCACCTCCAGCCCTGCTATTTCAGTGTGTGCCGGGCACTGAACTCCAGGTCTCCTTCATCCTAAGCATATGCTCTGACACTGAGCTATGCTTCAAGCCTAAATCAGTTTTTGTTACAAAAATAATAAATGTGCATCTTAAAAGATTTGGAAAGGATATAGGGAGAGGATTTACTAAAGAAAAAGCTAATGATTACAGTAGCTCATATTTGTCCTCTCATTTATAAAGACCTACTCTAAGGCAAGAATGGCCAGCCCTGAGCTGCAGAGATGAATTCGATGGAACTCTGCTGCTAGGGATTTGATCTGAGGGAAAAGACAGCTGTGCAAATAGATGTACCACAACTCTCCTGATGAAAGAAGTTGTATGAATGTTATAAGGGGCACAATAGCTCAGATAGAGTTAAACAGAGCAAATAATAGCCAGGAGAGGGTAGATACACGAATCCCAGCACTCAGGAGACTGAGGCAAGAGAATTATGAGTTTAAGGCACAGCAAGATCCTACTTTTAAAAAAGAAAAACAAAACCCAAATCAACACAAATAAATTTCTTACCTGAGATTCAGTTAGCTCAGCTTTCATCACTCAGGTCTAGTCTAGATGAGCAATATGCAAATAGTCACCTGTGTGCTCTGTTTATTTGCTCCTGAAAGTGTGCACACAGAAATGGACTGAGCACTAGCATTAGGGTCATTTTCCCCCATTGTCCTTAGAGAAAGGCTGCAGTGAGCCCAAGTGTTAAAGGAGCTACTCGGGAGGGTTAGGAGCTCTTTGTATATGAGGAAGATGTGCTTACCTTCTACACTTCATCCCCAAATCATGTCTACCTCCAAATGGGCTGGAGAGATGGCTTAGAGGTTAAGAGCACTGGCTGCTCTTCCAGAGATCCTGTGTTCAATTCCCAGCACCCATATGGTGGCTCACAACCATCTGTAATGAGATCTGGTGTCCTCTTCCAGCGTGCATATATACATGCAGGCAGAACACCATATGAAATAAATGAATGGATGGGTGGATGGATGGATGGATGGATAGATAGATAGATAGATAGATAGATAGATAGATAGATAGAGATAGATAGATAGATAGATAGATAGATAGATAGATAGATAAGATTTTAAAAAAGAATTTGGGAAAAAGGCCAGGGCAGCCAGGGTTACCTAATAGAGAGATACTGTCTCATTCTGCACCACCGCCCCAAGAAGAATAAAAGAAAGAATAAGTTCAGGAAAAGGATAATCACCTCCTAAAGATCAGACAGGTCTGAAGACAGCACCTACACAACTCACTGAACACTGAGGAGTCAAGCTGGTGCCAACCAATGTCTTCACCCCTACTGGCTAGTGTTTCTGGTACTGGAAAGTACTCTGCACACACTACCAGAGGAGAAAGGTAAACACCAATCCAGCTACAAAGCCTTGCAATCTACATGCTGGTGCAATAGTGGCACTAAGCTTGTGAGAGCAACCAACCAATATCGTGTTGGATTTAAGGCCCGTTTCATGAGATGAAGCCTGGGCCTGACACTGCCCAGGCTGGCGGAAACCAAATACTGTTGCTCTGCTAAAAGAACATAGCAAGAAAAGAACTCCTAATGACATTCGGCTATGCCCATCAATCAGTGTCTTGCTCATCAGAGAAACTCCAGCCTGCACCAGATGGGAACTAACACAGCTGGTGCTTAATACCAGGTATGACAGAGGCAAAGAAGAGATCACTTCCAAGAGAGAAAGAAACAAACTAGGCCTGGCAATTTTCAAACTTGAGTCTGTCAGGGTTGATTTCAACAGATTTGCTGGCTTTTGTTATAAAGACAGTTAGGGGAGACTCACTCAAAGAACCAAGTGTCAGGAGTCCTGGAAAGGCTACCTCCAACCCCAGATCTTGGCACCAGCCAATCATAGGACTTGCTTTCATGCCAAAGGCTTATTTTGGTGGTCATAAGTTCTTCAGTGTTTCTCCTCTGAAAGTGTGCAGAGATGGACTGCTAATAATCCTCCTTTCATGGTGATTTTGTGAGTAACACTGAGTCCTTTAACCAAAATATCAATACAGCCTATCCCTCAGTATCTACGGGGGATTAGTTCAGGACCCCAAATCCATGGCTGCTCAAGTTTATTATTTAAAACCTATAATATTTTAATGTAACTTGCATACCTCCTTCTATATACTACAGGTCAGATTATCTCTCACTTACTTGGGATTTTTTGTTTTTGTTTTTGTTGAGACTGGATCTCACTATGCTGTCCTCACTGGCCTAGAACTCTGTATGTAGACCAGCATTGTGGTTGGTTTTAGTGTCAACCGCCAGAAGTCAAAATCACCTGAATAGGGAGCCTCTCCAGAAGAATTGTTGTGATTGCTTTCATTGATGTAGGAAGACCCACCCAAGTGTGGACTTCACCTTCTGGTTGCATCCCTGACAAAAAGGCCATAGCAGAAGGAGGATTATTTGCCTTTTGTTCACTAGGCCTTTGCTCTTGCCACCAGGTTCCTCTAGTTTGTGTTGCTACTGATTTCCTTTGAAGACATTAGAGCCAGTATTTCCAGGCTTCCATCACAGACTAAGAAGCAGTGGTTCTCTGAGTACCTTCCAGGTTTTCAGTGCTAGATAGGACTATTGAGACTGTTAATCATGTAGACTCACCAACAACTATCTTGTCAGCCTGTCCAGTATTAAACAGCTACTGTGGGATGACTCTGACTGCTGAGGCATCAAGTACCCAACAACTACTGGGTTCTCAGCCTCTTAGTGTGAGACAACTGTTGTTACAATTTTAATGGAAGCTCACTGAATAAATTATATATATATATATATATATATATATATATGCATACATACATACATTGTATCAATTGTGTTCCTCTAAAGAGCCTTGACTAATACAACAAGTCTGGTTTTGATCTAACAGAGATCCACCTGCCTCTGCTCTCCCCTCAGTGATGGGATTAAAGGCATGTACCACCACATCTGACTCTAGCTTATGTGTAATAACCAATGCAGCATAAATACTATATAAATCATTGTATCGTTAAGAAAATAGCAAGAAAAGTCTTATGTATTCAATATACATATATGTGTGTATTTTGATATATTATTTTCTTCAGTTGAATTGTAGATGAGATCTTACAAATGGAGAGTCGATTATACTCTTTGGTATACATCAGTCAATTCTCATGAAGCTTCACTTAAGGAAATTCCAACTGAATTGATCTTGAGAAAGGCTCTCACATCTTCATGGCCCATTCTTCTGTAGATTAAGGATCAAAATACTCTGGGATATGGGATAAAGGGAGTAGAATGGACACCAGACGTCTACCCATAACACATCTCCACAGACAGCAACAACACACCATATGCATGGGGATGGGCCCTCAATTCTAGGCCTACTTTAAGTCTTATAAGCTATAGAAATCTGGTCTAGAATACTAAGATTCCAAGAACATGTCACCATACTCAGATAGTGTCGTTTCTTGTATGCTGCAGTCACGTCTGCCCATAAACAGGAGAAAAGTAAATCATAAAGCTAAAATGAATAGGAATAACACACAAAGTGGCAGAGACTGGGGTAAGACTGGGGAGCCATTGGCCCTTACTGCATCCTGTACCTGCCACTCTAAGAGCTGATAGTCAATTGAGGGAGAGAATTAAACTCACTAAATTTTAGAGATAAAGGACACATCCAGGACTTGCCCAAAGTCACATGTTGGGCATTTCATATATTACAGAACCTCGAATTTTAAAAAGTATGCATAAAAATAAAAGAAAATAAAAAGCACACATACATTTTCATGACCTTCATGAACTTAGTTCTGGAGAGCTCAGCTCCTGTAACTTATCTGCAAACACTCAATAGTTAGGCTTCCCACTGCACAAACTGTCTCCACAGCAAGTTACATCTGTTGCTTGGAGTCCCATCCAACTTAGTACTGAACTAATAAAATTCACTAGAGAGACAAAAATATTGATATCTTTCATTTATGGCTAGCCTTTAATGATATATATGTATGTATATGTATACATACACACACACATATATATATAAACATACACACATATATATGTATGTATATACGTACATATATACATATGTGAGTTATAAAATCTCATCATAATATTTAGAGAAAATAATGTTGAATAACATTAGTAAGTCTTACAGTTTTTCATGCTATGAATTCACAACATAAAATTTAAAGTATTAACACTGTCCAGGGGAAAGAAACTTTATGTTTAGTATCAGCCCTGAGGAAGTTTTTAATGCCCACAGTAATGAAAATTGTAAAATTAATGAAAGCACATACACTGAAATCCTTCAGCAATCACTCCTCAGCTTAAACCACTTATCATTGTAATATCTAGCCTCATTAGCATAATGTTCCTACATGTTTGGCCCCTCAGAATAAGATAGAAGGAAATGATAACATTGAGCCACAATTCACATCCAACAAAGGAAAAAAATAGTAACCTCCACAGATTGTACAACTCTTTGAAATGACAGCCAGTGTTTCTTAATCAGGAACAGTGATAAAAATCATAAATTCCATTGCTTCTTTGTTTGCAAAATTGGGCCTGACAAATGAAAAATAACCTTCAGTGCTTCCCATGGTCTGGCAAAAGATTAAGCCAGAAAATAAAAATATTTTCCCAATCAGCAAATGTTCCTATGAACAGATTAGCCAACAATCCCAAATTTACTTCTTTGAATTATATCTTGCATGCAATCCCATTTTCTAATGACCTTAGTTATCCAGAAATACAACATGTATTTTAATGGGTTAGGTGACCTTAAAGGAATCAATGCCTCTCAAAGAAATGCCTCAGGGGACTCTGGTTTATTGCGCAGAAGATAATTCTTTCCTGAAAAGGGAGCAAAGCTTTGTTTGAAATTAGGATTTGGAGATCATAAAAGGAATCGATTGAATCAAGATGTTCTGTGTAATGTATGGTCCATTGGAGGCAAATTAGCATTTGCAGGTTAGTTGAGGAGGAAGATGAAGGGCTGAACAACAGAAGCTTTGTTTCCTACTTGCACAACTTCAGCATTTATTAGAAGATGGTAGGTTACAATGACTTAAAGGATGGGACAGGGGAGAGAACATGAGAATATGTTAGTCATGTTCCAGCATATCTTGACCAAACCACAAAATAAGTTCTGAGTTTACTGTAAGTGCTGCCAGTTTAAAGCAATGTTCTGGTGTGGACTGCAGAGAGGCAGTGGAACAGACAGTGTGAGACTAAAAGACTGGGTTTCAAACAGATTAGAAACATAACAAGGGCCATGGCAAGTTCATTTTCAGTCTTCATGGTGCATGCAGGGTTGGAGTCCCTTTGTGACCTTGCTAGCCTGTAAACTCACTGTTCCTAGCAGGAACGTGGAAACTATGTGTCTGTGTTCTTCGGTGTGTAGGTATAAACATGAGTGCAAGTGACCTCAGAAGCCAGAGGCTTCAGACCTTTCTTAACTGAATTGAGGACATACTTCCTTAGTCACAGCTATTTAGTAAGCTCTAATGTTCAAGGCCCCAGTTCAAGTATCACAGTACTAGTTCCCACTACAACCGTGACTAAAAGACTGGCAAACGTGGCTTAAGAGATGACTTACGGCACTCTGCCAGGGTTCTGGAGTCCTGTAGCCATGTCTAGTTCCACTGCAGACTAGGAATATGAGACCCCCTATGATTCCTATGCCTACCTGGTTGACTGTGATATGCACATGAGAGACACAAGTAGGACCTTGCTTATGAACACCTAGACCTGTGATATCCCCTAAACTTTACTGGCTTCTGGAACAAAAAATGTGGGAAGCTCTGCATAATAGAAGTGAGAAAAATGCCACAACATCCGCTCTTCACTTTGCTGTGCTACTTTGTGCTTTTTTTTTTTTTTTTTTTTTTTTTTTTCCGTTTTTCAAGACAGGGTTTCTCTGTGTAGCTTTGCGCCTTTCCTGGGACTCGCTTGGTAGCCCAGGCTGGCCTCGAACTCACAGAGATCCACCTGGCTCTGCCTCCCGAGTGCTGGGATTAAAGGCGTGCACCACCACCGCCCGGCTGCTTTGTGCTTTTTAAATCAGCATGCTTCCCTTCCCCAGGAAGGGATGACCTTACTTATCTTTGCTCAAAGGCTGGGAATGTTTGCTAAATAGCTGTTGAATGAAGAGGGAAATAGCTTTTAAAAAGGAGCTTAGTGCTCCCAGAATAGAGTGTGCTTGTTTGTCTGAATGGATGACTTCAGTTGATAAAAATGTGAAAACCCTCAAAACAGAAAGAAACATAATGAAATTTGGGACCAGAAGGTTTATGGAACGGGGCTTTCCCTGTATCCTGATGTGACAGAACAGGTTCATCAACCTCCTCTGTCCGCACAAACACACAAGATCAAATTCCGTGGGCTGAGCTTTGAAACAGCTGATGCTACCCAGTCTGTCTCAGAATCACAAAAGAAACCACCCATTTGCCTCAAGTTCACTCCAGAATTTTCAGCTGTGTTGTCCATCGCCACAGACATGCTCATTCTGTTAGTTGCTTCTCACTTAGTCAACAGTGTGAATGCCACTCAAGTCTGGCTCAAGTTTATATTTCCTAACTTTCCAGAAGTACCCAGACTTCTTGCTTTCTTACAAGTCTGTTGTTTCCTGACCTTTCTGTGGTTTCCACCATGGCTACACATTCAGTTACTCACAAGCAAGAGCTGCCCACGTACTGTAGGAAAAATTCCATACCGGTGAGGAATTGAATGGAAATGGCTTGAAATCTTCCACAGAAAATTGAGAAAAACTTAGGCTGGAGCAAATTTCAATGAGGAAATATGAAATCAGTGAAGCCCAAGCAGGCTGACCACAGAGAATCACTCACAGTCACTGCCCCTGAGCCCAGATATGTGAAGCAAACCTTGCTTTTGTCCAGCTTGCTGAAGAAACAGCTTTCTCCCATCTCAAAAGGGCTTCTTTAGATCTCATAAGTGACCCAAAGGGCTTGTTGACTTACACGTCCTGACTTCATAGGTAGCAGGTACAATTATGAGTGGATATTTTTATAGGATTCCAGGAGAAAGTGATGCCCCTGCTGAACAATGAATGGCCAGCATCTAAAGCAAAGCTTCTCAGAGTGTGTCCCTTGGTGCTGACATCAGAGACGTGGACTTTTGTAGAAAACTGATTGAATCAGAAACTCTGATATGGCCCCATATAGAAATGTTCACAAGCCTCTCAGGTGGTGTACTCTGACTCCTCCTTGGTTGGTACTGAACATCCCTTCAGCTACTAATTGTCTCCATGGAGAATTCCTGTCTTCTTTAAGATCATTTGGCTTATGTAAGACAGACTTAGACTTATATCTAAGCTTATCACCTGGAGAAAGGGAGGAAGCAAAATCAGTGCCCTATACATACTAATTCATTCTAGTCTTCTTGAATGCTTAGCACTCTGAGTGGCTGATCATCTATTTTAGCACCAGAATTCTTAATTAGCATATGAATGACAGATTTAAGTTTCTCACTGGAGAATAAATGTTTTGAGATGTATGGCTTGCTAACATAATAATTATGTATGCACCATTATCCACAGAAACAAAGTAGTAAGCACTCAAGAAATCCTGCATTCAGTACCTTCAGAACAGCACCTCAGTTACAGGACGTGGTACTGGGTGGCTCCATTCATAGAGGGCTCAGCTGCTTGATCTACTAGAGGATTTGATCCTTCCACACAGGGTAGAATACATAACACCCAAGAGGACAGTAAACGGCACTGCACCAAGACTCAGGAGAAAAGTTCTATGGTAATAATATTTCTGAGAAAATTTTTTTTAAAAAATAATAGTTTGTATGTTTGAAAGACTGGAGCTAGCACCCATTTTAGCCCATTTCAGTTACTTGTTGTCTCATGCCTAATCACCCCAAGTCCCAACCCCCAAAACTTAATGGCATCAGACAATGATTTACTAATTTTCATATTCTTGATGGTTGGCGATCTGAGTTCCTGAATGCATAGTTGTTGGTTGATGATTATATATGATGTGTCTTCATCATATCTGGCCACTGGCACTGGCTGTCAATGGGGCACATGAATGGTCCACATGAACACATTGCCAGGCAACAATGAGCTCATATTTCCAAGATGTAACAGTGGCTTCTAAAGAAGCACTCTCACCATCACTCTGACACTTGCTATTGGAGAAAGCAAGTTAAGGCCAACCCAGATTCAAGGGGGCAGACAGATGAAGGTCAATACCATTGCAGAGGCATGTCCACAGAGAACAATTTGTGGGTACCATTATTATAATGATTGAGTCCCTCATCTGGTCACATATTGAAAGGTAAGAAGGCAAAAAGCTCCCACCTAGATGTAATTTAAGGAAAGAATTCAATGAACTGGACTGTATGTAATCCTGGCCAGAATAAAGATAAATCCCATTTTTTTTTTTTTTTTTTTTTTTTGGTTTTTCGAGACAGGGTTTCTCTGTGTAGCTTTGCGCCTTTTCCTGGAACTCACTTGGTAGCCCAGGCTGGCCTCGAACTCACAGAGATCCGCCTGGCTCTGCCTCCCGAGTGCTGGGATTAAAGGCGTGCGCCACCACCGCCCGGCAAATCCCATTTTTGATGCTTCATTCTTGATAATTCTGAACTTTTCTCAGAACAAACTTCTCATTGTCATTAATGAACACACATTTTTTCAACCTCATAATTTGGCTATGAGAAACTCAAGGTATTCTAATTGGAAAGTAGCAACATTGGCATTTGTTATTGCTCATGCTTCTATCATTGGAATTACTTCAACTTCTAGCCTATTGCTAAAGGATGGAAACACCCATACAATTGGTAAGAGTTACTTAAATCTGGGATTAATTACTGCAGAAATTTGTCTTACTTCTGTATAATGAGTTACACATCACAATTTATTATCCTGAACTCTTCTCAATTCCTAGTCACTGTCCTTGCTATATCCCTCTTCCAGGTATCTTGTGACGTGAGTGTTATATGGAACTGAAAGAGTTGCATCACAAACCTTATTTTTATTCTAAATTATATACTTTATTTGTTTTCTTCCTATACTCTTCTAGGTCATCTTTTAACTCTTTCTTTGAAAATTATTACAATCTCTTTAATGTACCATGTCATGTGTCTCCTTATTTCACAACTACTAGCATGTTATACTTGCCACAGGCAGGGCTAGAAGAGGGCCATGGGTAGAAATTTTAAAGAGGCATCAGAAATTCCATAATCAAGATAATAATCTTTTAAAGCAGTGATTTTTAAACAGTTAATGCAAAAAAATAAAGAAAGAAAAAGAAAAAGAAAAAAAGAGCGAATTTTGATGGATATAGTATGAATATTTTAGGTGATGGTGTGACCCAGCAGGCTCAAGACGGTTGAGCAAGCACTGGGCTAGATACTGACTTTAAATTGTTCATTGTAGATTTTCATAGTCTTTATTTTCAGACAATATTAAGCTCACAGTAATACTGAATGCAAAGCACCATGAGTTCCTACACACTTTAGCCTTTCCTCCATCAGTAGCCTCCCAGTACAGAGTGTTGTACTGGTGTAGCAGCAATAGCCTGTGTCTGTGTCAACATTAGCACTTATTGTTATATGTTGTATGAGTTTGGGTCCATGTATGATGGCATGCACTCACCATTGTAGCTTCATAAAGAATAGTTTCATTGCCCTAAAGATCCAGTTCTACTTAATCACCCCCATTTGTACTAACCACTAACTACTGACCTTTACATTGTCTCCAGAGTTTTGCCTTTTATAGAATGTTATAGTTGGAAACTTCCAATATATAGCCTTTTCAGACTGACTTTTCTCAGAGATAAGCATTTATTTAAATTCCCTCAGCAGCCTGATGATTCCTTACTTTTAGATGCTGAGTAGGATTCTTTTGTATAAATCACAACTTAGCTATTGTTTTAGTATAGATTCTCCAATAAAGTGTGGGAGTAGGGTGGGGCTGAAAATAAGGAACTGGTTTTGCAATGATGTAGTCCAAGAAGTGTGAAGCTTTGTGGAGGGACAAGAGAGCTGATGGTATAGTCCCAAATCCAAAGGCCTGAGAAACAGGAGGGCCAGTGGTGTGAATTAAGCCAGAATCCAGTCAAAGGCAGCAGTGGCATGATATTCCAACTCAAAAATGGACAAATAGAACAAATTCTAGGAGTCATTTTGCTCTGTTTAGGTCTTCTGCAGATGGGGTGAGGTGCACCCATATTAGCAAGAGTAGTCTGCTTTGCTCAGTCTTCCAATTCAAATGTTAATCTCATCTAGAAACAACTTCACAGGGCATACTCTGAAACTGTTTAACCAAGCATCTGGGTAGCTCTTGGCCCACCAAGTCAAGCTGACCAAAAATTCAACCAATATATCCACTCACCTCCTGCAAAAAATCTTGGTTGCTTCTAGGTCTGGGGAATTAATGAATACAGCTTCTGTAAACATGTATGTGCAGGTTTTGGTGTGAACATGTTTTCAGTTCATCTAAGTAAATACCAAACACCATAATTGCTCCACCAGATGGTAGGAGTTTGGTCAGCTAATAAACTACTAGGCTGCCTTCCAAAGGAACAGCACCATTTTGCATTCCTATAGCAGTGAATGAGAATTCTTGCTATATCATGTTGGTATCTATTTTGTGTGTGTGCATAAACTGAAATTTTATACATTGCACAAAATATCACTTCCAAAGACCACTGAGGTATTCAGTAACACCTTAAATTTTGAGTGCAAAGCCAACTTCTTCCTCACCTCATCTTCCTGGTTCTCAACTCGATTCCTCTAGGGTAAAAAGCATATACATTACTAAGTCCATTCCCATAAGTTAAAAATAACTATATAATGCTATCCAATAACTATCCAAAATCTTAGCTTAATGTTCTGAAATAGGTCCAAACATTTACATTAGTCTATAGTTGGGTGGAACCATTTAAAACAAAGCCTATTTTGTAAGTATTAACTAGCTCATATACACAGAAATGAGCATTTTATAGATGGGATGCAAACCAAAGAATACAATATCTATGCAGTGTTGGCATCAACACAGACGTGGACTGGTATTTAACCATGAGATCTGGTTGGCCAAGTGCTGCCTACACTCTACACAGAATGAGAATACTGTACTGTATCTTGCTTAACCAGTGTTGTGGTTTGAAGTGATATTTCCTCCATGGACTCATATGCTTGAATAGTTAGTTCACAGCTGGGGGTGAAGTTTTGGTAAGTTCTAGAACCCTGAGAAAGTAGAATATCTCTGGGAAAAGTAGGTAACAGGGGATGGACCTTGAGATTTTACAGCTCAGCCCATGTCTTGTCCACTCTCTCGTTCCTCTTCCAAGATATGAGGTGAAGAATTTCAGCTGCATATTCCAGCCATAATGGAAGTTCCTGCTGCCATACCATCCTCTCTATGATCAACTGGAACCCTCCAACTTTAAGCTGAAATAAAATGCTTCTTTTCTTAAGTTGCTTGTCAGGAGTTTGGTCACAGAAACCAGGAACTAGTTCGCCCAGGAAGCAATAAAAATGTAGCACCAAAGTATATCTTATTGTTTTTTTGTTTTTCTTTTTACTATTTGTTCTTGGGGGACCTGCCACCCAGCTCCCAAATAAATACATGTAGTCTTATTCTTTTTTATAAATGCCTGGCCTTAGCTTGGCTTATTTCTAGCTAGCTTTTTTTTTTTTTTAAACTTAAATGATCCTATCTACCTTTTGCCTCTGGCTTTTATCTTTCTCTATTCTATATACCTTTCTTTACTTCTTACTCTGTGGCTTGTTGAGCAGTTGGGTGGTGGGCCTCTGGCATCCTTTCCCCTCCTTTTCTTGCTCCTTGATCCTCTCATCCAGATTTTCTCTCCTATTTATTCTCTCTGCCTGCCAACCCCACCTATCCTTTCTCGTCCTAGCTATTGACCATTCAGCTCTTTATTAAACCAATCAGGTGTCTTAGACAGGCAAAGTAACACAGCTTCACAGAGTTAAACAAATGCAACAGAAAAGAACACAACACATCTTTGCATCATTAAACAAATGTTCCACAGCATAAACAAATGTAACACATCTTGAACTAATATTCCACGGCAATACCTTCCATGGACTTCACCTTACATTTGTATCACAGCAAAGCTGAAATATTATAAAGTGAACTATGTAGGCAAATGGATGGATCTAGAAAAAATCATCCTGAGTGAGGCAACCCAGACTCAGAAAGACAAATATGGCATGTACTCACTTATAGGAGGATACTAGATGTGGAACAAGGATGACTAGACTGTTACTCACAACTCCTGGGAGGCTACCTAGAAAACAGAACCCTAAGAAAGACACAGGGATTGCCCAATGACAGAGAAATGGATGAGATCTACATGAACAGCCTGGACGTGAGTGGGGGTAATGAAAGGCGAGGGTTGAGGGAAAGAGAGCTTGGGGGAGCGGGAGATCCCAGCTGGATCAACAACAGAAAGGGAGAACAAGGAATAAGAGACTGTGATAAATGAAGACCACATGGGAATAGGAAGAAGCAAAGTGCTAGAGAGGTCCCCAGAAATCCACAAAGATATCTCCACAATAGACTACTGGCAATGGTCAAGAGAAAGCCAGAACTGACCTACTCTGGTGATAGGAGGGCCAAACACCCTAACTGTCGTGCTGGAAATCTCATACAATGACTGAGGGAAGCCGATGCAAAGATCCACGGCCAGGCCCCAGGTGGAGCTCCAGGAGTCCAATTGACGAGAAAGAGGAGGGATTGTATGAGCAAGAATTGTTGAGACCAAGCTTGGAAAAAGCGCAGGGACAAATAGCCAAACGGATGGAAACACATGAACTATGAACCAATAGCTGAGGAGCCCCCAACTGGATCAGGCCCTCTGGATAAGTGAGACAGTTGATTAGCTTGAACTGTTTGGGAGGCACCCAGGCAGTGGGACCAGGACTTGTCCTCAGTGCATGAGCTTGCTGTTTGGAACCTGGGGCTTATGCAGGGATACTTTGCTCAGCCTTGGAGGAGGGGACTGGACCTGCCTGGACTGAATCTAGCAGGTTAAGCTGAATCTCCAGGAGAGTCTTTGCCCTGGAGGAGATGGGAATGGGGGGTGGGTTTGGGGGAAAGGCGGGAGGGGGGGACAGGGGGGAGAACAGGGGAATACGTGGCTGATATATAAAATTAAATTAAATTATAAAATAAAAAAAGAAACAAAAAAGTGAACTATGATCAGATCAAGACTATTTATGTCCATTTACTATCCCTTACCTAGTTGAAAACACCACTTATTTACTGTTGTCTAGCACATCTAGTCTGTTTGCTGAGGCTTGTCTACATGTTATATTCTAAAATTTTAAAAGTGTTATGCTTTTAGGGAGTCCTTCCACCAAATTCTTCCAAGTTCTTCATAGATCAGACTTTCAATTCATGCTGTACAAAAACCAGTTTCTTCTGTCTCTCCAGGGAGGGAGTGGAATGTTGATCTGCTCTGAGATCATATTGGTGATTTAATAATGTGATTCAATAAAGAGTGTCAGGCAGCCTTACTTCCACATGGCCACATGTCAGTGTGGTTTACTACTTAAAATTCAAAACGTGAAGTTCAATTCAGTAATGACTTTTGGATTTGTTTTGATGGTTTTTCTATTTGTTCATTTTTCTTTTCTTTTTAAAAAGCAACTTTAGTTTTGCTTTAAAAGATCAGGATTTCACTGCTACCTACGGCCATAGTGACATCTGAGCCTGGGATGCTACTGAGGACCAAGTCTGGGTCTATGGTCCTACTGCATCTGTGGTCTGTGTTGATATCTACAGCTTGTGTCACCATCAAAGGGCACACAGATTCCCAGGGTTCTGGTCCTCCACCTGTAGCCATATTGGGGACTGAAGGATGTGCCAATCTGAGTGGCCTATACAGCCACCAGTGGTCATAATGTTGATCTGCCCGAGCTGCAATCCAGGGCCATGTGTGGGTCTGTGGACCCTTTCACAGCCAGGGAGTATATTGATGTCCATGGCTCTTGCTACCACCAAAGGCTGTGCAGATGCCTGCAGTCTGGACTGTTCATGCTGCTGATGGGGCCATATTGATCTGAGTGCCCTGGACTGCCACCTGGGGCTGTGGGTGATATCTAGGCCTACGCTGCAGCATAGGGCCATGTTTGGGTCCATGGCCCAGTTACAATCAAGGTCTGTGTTGATATCCATGAAGCCTGTTACCATTGAAAGCTGTGTGGTTGCACAAGGTCTGAACCACCACTTGGGCCCATGTTGGTATCTGAGGGCCATCTTGAAGCAAGACTGATGCCAATCTGAGTGGTCTGTGCTACTACCCAGAGCCATGGTAGTATCCAGACCCAGGATTTGCTAAGTACCATGTCTGGGTCTGTGGTCCTACCACAGCCAGGGTCTGCATAGATATCCATGGCTCTTATTACCACCAAAGGCAGTCCAGATGCCAGGGCTATGGGCAGATACCTGATGCCATTTTGGTGCCCAAGGGTCATATTGACACCAGGGCCATACAGATCAGGGTGGCCCATGCTGCCACCTGGGGCCATGATCATCTGGCTTGAGCTGTGGCCAGGGGCCATGTCTGGGTCCATGGCCATATAGCAGCCAGGGTCTGTGTTAAGGTCAATGGCTTCTATTATCATCAGAGGTTTTACAACTGCTGGAGGTCTGGGCCCCCACGTGGGGCAAAGTGATAGGCCCATACTGATTTGAGAGGCCTATGCTACCCACCAAGGCCATGGTGACATCTGGGCCCAACATGCTGCTGATGGCCATGTCTGGGTCCATGGCCCTACTGCAGCTGGGTTGATGTCCATTGCCTGTGTTGCCACAGGGGTACATAGGAACCATGTGTTGAAGTACAAGGGCCATGATGAGTGAGCCCTGTCCTCACTGGAGAGGTGACTTCTTGTCAGCCCTGGGATAATGATCCTGATGACCCTGACACAGGAGAGCTGCCTCTCTTTTCCTGACACACTTGTGAAAGCTGACCCTGCCCCTCACTTGAGGGGAGTGGTCCCAGCAACTGGGATTGACCAATTGAACTACCACACGGACACACATCCAGGGCTTTGAGTTGGCACTCCTCAACATCTATCCCATCTATGACCTGCTGAAGTGTGCAGAGGGACTGTAGAACCATAACTGCAGGATCTCCATGACTCCAGACAACAGCAGGATATCTGAGAGGAATTTTGGTGAGGGTCCACTATTGATGGTGTACCAGAAACCAGAGGCCTTGAACCTGACCAATAACATTATACAATGAACATTTGCAAGTAATGCTGTTTGGACAAAAGGATATACTGCATGATCCTCAGTAGCTCCCAATGCCACTAAGATGAATGAAGAGGTGATGGAGAGGTGGGAAAGATGCAGGAGTGAAATGGGTTTTTTTGTTTGCATTTTTGTTTTAATATTCTTATTTGTATGTTTTATTTTTATTATTTCATTTTTAGTTTTCCTTCAGAGGGATGCTACAAGGATGAAAGGTACATAAGGAGGGACTGGGAAATAAGTGGGCTTAGGGTGCATGATGCGAAATTCCCAAAGAATCAATAAAAAATTATGTCTAAAAGAATCAGGATTTGTTTTTTATAATTTTCCTCTAGTTTCTTGTCACTGAAATATTGATCAGAATGACTTAAATATATTAAATACTGGTAAAATATATACAGTTGGAATTTTAAAAAATTAAAGTAGCCATTAACCATAGTAGTTAAAACATATATGTTGACAATAGTCATTTGTGAGATGACCTATGGAAAGGCTGCAGAAACCTTCCCATTCTAACAGGACAGTCACTGCTAGTTTTATGACTATGCCAAAAAACTACTTAAAGGTTTCACAATTATCCAAGGCAATCAATTTAATAACCTGCTTCAAGACAGCTGTCAGTTGGTAATGCCCAACTTTACTACATACAATGAAATTGACTCAAATCGAACCAAAGGCACACATATGTCCACAAAACCCCACCCCCACAAGGACTTCAGTATCTCCCAGCCCAACTCAGAGAACTCCTATATGCACAAGAGATTCAGTGGATCCCAGGCAGGATATCCTCTTTGCTCATTTCAGTTAATTTGAAGATAACAGAAGAGAAAAGAGAGGGGGGTAGTCTATTTCTTATTCTCTAGTTTGTGGTAATAGGAGCCAGCTGGTAATTTATCTTAGTATTTGTCTGCACTTGTAAGGAGAGGGGCCAGCATTAAGATCCACTGACCAGCTACTCTTTAGCACCTTGCCCTCACAAGCATTCTGGAAAGCTTCCTTAGCTGTTGATGGTAAGAGGAGTATGGTGAACAAGGCTATGGAAAGGAACTCTTTAGACTGAGGTATTGTACCACACAGGTAAGTGTTGTGCTCAAAACTTAGTTATTAAAGTTATCTATTGTGTCCCACCATTAATAGCCAGTGACAGATATTTACTAAATGTAAGGCATTTGGGGCAACTTATTTCTCTCTCTCCTCTCTCTCTCTCCTCTCTCTCTCTGTCTCTCTCTCTCTCTCTCTCTCTCTCCTTTCTCCCCCCATCCCCCGCCTCTTGGTTCTTTTGAGACAGGGTTTCTCTGCATAATAACCCTGGGTGTTCTGAAACTTGCTTTGTAGACTGGGCTAGCCTCAAACACAGAGATCTACCTGATTCTGCCTCCTGAGTGCTGGGATTAAAGGCATGCACCACCACGCCCCGCTGAAACTTAAGAGATTTTAAAGAAAACTGAAAGTGAAGGTACATACCTAGAATCCCAGCAATTGGGAGGCTGAGGCAAGATTACTGTGAATTCTAGGCCAACCTGGGTTACATGAGACCCTATCTAAAACCAAACAAACTTAGAAAGGCAAATGATATTGATGATGTGAGTGACTAGCATAGCATGAGATATCTCATGACTCTGCATGAGATACAGGGTGAGGGCTGAAGGACCCTAAGTCCTCTGATCCTTGTGTAGAGCACAATTCCCAGGACCACAAAACAAAAAACAAAGTAATAAATAACAACAACAACAACAACAAATTGATGGTTTCTAATTATTACATACAGTTAGTGTCTTATAGTAGTCACTACATCTGCAAAGGAATAAGCTGTGAGTATGGCCAATTTTTAGCCACTAGGCCATAGATTAAAAAAAAAAAAAAAAGAAACACCACTGCCTCTGATATTTCCATCCTATATACTGACGGTAGAGGTGGTTGACACTTTACCAGTCAGATTTACAGTACAGAGTAGATTGTCACCATGTAGGCTAAGTATGAGTACAGAAATGAGAATGGCAAATGTGACAGAGGGATCTGCACACTGTTAAAGGAAATCTGGGAAAAGTGACACAAACCACTTGGCCATATTCTCAATAATAAATTGCTTGATAAAAAGATATCAAAAGGATGCCAGCCACCTAGAGAGATGTAGCTTTGCTATCCATCGCTGCCTGTTTATAGCCTTTCTCATCTTGTTTCCACAGAAAGAATGTTAGATAGGTGGGGGTAGTAGAATTAGGGGTTTTTATTTAATTATTTCAGATGAAATGTTGGAACTCTTGTTCTTCTTGGCACCCATCTGAAACTGGTTTCCATAGGAACAGAATCAGTGATGCTGGCACCTATGCCAGGAGTTGAAAACAAGAACTCATACTTTGCTGATCCAGAAGACAAACTGTATATGGGCTACAATTCAAATAGGCATAAAGGAAAATAAGAGTTATAAGGGCCCTGAAACTTCTTCAGAGATGTATTAGTCAGGGTTTTCTGGCCTCTAGCGTCTAGAGCAGTGGTTCTCAACCTGTGGATCACAACCCCTTTGGGGGTCAAATGACCAATTCACATGGGTCACCTTTCATAACAGTAGCAGAATTGCAGCTATGAATAGTAACAAAAATAATTTTGTCATTGGGGGTCACCCAACATGAGTAACTGCATTAAAGAGTCACAATATTAGGAAGGTTAAGAACCATTGGTCTAGAGAAACAGAATTTGACTAAATCTATCATTTGTCTATCTATCTATCTATCTATCTATCTATCTATCTATCTATCTATCTATCTTTATATCTACCTATCAAAAAGGGATTTATTAGAATGCTTTACAGACTGTGGCCAAGTTAGTTCAACAATCACTGTCTACCAAAAGAAGACCTAAGAATTCTGTAGTTGTTCAGTCTACAAGGCTGGATTTCTCAGCTGGTCTTCAGTATATGCCAGAATCCCAAAGAAGTAGGTTCTAACACCAGTGAAGGAATGATAGTGTGAGTGAGAGCAAATAGGCAAAGAGAATGAGTTCCCTTCTTCCATGTCCTTTATATAGATTGCCAGCAGAAGGTGTGGCCCAGATTAAAAGGTGGATCTTCCAACCTCAAAAGAACTGTGTTAAAGCCATATCTTTCCACCTCAAAGATTCACATTAGAAGTGATCTTTCCACTTCAAATGACTGAATTAAAAAACAAAATCCCTCACATTTATGGCCAGCCATTTGTATTTTAGTTAGTTCCAGATGTAGTCAAGCTGACAACCAAGAATAGCCTTCATAAGTACACATATTTTCAACTTGACAATCATATCTCCTTGTGTCATGCTTAATTTCCAAATGAAAGCAATGACCATGTCATAATTATGCCTAACATGATCTAACTATCCCACAATCACAAACACACTATATATTTAAGTGGGTCATAATTATGCCTAACATGATTTAACTATCCCTTGTACAACCACAAATGTATTATAAATTTAGAATAGGTGGCAATGCCCCTTGAGAAACATTCTTTTAGTATCTTAAATATGATAACCACTGATAGTCTTTTAATTGATGTTACATTACACATTACATGATAAAATTTTCAGAAAAGAAAATACAAGTATCTGTACAAACTCATTCTTAACAAAATATGACAGAAACACTCATGCCAGTCATAATCCTCATTTCTGCAACTGGTCCCATGGCCTTAGCTGGTAATTATAACTACTTTCTTCTACCCTCATTCTGTATGTCCTTCACCCTTAGCCAGCACCTCAGCAGGTCTTGGTTCTTTCCCTGGAGGAGGGACCCATACCTTCATTCCTGAAGGGTCTATGCATTTTGTCATCCTGCCTGGATTAGACTGCTGTAATTAGCCATGAACTTTAATCATAGGACATGGTAGCACCAAGAGACCCCCTACAGGATCTGTACTTCAGACATAATCTTTCTTACCATCATTGTGGAGAAGCAATCCAATCTCCCCTTGGTAATCTGGATTGATCATAGATCCTAACACTTGTTATTCCTTTCTTTGCCTGTTGGCTTACGGGCATCAGAAGCCGAAAGTGCTAGGAAGAAAACTGAGCTCCCATTTCAATAGAATGGTTTTTTGTTTGTTTGTTTTGTTTTGTTTTGTTTTTGTGGATCCTGACAGAAGCACTACCTACCTACTCTAGAACCAAAACTTCTAGGCCAGCAGATAGTAAGGTCTTGGAAAAAGGGAGCAAATACTTTCCTAGTTGGTGACTGGAAGAGACAGTGAGTAGAACTCTTCTCTTTTCAACCCATGGATTGTGGCTATGGGAGAAACTGTACCACCTAATAGATACTGATTCAAAGCATATACCCACCTTCTGGATAATCTAGCCCCACCTCTCTAGGCTGCTGCCACCTAATTGGCACTGTAACTGTGTCTTCAAAGGGCCATTCCATCTTTCTATCAGGCCAGCTGCTTCAAGATGGTGGGAAACATGACAAGACCAGTGGATTCCATAATCATGGGCCCAGTGTCATACTTCTCTGGCTGTGAAATGAGTTTCTTGGTTAGAAGCAGTACTGTGTGGAATACCTTGACAGTAAATAGGCATTCTGCAAGTCCACAGATGCTGGTTTTGGCAGAAGTATCACATACAAGAAAGGCAAATCCATAACCAGAATAACTATCTGCTCCAGTAAGGAAAAAGTGTTGATATTTTCATGGAGGCAGTGGTCCAACGTAGTCAACCTGCAACTAGGTTGCTTACTGGTCACGATTTAGTATTGATGCCATATCTGGGGCTCAGTGTTGGTCTCTGCTATTGGCAGATCTGGCACTCAGCAACAACTGTAGCTAGGTCTGCCTTGGTGCATTGCAGTATATGTTGTCAAGCCCATGTACAACCCCATCATTGCCACACTGGCTACTTGGTTCATGGCCCATTGGGCGATAAAAAGGATGGCTATGAAAAGAAGCTGACTGACCACATACTATCTACTTGGTTACTGAACTCCTTAGCTGAAGTCACCTTCCGACGAGCATTTCCATGGGATACAAGTATCTTGACATCCTTCACCCACTTGGAGAGATCCATCCATAAACTTCTTTCCCAGATGTTTTCCTCACCAATTATCCAATGGTGTTCTTTCCAAGTCTCTGACCAACCAGGCAACCCATTGGCAAAGCCAAGAATCAATTAATGAACAATCACAGATCTGGCCCTTTCTCCCTCCAAACAAAATGACCATGTGTATTCCCTGAAGTTCTGCCCACTGTGAAGTTTGCCCTTCCCAAGTGTTTTTTAGAGTTGTCCTAGAAGGGGGTTTTAATGCTGTCCACTTCTGGATGGTGTCTGAATAACATACAGAACCATTAGTAAACTTGGCCCTAGTCTTCTCTTTCTCAGTCAGTCAACCATAAAGCTATAGGTACATTCTTGGCAGCAGATGGCATTATAACAAGTGTAGAAACCACAGGCATTTGAATGACTTCTTCATGTAACATGATTGTGCCTTCAGGACCTGTTCAGGCCCAATCACATATATTTGATATAAACCACTTCCATTTGATAATGAATTGCTGCTATGCAAGTACTACTTCATGACTTAATGGGTCAGATAACATCTAGGTCCTGATGGGAAGTTCAGGTCACATGGTAACTTGGTGACCCATCGTTGAATGGTTAGTTTCCACTCTGTCCCAATAGCAGACCAAGAAGTGTCTCTCAAAAAAAAAAAAAATAGTAATCTGCAGATGATGATTGAGCCTTGCTCCAAAATCCCAAAGCTCTCTTTTATGATTTACTTATAGTGGCCTGCCAAAGGCTCCAAACAGAATCCACATCTACCACTGATATCTCAAGTATCATTGGGTCTGTTGAGTCATATGGTCCAAGTAATAGAGCAGCCTGCATAGCAGCCTGGACCTACTGAAGAGCCTTCTCCTGTTTCAGGCCCTTCTCAAAGCTAGCAGCTTTCTGAGTCACTTGATATATGGACCAGGGAAACACATCCAAGTGAGGAATGTGCTGTCTCTAGAATCCAAATAAGCCCATCAGACACATGTGCTTCTTTCTTTGTGGTGGGAGAGGTCAGGTACAGTAATCCTTCACCTTAGATCACCTTAGATTAACTTACCCTTATCCACATTACTGGACTCCTAAGAATTTTATTGAGGTAGAAGGCCCTTGAATTTTGGTTGGATTTATTTATCATCCTCTGATGTGCATTATGTTAGCAACAAGTCCAAAGGTATTGCCACCTCCTCTTCACTTGGTCCAATCACCACAGTGTCATCAATACAGTGCACCAATGTGCTATTTTGTGGAAGAGACAGATGACTAAGATCCTTTTGATCTAAGTTACAATACAGGGCTAGAGTTAATATATCCTTGAAGCAAAACTGAAAAGGTATATTGCTGCCCTTGCCAACTGAAAGCAAATCGCTTCTGGTAGCCCTTATGGACAGGTATCAAGAAAAAGGTATTTGCTAGCTCAACAGCTGCACACTATGTACCAGGAGATGTGTTTATTTTCTCAAGGATACCACATCTGGCACAACAGGTGCAATTAGTCACTGTCATTCTTCACGACGATCTGTCTTCTGCACTGGCCAGATAGAAGAGTTAAAGGGAAAGAGATGTGAGGGGAACCATATCTCTGGAATCTTTCAAGTCCCTGATGGTGGCACTAATTACTCCATGGATGTGAAACTGTTGCTGATTCACTATTCTTCCTGGCAGACAGCTCTAGTGTCTTTCATCTGGCTTTTCCAACTATAATAACTCTCACTCCACAGGCCATGGAACCAATGTGAGAATTTTGCTAACTTCTGATTGTATTTACCCACATTTTGCATTCTGGAACTGAGAAAATAACCACAGGATAAGTTCAGGGACCCACGGGACCTTCTGTGAGTTGGACTTCAGTCAAAACTCCACAAATCATCTGACATTCATAAGCCCCTACTTGAACTGAAGTGCCACAATGTTTACTGAGGTCTCATGCAATAAGCACAGTTTAGAATGGGTATCCAATAACCCCCAGAAAGTCTAATTGTTTCCTTTCTTCTAGGCCCCTCTGGGGAAGAACTGGAGAAAGGCTAACAGTAAGAATTTTATCAAGGTCCATCCTCAGGGGAATTTGGCTGTCTCTTCATTTAAGGGGTACTGCATCTGCAAACTGGCTCACAGGCCAAAATTCCCTTTCACAACCAAATGAGGACTTTAATTTGAGAACTTTTCTGCATATACTGATTAAACAAAAATGTAATAGCTTATGTATTTCATGCTTGGAAATACCATGGTTGATTAACCAATAGTAAAGATCCATATGAGTCAAGCCAACATAAGATTCACTTTGCTTGTGCTGTCCATTTTGAGTCAAGCCATTATGGACATTGCTTTGTCTATGTTGCCCATTACAATAACACTTTGGTGATTCAGTGCTGGTACCTGCCCCCTGCTACTTCAGGATCCAATTAAACCCATTGCTTTTAATTCATCCAACTCAGCAGCAGCATCTCCAACCCTAAGGTATGGAACAAGGGAAAGATCGACAATTATTTAGCTTATACAATATACTCTACAATAGAGTCCATCACTGAAGAAAGCCAAGACAAGAACCCAAAAAGGGCAGGAACCTGGACACAGGAGCTGCTGCAGAGGCCATGGAGGGGTGCTGCTTAATGGCTTGCTCTCCATGGCTTGATCATCCTGCTTTCTTATAGAACCCAGAACCAGTAGCCCAGGGATAGCCCCACCTACAATGGGATGGGTACTCCCATATCAATTAGTAATTTAAAAAATGCTCAATATGCTTGCCTACAGCTCAATCTAATAGAGGGATTTTCTCAATTGGAGTTCCCTCCTCTCACATGACTCTACCCTGAGTCACATTGACATAAAATTAGCCAGTAGCACACGGTTTATCTTCCTACCTCAAAGATCCAGATTAGAAGTGGGTATTCTCTGTCTGGTGTAGTGGCACACATGTTTAATCCCAGCACTTAGGAGGCAGAGGCAGGCAGATCTCTGAGTTGGAGGCCAACATGGTATACAGAGTAAGCTTCAGGATATCCAGGATTACAGAGAGAAACCCTGTCTCGTAAAACAAAAAATTACCACTCCCCAAAACAACATAAAAAAGAAGTGGGCCTTCCCACTTTAAATGACTTAATTAAGAAAAAGTCCCTCACCTGTGTACCCAGCTGAATGGCTTTTAGATAAATCCAGATGTAGTCAACCAAGAATAGCCATCACAGAAGTTTAAAAAAAATATAACAAAGTTTTCTTTATTCTAAGACTTAGTCATTCAAGTAAAACACATAACCATGTAGTAAGGCCTGACACAGACCATAGAAACTGTGACCCGGTGACAAGTGTCTTGTCTCTCATCCTCAGGCCACACGGCTCTCTCTGATGGCTCTGATGAACCTGTTTAGACATTTTTTTCTTTTTAAATTCATCATGTCCACTTAAGGGACAAAGAACGAGGGAAACTGCAGAAACATCCCACTAGGTCACAGTCTCCCATGGGTCAGTGTGTCTTCACATTAACAGACTTGTTTTCCAAAGGACTACAGTTGTTTGTTTGTTTGTTTTTAAAGACTTTCACTCCACAGTACATTAAAGAGAGAATATATATTGGGATGAAAATGGCTATCTACTCAATATTTTATACACACGTGCGCATGCACACACATGCACGCACACACGCGCACACACATGCACGCACACACGCACACACACACACACACACACGGGGAGGACACACACATATGGAGGGAGAGGGGTTTGGGAGAGTTCCTCTGAGCTAAACTATTAAGAATGGCCTCATTTCACACTCCAAAAGTGAGCTTATGTGTCAGGCTTTTACAACTGTAGAACACTGCACTTGGACCCAGCAGAAACTCTGGAAACCACAAAAAGAATTTGCTCCAATTTGGGAAAACTCTAGGCAGTTAGCCACTCACCCACTCACCCAAAGAATAAGAGCTTTCTTTGATTTTTGCACTAATGGTAT
Source organism: Peromyscus californicus insignis (assembly GCF_007827085.1). Lineage (NCBI taxonomy): Eukaryota > Metazoa > Chordata > Mammalia > Rodentia > Cricetidae > Peromyscus > Peromyscus californicus. Next base: position 78,467,479 of record NW_026294573.1, on the reverse strand, counting down.
TTTACAGAGAGTAGGACATGAATCACTTCACACACTTCCACAAAACCCAAAGAATATATAAGCTCTGGCACTGACCTTGCCTGAGTGCTTATTTTGTATCATGGAAAAAAGATGGTTTTGTTCCTTTTTTAATTCTTCCACATAAAACATTCCTTGTGAAAGGTGTTACACCTAAAGTGCTTGGTAAAAGTAAAGCCTGACTGAGGTCATTGTTTTTCCTCGGAGGCAGCTGATTTCACCTATATGTTTCACTAAAAGAAAACTAACCATCAAAATTGAATATGGCTGGATGCGAACATGGTGATGTGTTCATATAATCCTAGCTCTCAGAAAGCTACTGCTGTGTTCAAAGCCAGTGTGTCTCAAGAATGAAAGGGAAGAAGGGATGAAGGCAAAAGGAGCGGGGGGGGGGGGGGGGGGGGGGGGGGGGGGGGGGGAGACAGGGAGGGAGTAGTAAAAATACACTTAATATATTTACACTCTATGATTGAATAGTCCAAATCTTGAGATAACTCCAAGGTAACAGCTCAAACAAAACAAACAAAAAAAGGAAAACATTCCTACATGAAGACGTTTGGTATAGCATGGGTTACTGAATGTTTAAAAAGTACATCACTTTAGTAGTTTAACAATGGTCTTTCATCTGATTGAGTCTCGTATTGACTATGAAGACACAGAAAGCATAAGAACTTGCAATTACCAATGAGTAGAATATAGAATGCTTACATATGCATGTGTATGAAAACAAATTCAAGGGAAACACACACAAAAATAGTAATATTAGGACAGCAAAGTTTGGCTCCTGTTTAACACTTGTAGTCAGTCAACCTCTTCCTTTAGTCACATGGGAGGGATTCTGCTTTGGACCCAACCTGCTACATATTTTACAAATAGCCTTGGATGTTGTATGCACCTAACCACATCAGTTTCACAGAGAAAGCTGGATCATTCTGCTGGACAGTTTTCTATCTAGATGTAGAGCAAAGAAAACAGGATACAGAATGCTTACTTACAGCAAAGGTTATGAGTGTTTGTAGCAAAAAGTCACCATACTTCAAGTAATAAATCTGTATTATTCAGGGTTCTCTAGAGGAACAGAATTTACAGAACGAATCTCTTTATCTATTTACATGCACATACACATGGGATTTATTAGAATTGCTTACAGGCAGTGTGGTTCAGCTAATCCAATAACAGCTGACTATGAATGGAAGGTTCAAGAATCTTACTACTAGTTTAGTCCATGAGACTAGATAAGATGTCTCAGCTAGTCTTCAGTATATCCTGAAAAAGTAGGTTCTAATGCCAGTGAAGGAATAGATTTGCTAGCAAAAAACGAGAGCAAGCAAGCAGGCAAAGAGATCTTCCTTCTTCCATGTCCTTTACATATAGACTGCCAGCAGAAGGTGTGGTCCACATTAAAGGCAGATCTTCCCACCACAAAAGGTCTGGATTAAAGGTGTATTTTCCCACCTCAAAGATACAGATTAGAAGTGAGTCTTCCCACTTCAAATAAGCTAAGAAAAAATTTTCCAGGTCTGTCCAGCCATTTTGGGTTTTAGTTAATTCCACAAGTAGTCCAGTTGACAACCAAGAATAGTTATTACATCATTTAAGTGAAATGAAGTAGTGAGTATACTAGTTAAACGGCATGAAAGGGTCTGCTACCCTTTACCCTGACACCTATTCAACTACCTAAGGCAACTGCAGGTACCACCATTTGGTGGATTCAATAGTAAAACGAGGCCCAAATAGAAACTTCTCAAGTAATACATATTAATTTCTCAAAAATACTCTAACTTCTTTCATCCTGTCAATAGCTCCATGAGGTTGTCTCAGTTTTTCAGTTGAAGGACGACCACAGAAGAGCTAAGATGTACCCCAAGCTTACAGAGCAGTAACAAATGTGTATTCCATGAGGGTATACACTTAGGAGGGACTTCATTCAAAGCATTCTTCCGAAGACAGTGGGTTGCTCCTCAATGGCGTTCTCACTACAACTGCAGTGTTACTTATACAACTACAGTAGTACAGGACAGACTACACATCCCTGCTCTTAACTTACAAAGATTGGTTTACTACTAAAAGTTCCTGTAGCTAGTTGGGATCTAGAACATCTCACAAGGGCCCCAATGTTAAATGCTTAGTGTCCAGCTTAGGTGTTTTGCCAAAGTTGTTGTGGCTCTGTCCTTAAAGGGGACAGTGAGACCCAGTGCCTCTTCAAAGCCTCCCTTCTACTGAGTCACCGGCATCTGCACCACCACACAGCTCCTACCATGATGTTCAACCACAGCACTAGCAACCTAAAAAGCAACAGCTCTACCTGATCAAGGACTGGAACCCCAAAGTCACTATTCAAAATAAAGATTTCCACTTTTTTTTTTTTTTTGACTTTTTGAGACAGGGTTTCTTTGCATAGCCCTGGCTGTCCTGGAACTCTTGTTCTATAGATCAGACTGGCTTCGTGCTCACAGAGATCTGACTGCCTCTGCCTCCTGAGTGCTGGGATTAAAGGTATGTGCCACCACTACCCAGCTTCCACTTCTTTTGTTAACAGCACTAGGAAAACACTGTATCATTGAACTACATCCCAGATTCAACCTTTCCACTTTTTAAATGGAGTCCAACAGGTATTTTGTTAAAGTAATAAAAAGGAGAGGTAACCAAAGGATCATCGACACACTTCATTTTCACCAATTACTGATTCTTAATACTCAGAATACAAGTCTATATAAAATACACAGGAGGGTGGTAGAGGAAGGGAGGAAGACTGACAGTGACAGAGACACAGAGACAGGCTGACTGGCTAGAAAAGTAGTTCTGTAGAGCTAAGTCAAGTCAAACACCTACTGTTTGGATAGGAATACTCACTGAGTTGACTTAAGAATCCTTTAAAATTATTAGTGCCAACTGGACATTTTCAAGTGCAACTGGATACTTCCAAGTGCAGCCACAGAGGAAAGTACGGGTAGGCCCCAGGATGGTACTGAATGCTGTTAAAAACTCAAAGAAGACCTCAGCAAGTGCTTGATGAGGGGGTTTGTTAATTTGAAATTGAGAGTTTCACAACACCAACAGTAAAGAGTCCTAGGGAGAAAGTTCTTTGACCCTCTGCCCAAGTAACCAGCATGACTGCAAAAGGGGGCTGAAACAGTACAGGAATTGACCTCAACTTAAAAGATGTGACAAAAAATGGTTCCAGGACCCACGCCCACCGCTGTAGATAGAGCCTAAGGGATGCTAAATGGGAAGTTGCACTGCTTATGCTTCTACCCCTGAAACAGAGCCTGCAGACCCTAAGAGGTGCAAAACAGGGACCTGGAGACTCAGACTAGGAAAAAAAAAAGTGTGGTAAAGAAGTCTACAAGGGCGATCCTCAAAATCCTGCACCCTGGAAGAGGGGAGACCAGGAGGGTATGTGGGAAAGCACTGTGTGCTGATGGACAGATTAGGGGAAACACACAGGCAGGATCTCCCCAACCAGCAAGAAGCACTGACCAAGAACATTCAACCCAAACACTAAACAATGCACATTCCTTTCAGCTGCCCATGAAACATTCTCTAAAGTCAACTATGTATTATGACACAAAACAAGCCTAAAATTATAGCAAACTTAAAATAACATCCTGCATCTTATCTTGCCACAATGGAAGAGCTAGGTATCAACAACAGAACCCACAGACAGTAGATAAGCTTGTGTATAATAAATAAGGCCCCACTGAGTGATAACTGGGTCAAGGAAGGAATCAAGAAGAAATGTTAACAATTCCAATAACTGAATGAAGCCGGGCATGGTAGTGCATGCCTTTAATCCCAGCATTCAGGAGGCAGAGGCAAGTGGATCTCTGTGATTTGCGGCCAGCCTGGTCTACAAAACGAGTTCCAAGACAGCCAAGGCTGTTACAAAGAGAAACCCTGTCTTCTCAAACCACCAAAATAAAAAGAAAATCAAACAACAACAACAAAAATCATTAATGAAAACACAACATCCCAAAACCTATGGGACACAATGAAGGCAGTCCTAACAAGAAAAGTCCATAGCACTAACTGCTTACATTTAAAAAAAAAAAAAAAAGGAAAAGAGAAAAAAAAAACTCAAATTAGTACGTTCTGATATACCTAAAGGCTAAAGAGTTGGTTCTTTGTAAAGTTTGACTAAGCTTTAGCCAAATCAACTAAAATAAAAAAGGATCCAAATTATTAACAAGGAGACATTACAACAGACATCAAGAGAATTCAGAGAATCATAAGGATATTTAAAAAAAAGTTACATGCCACCAAACTGGAAAATCTAAAACAAACAGATGGATTTCTAGATATGCATGCCTAATCAAAGCTAAATCAAGATGAAACAAATAATTTAAATAGAACCATAACATCCAACCAGATAGAAACAATTATTAAAAATCCCCCAACTGAAAATAGCACAGTACCAGATGGATGAATTAAGCACAGAATTCTAATGGACCTTCAAAGAACTCATATAAATACTTCTCAAATTATTACACAAAATAGAAAATTACGGAACATTTCTTAGTTTTTACAAAGCTAGTATCACTCTCATTCCAAACCTAGTCAAAGATCTCCCCACACACAAGAAAAGAAAATCATAATCCAATCTCTCTAATGAATAAGAACACAAAAATTCTCAGTAAACCACTTCCAAACTGAATTCGAGAACACATCACAAGGATCAGCCACCATGATCAAGTTTATTTCATCACAGGGATAGAGGGATGGTTCAATATATACATATAAATAAATGTAATCTACCACATAATAGACGGGAGAACAGAAATCTAATGATTATCTCATCTCTTTAGATGGAGAAAAGGCCTTTGATAAAAATCTAACATACTTTCATAAGAAAAGTGCTAGAGTATCCAGGACTACAGGGGACCTATCTCAACCTAAGAAAGGCAACATATACCAAGATCACAGCCAACATCATCCCAAATGGGAGAAAAAAAGAAAACAACAATAACAAAAAGCATCTATGCCCATTCTCTTCTATCCTATTCAATATAATACTGGCAATCTTAGGGCAAAGAACAAGTGAAAGAGATAAAGAGGCTATAAATATGAAAGGAAAAAAAAAGTATCCTTGTTTATAAGTGATATGATTCCACACAGAAAAGACCCTAAAGACTCTACCAGAAAGCTCCTATACCTGATAAACACATTTGGCAAAGTAGTAGGATACAAAATTAACACACACACACACACACAAAAGTAGCCTTCCTAAGTTAAGTACAAGAAAAAAAAATCAGGCAAACAACTCCCTTCACCACAGCCTCAAAACAAACAAACAAACAAACAAAAAACCTTGGAATAAATCTAAGGAAGTGAAAGACTTTTTAAAATGTTCAAGAAAACATTAAGACACTGAAAAACAAAATTGAGGAAGATACCGGAAGACATATGTGAGAGAGCTTAAAACTCCAGGGAGTGTGCATTCCCCATTCTTACTTCCCAGAGGTCAGTCTTTGCCACCTGCTAGGGATGGGGACATTAGGTGGGAATGAGTATACAGACAAGCTCCCTGGCAGGGCTCTCCTCTGCCCCCCCTGCTTCATGTTCATGGACTGGTAGGAAAAATATTGTGAAAATGGCCTTCCTACCAAAATTAGTCTACCAATACAATACAGTCTCCATCAAAACTGACACAATTCTTCACAGAAATAGAAAAATAATCTTAAATTCTATTTGGAAACTCAAAATACCCAGGAGAACTAATACTACTGGAGGTATCAACATCTCATATTTTAAAGTATACTACAGAGTTATCACAATAAAAACAACATGGCACTGGCATAAAATCAGGCACACTGATCAACAGGAGGGGACTATGGTCCACAATCCTTACTGCTACCCAACTTTTGACAAACAAGCCAACAAGATACTGGAGAAAATACATCCTCAACAAATGCTGCTGCTCAAACTGGATAGTGTTATGTAAAGGAAATCAGATCCTTATCTGTCACCTGTACATAAATCGACTCCAAATGGATCAAGGACCCTGACATAATACCTCATTGATACCCTGAATCTGATAGAGGAGAAAGCAGGGAAGGTACTTGTGCTTATGGGCACAGGAAAGGGCTTTCTGAATAGGATTCTGGTAGCATAGCCATTAACACAAACAAGTAAGACCTCGTTAAGCTAAAAAGCTTCTGAACAACAAAGCACACCATCATTTGAGGGAAGACACAGCCTAATGGGTGGGTTGGGGAGACCTTACAGCTATACGTCTGACAGAGGTTAGTATCTAGAATACACAAAGAGCTCAAAACAAAAACATCAAGAAAATCAACATATGAAGCATAGACCTAAATAAACAAAATATTATGAAAAGATGAACTACAAATGGTTAAGGAACATTTTTTAAAAGATGTTCAACATCTTTAGCCATCCGAGAAATGCAAATTAAAACTACTTTGAGATTTCACCTTACAGTGAAGGCAGAATGGCCAAGATGAAAAAAGCAAGCAAGGAAGGGACAATAAATGCTGATGTAGATACGGGGAATGGTATTTTACTGCTGATAAGAGTATAAACTGGTGTATCCACTATGGAAATCAGTCTGAATACTCAAAAAACTATAATCAGCTTGTCTTAGTTTGTTTTTTGATTGCTGTAAAGGGACACCATGACCATAGCAACTCTTATAAAGGAAAACATTTTACTGGGGCTGGCATATAGTTTCAGAGGTTTATTCCATTATCATGATGACAGGAAGCATGGCAATATGCAGACCTCCACAGTGATACACTTCCTCCAAGGCCACACCCAATCCAACAAGGCCATGCCTCCTAATAGTGCCGCTCCCTATAGGCCAAGCATTCATACAAGAGTCTACGGGGGCTATTCCTATTCACACCACCCATGTTCTACTCCCTGGCCCTCATAGGTTTGTAGTCATAACATAATGCAGAAATGTATTCAGTCCAACTTCAAAAGTCCTCATAATCTATAACAGTCTCAACCTTGTTTAAGAGTTGTCCCTTCTGAGATTCATGAAATCTCTTAACTGTAATACCCCGTACAATCAAAATAAAAAAGCAGATCACATACTTTTAACATACAATGGCACAGGATATATCATTCCAAAATGGAGGCGGCAAGGAAGCATGGTAAAGAAATAATTGGACCAAAGCAAGGCCAACAACCAGCTGGGCAAACACCAAACTCTGCATCTTCATGTCTGATGTCAAAACACTCTTCAGATCTCCAAAAGCCTTCAGCTTTGTTGACTGCAACATACTTCTTTCTCTTGAGCTGGTTCCACTCCCTGTTAGTAGCTCTCAGCAGATATCCCATTACTCTGGCATCTCCAACATCTTGGGGTCTCCAAGGCAATTCAGGCTTCACTGTCACAGCTTCACAAATGGCTTCTCTGGGCCTCCATGCAGGTACACTTGACACATGCCTGGCCTCAGCACCTTTCCTTAGTCAAGGAGGGCAATTCCGTAATTTCTTTATTGTATCCTTGATTCTAAAAACAGAACCACGTGGCCAAAACTGCTGCATTCTGCTGCTTTCTGGGGCTGGAGCATAGTCTCCTCGTTCAATTACATCTTCACCAGCTTTCTCTTTTTTGATGGTTACCTTCACTGCCTAAGCTTGGCTGTTCTGAAACTTGCTCTGTAAACCAGGCTGGCCTTGAATTCAGACATCTGCATGTCTCTGTCTCCTGAGTGCCAGGATTGAAGGCATGTACCACCACACCTGGTCCGAACCTGTTCTTTAATTCCTTTTCACTAGTTGGAAGCTTAGCTGGGTGGGATCTTGCCCTGAGGTCTCCATTCCCTTTACTCCATTTAACATGAGGCTTTTTAAAATCTGTTTATCTTCTTGAACACAGGATTTAGCTCCATTTCACTTCTCAGAGCCCCTTTTCTCCTCAAATTGTACCTTCAGTATTTTTCCTTGCTTAGCCTGTGCCTTTCCATTATAGATCTTCATAAGAGTGAATGCTAACAACCATACAACAGAATCAATACTAAGCTGTTTTGAGATTTCCTTTGCTAGCAGAATTAATGAAAAACTCTTCCATTTACTCTCAGAGTTTTCAGACAAGGGCAAAAAGCAGCCATTTTTTTTTTTACCAAAATATCACAAAACAATCCCTAGGGAAACATACTAACATTCTTCTCTTGACCCAGGCTCTCAAAGTTCAAATCAACCTCAGCACCACTGCCTTCCATGATCCTACTGATATAGCCCATTAGGCCCCACATAAAACATTCAACTGCTTTTCTAATCCAAACTCCCAAAGTCCACATTCCTCCAAACAAAAGCATGGTCAGGCACCATGACAGTAATACCCCAGTCCCCGGTACCAACTTCTGTCTTATTTTGGGTTTCTATTGCTGTGAAGGGATACCACGACCACAGCAACTGTTATAAAGGATAACTGGGTTTAGATTACAGTTTCAGAGGTTCAGTCCAGTACCATCATGGCAGGAAGCATGGCAGTGTGTAGGCAGACATGGTGCTAGAGGAGCTGAAAGTTCTACATCTTCATCTGCAGGCAACAGAAGCAACTGTGTACTGGGCATAGCTTGAGCATATATGAGTACTCAAAGCCTGCTGTGACATGTGTCCATTGTGACACACTTCCTCCAATATGGCCACACCTCCTAATAGTGCCACTCCCTATAGGCCAAGCATTATACACATGAGTCTTGGGGGCCATACCTATTCAAACTACTACATAGATCTACCACAAGATAAAGCTATTCTACTTTTGGACAAAGACCCAAAGGACTCTGTATCCTACTATAGAGATGACTGCTCATCAATGTTCATAGCTGCTCTTCTTACAATAACCAGGAAATGGAAACTACCTAGATGTCCATCAACAGAAAATGAAGTATATTTACATACTGGAATTTTAATCAGCTGTTACAAAAAAACATGTTATGAAATTTACAGGTAAATGAAATAAAGCTAGAAACAATCATTCTAAGTGAGGTAACTCTAGACCAAGAAAGACAACCAGTTCATGTTTTCTCTTATTTGTGGATGTTAACTTTGAATCTTCAGATGTGTGTTTTTTATTGAAAACACCCATAGATGTTAGAAATTAGTAAGGGGGAGTGGGTTTTCAAGGGAGAATATATAGAACATGGTTGTATAAAGGGTTGAATAATGAAACATGAAGTAATGAATTCAAGTGGAGGATGGAAGTGCTGGGCAGAGGAGGGAAAACAGAGAATAAATAACACTAAAGACCTTTAGAAAAAGTCATATCGAAACCTACAAATGTAGAAGTGCCTATGTGTATGTACACACACACACACACACACACACACACACACACACACACACACACACGAGTGTTAATGTGGAGTTACACTGTATGGGGAAGACAACAGACTTATCCATGCACCATTTGTGAGACAGGTGCTACTATATCCTGCTGACATACTGACTATGGTCCTCAAGACCTTGAGCAGTAGGCACAACAATTTTTATCATTCACATTATACAAGTGAGATACAATGACCTGGACAGTTTCCCAAATTCTCACTTCTCATTCTCAGCTCCCACAGCCATTTCCTTTAGGCTGGACATACATGGTTGTTTCAGCTAATCGACTGGTGAATGGAAGGGATCCAACAGATTCAATGCTTATTTCCCAGGACTTCCAATCCTTCCCTACTTGTAGGTGGAAGAGGATTTGTAAATCCACAGCAATATTGCTGTCTTGTACCCAGGTCTAAGCTGGGAAAGAAACAAATCCCTTGTTCTTACACCACTATATGGCTGGGTGTCTGGGTGGAAGGAGAAGAGAGGCACACAGACCTACTCTGAAATATAGAGAAGAGAGGCAGAAATGAGCTTTGGTCATTATGGTTAGCTATTTGCTTAATGAAAAGTATTTAATAAACTTTGAAGAAACATTTTTTTTTTTGGTGAAAACAAACGTTTTTAAAGATAGAAAAAGGTCTTGATGATAAATGAAAAGCATAATGAACAACGGCCAACTCACTGAATTGTAAAAAAAAACAAGGGCATGGGAAATTCCTTAGCTACTGGTACTTAACAGCCATTATTTTCTAATAATATAGTAGTAAATAACAAATATATAAAGCATGAGTTGTGTAGCTTCTTAATAAAAAAAAAACATGCTTGGTAACTTATTAAGAGCCCAGGATTACAGATATCACCTAATCTAATTAGTAAAAGCTTGTCTATAAAAATAAAGACAAAAGATTAATGACAGAATGCCATGTCCAGAGCTGCAGGGATAGTCTTAATGAGATGAACTGGGCAAGGCTTGCTGGAGTAAGTAAATTAGCATAATGGATCAAGTAAGTACTAATGAGACATAACCAGATGACTTTCCACCTCACTTTTCCAGGGACATGAACTCCAGAGATTTCCTAACAGAACACATCATAAAACAAAACATAAATCATCTATACATTTCTTGAAACACTAAGAAAAGTCTGGGCCTTCCTTGGAAAAAATGACTCTGCCTGTCAATGAGACACCAGTAAAAGACAGAACTTTAATTTGTGACCTTAAAAAAACTTATGTATTTTCTCTCATACACACAATCTAGAATTAACCCTATACACAAACTCACACTTATGCAATATGAAAGCAGAAGGGGGTCTCTTTGGGGTAAGGAAAAAGGGGAAGAAGTCAGTAGGGATGAATGTGTGAAAACAGGCTCATTGCTTGCAACATTATCTAAATTAAAAAAAAAAAAAAAGAAAAAAAAGCCAGGAAAGGTGGCACACACTTATAATCCCAGCTGAGGCAAGAGGACTGCTACCAGTTCAAAGTGAGCCTGGGATATGGAGTAAGACTCCCTGTTAAGAACAAAATAAAAATCATGATAATAGTTTGTGAGTTTTAATCATAAGTCTCAAAGAATGAGTATCAAAGTAATTCCAACTTCCTCTATTAAAGCTGTCACTTACTGACAGTTCCAGTTCTGATCCCAAGTCTCTGGTGACCTACAAGGACTTGTCAGGATCAGTCTCAGTTACAGCAGATGTCCACAGTCAGAAGGGCACTGAGAACTTACCTATGCGTGCATGGACTTTACTCTCAAAACCCACATCCATAATTCTAAAATGTTAATTTAAAACAGTCAAGGAAGAAAACCATTTACTGGTACTAAAGGCTTTACTGTAATAAACCAAATATATTTACAATTTATACAAATGTTGAACCAACAAAATTACAAAAAAGAAAAAAAAAAACACAAGATGCAAAACCAAGAAACAAGTTCGTTGGAGACACCACCGCTCTACAGAGGACTCAACACGAAGTGAACTGCAAGGAACAGAAAAGTAAGCTCACAGTTGGGCAAGGTGTGACTGACTGGCAGCAGCTTGCTCCTCTATCCCACACTTGTGGCCTCTGTGTGGTTGTGGTGTCCAAAGGTAGACAGGTGACTGTCTATTGACAGACTTGTTGCTTCTCTTTGTAGACTCAAAGCAGTTCTGTGTCAACATTTGGAAACTGGTTTCTTCAGTTGGTTTGTTTTTGTTTTTTAATTATAACTTTTCTATTTCTACAAATTCCAAACATTTGGCCCAATTCAACTGTAAATATGAAGCCACAGTGTTTTCAGTAGATGACCTCATAAACGGTAGCCTTTTTGTCCCCTGAGCCAGTGACTATGTATTTATCATCCACAGAAATGTCACAGCTAAGTACTGATGAGGATTCTTTGGACTGTAAGAAAAAACAACAGGAAGAGAATGTTTAATGTGTTCCATTTCTGAAGCAACTTCATTAGTTATTTCAAAGGCCATAAGGTAGCACTTCCATACCTGGAATATGCTGGCTCCGTATGGTGTCCGCCAGGCATTGAGGAGGTTGTCTTTTCCAGTACTCACAAACCACTTGCCTAGAATTAGCAAAGGCACATGTAATTCCAAGAATATTAAAATTTCCCATTAAATAGAACATTGTTTTTAGTATGTATGTGTGTATGCGTGAAGGTGAGAGGACAGCTTTCTGGAGTTGGTTCTCTCCTTCCCCCTTGTTGAGACAGGTCTCTAGTACTGTTTCTATTGCTGCCCTATGAGTTTCTAGCTTCCATTCACCTGTCTTAGCTCACTGTAGGAGTGTAGGGATTACAGGTGCTTCCTAGCTCATCTAGCTTTTTAACATGGGTTTCAAAGATTGAACTCAGGTCACCAGGCTTGAGTAATAAGTACTTTTACCCATGGAATGATCTAGCTGGCTCGAAAGAGAGCTTTTTTTTTTCTTTTTTTGGTTTTTTTGAAACAGGGTTTCTCTGTGTAATAGCAATGGCTGCCCTAGAACTCTTTATAGACCAGGCTGGCTTGAAACTCACAGAGATCCACCTGCCTCTGTCTCCCAAGTGCTAGGATTAAAGGTGTGCACCACCATGTCTGGCTCAAAAGAGTTTTTTTTAACATATCAAGAGAAATATCCAAAGGGTTAGTCTATGATTCAAGCAAGTTTTAAATCTAGGCTCTTTGGTGTGATCTTGTTTGTAATGAAAACATTGTCAAAGGGCTGCGGAGATGGATAAACATGTGCAAGCATGTCCACGAATTCAGATTTCTAGCATGTGGCCTTGTATACTTGGAATCCAACCCCTGGAGACAAGTTGGGAAAGGGCATAGAACAGGTAGGCCTTAGGTACTTGCTGGCCATCTAGTCTAGCCAAAAAGACAAGCTCAAAGTTTAGTGAAAAGTCTTGCCTCAAAACCAAGATGGCTTCCACACCCACCTGAGCTTGTTTGTATACGTGTGTGTGTGTGTGTGTGTGTGTGTGTGTGTGTGTGTATGTGTGTGTGAGATAATACAATGAGTCATTTAATACTTTACTCGGCATCACAGTCATTTTCAGTCTTATGGAAAGAGTAAGAACAAAAAGAATTAAATACTGAACTAATGTGAAATGCCTGTCATATCAGATACATAAAGAATGTCTAATTAGTATCATCAGCTACACATTCACCCATCTATCCTCATAGCCAATGATCATTCACAGCACAAAGACAGTCTCTGTGTGGACTTTCCCTTCTCTGTTTTCATTCAGAGGAAAAGAATCTGGGTGCAGCCAACCATCCCTCTGACCCTCATTATAGTCAGTACATAGTGATTTCCACTATTTTTGAACACTACCAAGTACTCCCTACCCCAACCACAAACCAAGTGTGTGCTCAAAGCTTATTTCACTGCCTGCTGACTTTTTTCAAATTAACAAAGCAGGCTGAGACAGACATTACTCTGCTCTGAGGGGCAATAGAATTATAGAATAGAATTACTGCAACCAGCTGCATGGAGAGGAACATTTTCTTTTCCCCTAGATACCATCTCTAACCATATTTTTAAAAAGTATTTTCCATTTAGGCCATCTACAGCCTTGCAGCTGAACTCACCACAATAAGCAAATTTTAGGGACAACACGCAGCTCTCATGGAGGTGCAGCTGGTACTTGTCAGGCTTGTTCACATGCAGAACTTCCACGTTGCTGCTTTCCATCCCCACGGCAAGCCACTCCCCAGTTGGGCAGTATCCCAAGGAGAAGATCTGTTTATAAGAGGACAAGATCACTGATAATTTTACTCAATAAATTAAGAAAGTGAAAAGGCAGCAAGGGATGACAAAATGGAGGTTTAATCAGCCAAATCCAAACTGGGAAGAGGCATGAGATGCAGCAAAGTCCAGAATCCTCTATTGAACAAGTGGGAGACTAAATGGTTTCACCCATGCTGTGAAATAAGAAATCATCTTTGAGAATGGCATTAAAAGTCATCATACAAGCCGGGCGGTGGTGGCGCACGCCTTTAATCCCAGCACTCGGGAGGCAGAGCCAGGCGGATCTCTGTGAGTTCGAGGCCAGCCTGGGCTACCAAGTGAGTTCCAGGACAGGCGCAAAGCTACACAGAGAAACCCTGTCTCAAAAAACCAAAAAAAAAAAAAAAAAAAAAAGTCATCATACAGATATACTAACTGACATACTTGTGCAAGAAAATATAATGTCTAGGATATATAATCCAGTGTTTGGAGTGAGGATAGTAAAATAGACTGGCCAGGCACTGATAACGGCTTAGGCTAGGTAATGTGCACACATGTAACTCTGTATTTGATATAGGCCTACATACGTTTGACATTTATGAGCCTTTGAAATTTTAATAAGTTTAAAAATGGTGACCAAAAATAATATCCTGACTATTCTACAGAAGGGTAGAACAGGAAATATTATAAATAAAATATCAAAAGTCACCTAAAATTAGTATATGACAGTTGACACGATTCTAGAAAGAATTTCAATGAAGAATTGCCTGGATTGGATTGTCCTGTAGGCATGCCTGTGAAGGATTTTCTTAGTTGGGTTATTTGAGTGGGAAGACCCCCAAATATAAGTCACCACTTCATAGGCTGAGGCCTGGCCTGAATAAAAAGGACATAGAGATTGTACTAGTGTACGCACAGTACTCCCTTCCTCTCTGCTCCTTGACTGCGGATGTAATCTGACCAGCGATCTCAAACTCCTGCTGCTACTGTGACCTTATGACAATGATGGATTGTAACCTGGGATGGTTATCTAAAATAAACCCTTTTGCTTTAAGATGCCTTTGTCATGGGGTTTTATCAGAGCAACAGACGTATAGTTGTTTTTCACTTTTACCCTATTTTTTATTTTTTATTTATTTATTTATTTATTTTTTTTTTTGGTTTTTCGAGACAGGGTTTCTCTGTGTAGCTTTGCGCCTTTCCTGGAACTCACTTGGTAGTCCAGGCTGGCCTTGAACTCACAGAGATCCGCCTGGCTCTGCCTCCCGAGTGCTGGGATTAAAGGCGTGCGCCACCACCGCCCGGCTTATTTTTTATTTTTATTACCAGTAAACAAACAAGCAAATCAGTAAATCCTGAGTAAAAAACAAAACAACAACTCTACCATGAGGAAGACACCAGAAAAGAGCAAGTGCTGCTTTGTCAAGTAAGTCTAGATCCAGACACATGACATCTGACTACTTGTCCAAAAGTTACTATGTTTTCAAATTACTTTAAATCTCCAGTTAGTAATAGTAGCATACATCTTCAATCCTAGTACTCTGGAGGCTGAAGTAGTAGGTTAGGACTGTCTGGCGTTTGAGGCCAGCCTGAAGCTAGGCTGTTGCAGAATGAGACCCTATCCTAAAAAACAAAACAAAACAAACCCCCAAACAAACAACCCTATAGTTCTAGTCAGTCATGATATTTTTCTATTTAAAAACTTTTACACAATGTATTCTGACCATTTCCCCTCCCCCAACTCCTCAAAGATGCTTCCCATTTCCCTACCCTCCTCCTACCCACCTCCTCATTCTCTCTCTCTCTCTCTCTCTCTCTCTCTCTCTCTCTCTCTCACACACACACACACACACACACACACACACACACACACACACACACACACACACACACCACAAGCAAAACTACCAATAAGACAAAAATAAAATGCCCAAACAAAACAAAAGCACCCCCTCTACAAAACCCCCATGGAGTTTGTGTTGGCCAATTACTCTGAGGTATGGGGCCTGCCCAGTGTGTGGCAGATACACCTGGTGACCCTCCATTGGAGAAAACTGATTTTCCTTTGCCAGTGGTATCAACAGCAAATAGCTTCTTACTTAGGGATGGGACCCAGGGTCCACTTGCCCCCTCAGTGCTGGGAATTCACCATGATTGTTTTTAAGGTTAAGAAATGAGATAGGTATCCACATATTCTTAAACTCCTTGAAACAAATCAATATTCATTTCACTCTCATTCTGCATTTGATAGTGAGAATACACACAACAGACTATATATCCTGCTGAAGGAAACATGGGGCAGATGGGGGGGGGGTTGTAGGCTGTGGTTTTAAACCTGTTATTTTAAACTGAATGTAGATCTGTTTATCTGACTGCCCTCATGCCAGGGTGGGAGAATGCGCCATACAGACCCTCCTGACTCCACAGCAGGCTAGCGCCCAGCACTCACCTGTGATGTGAAGTCATGCTGCTGCAGCTGCCGCCCCTCTCTCAGGTCCCAGGACCTCACAGTGTTGTCCAAACCGCCTGTCCAGAGCTTGGTGCCATCATTAGAAATGTCAATACAGCTGGCTCCGTCTGTGTGGCCCTGGAATTGCCTGATAAAACAAACCAGACTGAATAATGATTTCCTGCCAGAGCTCAAAGTAAACACTGTTGTGTTGTTAGTTTTGGACTCACTGTGTGTCATCTCAGTGTCTGCTGGTGTGCAATATCAAACTAACCTTCCCCCGAGGAGCACAGGAAACAGCCCCTGCAGGTTCTGTTTCTTTTTTCAAGATCCAAGGCCTAAAGAAATGGAATGGCATTGCAGGCTGCTGCCAGAAGTCAAATATGCTACTAGGGCCTCTGATAAACAGACCCAGCGAAACTCTTCCCAGGTCTGGAAAAGAGTTTAAGTACTAAAAGACAATAAAGATAAACACAAAACCCAAATAATTTCCTTAAGGAACGATAAAAACCTGTCCTTCAGTGGCCAAGGCTTGAACCCACAGAAAGGAAAAGGCTCATTCCAAGAACACATTCATTCAGAAGAGAATTGACCAGCAGTGCCCTTCCTGCTAGCACAGCATGAGCTCTCCTGTGTACTCAGCTTTGCCATTCTGAATCAGAAAGGGCCTTGCATTAGGAAATGTGGACTCCCAGAGACCAAGGGTCAAGCAGGCCTCTTGACCTCAGAGGTGCTAGGCAGAGACAAAGAAAAGGACTGAGGACAACAGACACTTGCCAGATCCCACCCCCCATTGCAAGACTTTCTTTATAGGGGGCATTCATGCAACGTCCAAAGAGCATCCAAATCAACTGGGTGGCAGGGGTTTTTGACCTCTGGAAGGGCATGAGGCAACAAGTCAGGTTGGCCGTGGGGAGAGCAACATGAGCACAGAAGGGTCTGGGCTTGGCATGTGGGAGGGTACATGCAGTGACTCTCACAAACTTGACTCTACATGCTGAGCATGCACTGGCCAGGGCAGATCAGAGGTCAGGACCCACCTTCAGAACCAGGAAAGACCCAGCATAGAACTGCTTAGGAATTTCAATGCCAAGAAGGTCCTTTCTTTCTCTAGGCCCCCCATACCTTATTGCCACAGAGCGCCAAGCTTAGAATTTAAAAGTGTAAGGGAAGGAAAAATCACCACTGCTGCCTCGAATTCTTAGCCAAGATATGAGCCAGAAATCTTTTTCTCAGAAGCTCAATCACTACTTCAGATCCTGTCCCAACTAGTCCCCTCATCCCACATGCCCAGTATTCCTGCTGTTGCCCAGTAAGTGGACCTCAACAGTGCTAACAGGCCTCTCCATGATCACCCCAGGCTGAAGGAGTCCTTGTGGTACCTTTCATCTCTTCAAACAATTGTCACAACCTTTTCCTTTCATCCTAACTTCTCATCACCTTTTCAACTCAGTTAATTATTAGTTCTTCATTCCAAACATGTTTCCCTATCAGCACTAGATGGGTACTCCTCCAGCCTCCCCCTCCATGCACACCCTAGTGTGACTGCCAAGTTGTTGACTGTTGAGAATATGCTGTGTCATAGGAGATACAGGACTCTGTCACAGAGCCACTGGCCACACTGGACATGGTCAGTCCAAACTAAAAGACATATACCCCACCCCACCCCCACATGTATGATTGGTGCTTCTCCAGGGAGCCAGCACAAAGAATGCCAGGTCTGACTACATGACCAAAGCAAAGTAACTTCTGTGCCTGGGTTCCTCATCTATAAAATAGAAGACAGCAGTACAGACAGCCCCGACTTAAAATCCCAGTTTCTACTTCCTAAAGGCTGGGGTTACAGGTCTTTACCACTACACTTAAGTGCTTTCTCTTAAAAATAGTTTTCTGGAACACCTCTGGCATGAGCACTAAATGGAGCCAGACTAGTTGCTGAGGGAAGAGGGAGGATCTAGAAGCTTAGCAGAGGTCCATATATTCCCAAGAGCAACGGCCCTCATAGTTAGCTACAGAGAAATATAGATGTTTTAAAGCCATTTTGTGGTTTCAATTCATGGAAGCTCATTTTTAATGTTCTTTTGTTGTCTTGTGTAAGTAGATTTCTGTTTGCACACACCAGACTCTGGTCAAGCTCAAATCATCTAGACTGGAGGCCCTTGTATTGTCATTTATTCCACATTATATTGTTCTTTGACAAAGCCAGATCTTCCATTTCAATGTGAACCAAAGAACGGGAACATGAAGGAGATACGGTATTGGTGACACTCTGGCATAAGGCAAGACTGCTCTCCTCATTCACAGCTGGCCAGTTTGCCCTTATATCCACACTCAACAAAAAGCAGCCTCTTAATTGAGGCTTCCCCTAGGAAGGACACTGTACTCACCTCACCAGGGTCTGGTTGTGCAGGTCCCACACTGCGATGTTGCCATCACTGCAGCATGAGAAGCAGACTTTGGAGTCAGGGCTGATGGCCAGGGCATAGCAGGCAGGGGCTGAGGATGTCAGCTCTGCCTTTATGCGGGGGGTTGGAGCTGCCAAGTCCCAGATGGATAGAGTACTGGCTTCCCCTCCCACTATGAGAGTACAGCCATCAGGTAGCAATTTACAGGAACGGATGTAGTTATCTCTATTCTGTGAAATAATAGAATGTAATCACTGTAGAGCATTGCCAACTGATAATACTGTGTATTCCTAAATGCTGTTCTGGTTTTTAACTTCAAGAGAGGCGTTTCATGGACACTCTGTTCTACAGGAAAGATCAGGGTCCAACTGTCATTGTCTTTTCCCCAAGAGTAAACAAACTCATAGGGCTGCTCAACCGTGTTCCTGATTTCCAAGTGCATAGACAGACCCAAAAGCATACAGGTGGAAGGCAAATGTCAGTATACTTCTCTCCCTATGGGGAACAGGTTTCCTCACCAACATTTATGGTTGGATAGTGCAGATTATGTGGTAGTACTGTGTTCCCCGAAATACTGTGCACTCTAATAAACTTATCTGGGGTCAGAGACAGAACAGCCACAATATTAAACATAGAGGTTAGGCAGTGGTAGCACACGCCTTTAATCCTAGCATTCCAGAGGCAGAGATCTACCTGGATCTCTGTGTTCAAGCATGGTGATTTACGTCTTTAATCCCAGAAAGTGAGCCTTTAATCCCAGGGAGTGATGACAGAAAGCTGAAAGGTATATAAGGCATGAAGACCAGAAACTAGAAGCATTTGGCTGGTTAAGCTTTTAGGCTTTTGAGCAACAGTTCAGCTGAGAGCCATTCTGGATGAGGACTCAGAGGCTTCCAGTCTGAGGAAACAGGATCAGCTGAAGAACTGGTAAGGTGAGGAAGCTGTGGTTTGTTCTGCTTCTCTGATCTTCCAGCATTCACCCCAATAACTGGCCTCAGGTTTGATTTTATTAATAAGTACCTTTAAGATTCATGCTACAAGACCCACCAAATCTGCTTTTGTTTTTGATGCCCAATAACTAATGAGTACTTATCTAAGAATTTAGTGGATTGGTTTTCTCAATATTAGCATGGCTAATTGAGAGAAAGAAAGGGGCGGGGGGAGAAACACAGACAGACACAAACATGCATACCAAGTCTTTAAAAGATCTGCCCCTCTTGTCTGAGAATAACATCTTAACAGATAAGGAGAGGCAGGGCAGCCCAGTCTGCTTCAGTCTGCTTAAGACCAACAGCACAGATCTAACAATCCTAAGGCAAATGGGTGTGTTTAAGCTCTTGATGGGGGTTGCTAGGTGCTTTGAGAGACAATTCTTTCTGTTCCTATCTTACTGAATCTATGGTAGGAAAGCAAAACTATCTCCCTCACCTCCTCAACAATACCAAACCTGTTTGGAAGGGTTTTCATGCCATATTAGCAAATGTGTTGTTTTGATATTTATCTGGAGTTTACAGGAAAATTTAAAGGTGAGTAGATTGCAGGGATCAGAGTCCATATTATCTGCTTTTCTTCTACTCCGTGGGACACTGTCTTAGGAAACATGTCTACAGGGTGAGCGCCAAACCACTGGAAAACATCTCCAAAAATAAACCCATCCACACTAGGATTTAACCCTCATAGTAGCAGTAACTGAACCCTGCCCAATTTGGGGGAGGGGGAGGGGCTTGAGCAGCTAACACAGAAAACAGAGGGGATTCCAGTCCCTCCTGACAGAAGTGAAGCTCAGGCCCCTCATGCTCGCTCACCAGGCAGTCCAGCTGAGAGACGGGGCTCTTGTTGCCAGGGTGGCTGATGTCCCAGACCTTAACGCAGCCCTTGCCACCCGTGTACACGTGCCTTGTGGGGTTGCTGATGGTCACCGCGCACACCACCTCCCCATGGTTGAGGGTGTTGATCTGCCGAGCATGTCGGGGGATCCCGGGTCCAATGAGGGCATCAGGGGGAAAGGGGACAGGCTGCATCTGGCCATCGGCAGTAACGTGGAAAGAGTACGCTCTACATGAAAGAAAATAAAAACACACTTATCACAAAGGGAGCCATAGCCTGGAGATGGGGAAAGGTGGGGGCTTCCTTGCCAAGGCTTTTCCTTCTGAAATGAAAGTAAGTCGAAGTATTTCCTAATGCAAAACACTTAAAAGTCTACATTCAAGCTATTATTTTTATAATGCTCTAAACCATATAAACTGTTTTAAATATTTTAATATATAAAATTGTTCTTATACATTTTACAAAGCATTCTCTCAAATCTCACTATAAAAATGTGTGTCTAAACTGATATAGCCTTCCACATACCTTATACATGATTTCTTAGTATAATTTAAAACACTTAAGATAAAGCCTTTAAGAACTCTAATCACACAGTAAATAATGTCCCTCAATATTAAAGCGAGGAAAAGAATACAGCTTTTGGGATTGGAAGGATGCTCAGTGGTTAAGAGCATAGGCTGCTCTTGCAGAGGACATGGGTTCTATTCCCAGCTTACATGTGGCTTATAAACATCAGTAACTCTAGTTCTAGGGGATCTAACACCCTCTTTTTGCATCCCTGAACACCACACACACACACACATACATACACACACACACACACACACACACACACACACACACACACACACACACACACGGTACAGTAACACATATACATAAAATAATTAAAAAATTAAAAAACAGCTTTTTACAACATATTACTTTAAGCTTTTGACTCAAACCCCTTTTGTACAACCAAGAAAAAATAAAAGAGATTCTTATATCAGATGACAGACATTTCCTACCCAGTATTTTCTTATATTTACTTGAGAACCACCAACCCCAGTTTTATCTGGAGGCAAAACACCCAGCTAAAGGAGCATCTTCCAAACTTCATATTAGCCATAGTACCACATGCTGTACAATGAGAGGCAGGCAGAACTTGCTGAGAGCATTTGCAACTTAGTTCTTCACTTGAAAGAAAAGTAGGAGAGGCAAATGTAGCTAGAGAGCTTCTCTCCGGGTCTGCCAAGCCCCTGCAGTCCCACAGCCCACTTATAAAATAAACACACAGAGACGCTTATATTATTTAAACTGTTTGGCCTAATAGCTCAGGCTTCTAGCTATCTCGTTCTTACATCTTAAATTAACCCATATCTATTAGTCTATAAGTTGCCACGTGGCTCGTGGCTCACCGGTATCTTAACATGTTGTTTCTCATGGTGGCGGCTGGCAGTGTCTCTCTGCCTTAACCCTCCACTTCCCAGAATTCTCTTCTCTACTTGTCCCGCCTATACTTCCTGCCTAGCTGCTTGCAAATCAGCATTTTATTTATACAGAGCGATATCCACAGCAGGCAAATATCTGAGAACTTTCTTCAAACTTTTCTGTGAACCTAAAACTTATATCTAAAAATTAAAGTTTATAACATTTTCAAAAGTGAAGCAAAGGAACTGGGGATGGCACAGGGTTGAGCCCTAGCTGTGATATGAAGGCCCCAGGTTCTGTCAAGCAACACAAGAGATGCTTGTCCTTCCCAATGCCTAACTAAGCAAGCTGACGGGACTCAGGAAGTCCTTCAGACTAAAGGGCAACTTCGAAGATGGGAAGTAACTGTGGAGGGAGGTAGAAGATGCTGATGGGCTGGTACCTGTCCTGGGTTGCTGACTTTCGTGAGAAATGAAACTTGCATGCTATCTGTCTGCTGTTCTCTTCCCAGATACACACAGATGAGCCAGATCCTAGTGAAGAACTTTCATCTCTGGCAACAAAATTCAACATTTTTTTTCTTCCAATGTATTAAATTATTACTTACTCCCAAGAGCTAGCACACAATGGGCATCATAAAACACACAGCAAAGCTGGGCGGGTGGTGGCACATGCCTTTGATCCCAGCACTTGGGAGGCAGAGCCAGGAGGATCTCTGTGAGTTCGTGAGATCCAGGATAGGCACCAAAACAACACAGGAAAACCTTGTCTCGAAACCCCACCTCCCCCCCCACAAAAAAACCACACAGCAAAGACACTTTAGAAAATGGAAGATACAGTGTTTCCACTCCCATCCCAGGCTGAAAAGCACTGTTTCCTCTTATCTCAGCCATCACTAGATCTAGGAGTTTAAGTCAACCAGCATAAACAAAGCCTGCAGGATTTGTCCATTTCTGTAACCTTTTTGGGTAAGAATGAGTCCTTTCTGGAACTTGTCCTTGACATTTTGACACATGTAAACACCATGAATACTAACATAGCTCTTGAACTTTTATTCTGCTAATAACTCAATTTGTGCAAAATAACTTGGAACAAAACTGAAAACTGATACTCAACATCATGTCTCTATGAGACTGCACTTAAAATGCATATTTATTAGCCTGGAAATAAAAAATAGGTTACTATTTTCCTCCACAGAAGCAAAATATCAAATAAATAAAGTCTCTAAAAGTTTCGTTCCTGCAGCTAAAGGGAAGATCTTACATGTCCATTATCTCCTAGAAAACTGGCTCCAGCGGCCAAAGGAAAGTGGTTGTTTGTCCCAAGTTTGTTAACAATGCTGTTTTATAATGACTCCCACCGTGACCGAGAAAGAACGGTGGTTACTCTGGTGTTTCGGCTTTTTTTTTTCTCCCCTTGCATTACAGAGGATTGAAATCTAAAGCCTTACACATGATGGGCAAGCTCTCTACTGCTGAACTGTATCTCTAGCTCCTTTTAAAAATGTTTTTTGAGACAGAGTCCTGTAGCTGAAGTTATCCTGTTCCTGCCTGGCTCCCGCGGCCCTCAGACCCAAGCAAACACACAGAGACCTATATTATTTACAAACTGTATGGCCTAATGGCTCAGGCTTCTTGCTAGCTGTTCTTATATCTTAAATTAACCCATTTCTATTAATCTATAAGTTGCCACGTGGATCATGGCTTACCTGCATCTTAACACACTGCTTCTCATCATGGCGGCTGGTGGTATCTCTCTGCCTCAGCCTTCCACTTCCCAGAATTCTCCTCCCTGTTTGTCCTGCCTATACTTCCTGCCTGGCTACTGGCCAAATAACATTTTATTTGTCAATCAATCATCCACAGCAGAGTCCTACTAAGTCACCTAGGATGGCCTTGAATTTGTCATCTTCCTGTCACCTTCCCAATTAGCTAGGGTAGCAGGTGTGTGCCACCAGGCCTGGCAATCAGATAGTACAACTCAGTTTGAATAACTGAGCCACAGAATGGGAGCCATGCAGTATCACACACACACATACATACACATGCCTGCACTACCGCCTCAATGTTTACTTCTTCAATCCTCCAAATCAGTGTTTTTTTTTTAAATCCAATAAGACCCACTGTATTTTTTTTCTTTGAGAATTTTTAAAATTTTTATAAATATTTTTATTTTATAATTAATTTAATTTTACATATCAGCCATAGATTCCCCTGTCCTCCCTCCTCCCACCCCCCAGCCTTCCCCCTCCCCAACCCACTCCCCATTCCCACCTCCAATAGCTGAGGAGCCCCCATGGAACTGGACCAGGCCCTCTGGATAAGTGAGACAGTTGATGAGCTTGAACTGTTTAGGAAGTCCCCAGGCAGTGGGACCGGGACCTGTCCCTGGTGCATGAGCTGGCTTTTTGGAACCTAGGGCCTATGCTGAGACACTCTGCTCAACTTTGGTGCAGGGAGGAGGGGACTGGACCTGCCTCAACTGTATTCTTAACAATACAAAACCACATATGCATATTACAGTTATTTGAATAGAGACCCATATTACTTATTATGGAATATCTGCAGCTTCAATCAACTAGTACTATGTTGCCCTTGGAGACAAAACTGCCAAAGCACAGAGGTTTGAGTCTGTTATTCCTGTCCTAGAAGAATTCTGGACTTCAAATAACTGGTAGGGAAAAATCTAGTAGCAAGTTATGTAACCGTCTTATTTCATTTCTGTTGCTGTGATAAAATACCCTGTTACCAAGTCACTCAGGGGAAGAAAGGTGCACTTGGCTTGCAATTCCATGTTACAGCCCACTACTATGGGAAACTCAAGGAAGGAACTTAAAGCATCATGTCCAGTCAAGAGCAGAGAGAATAAACACATGGATCCAACCTCATTTGCTCACTTTCATCTAGTTTTTGTCTCTAAATACTACTGAAGACCTCCTGCCTAGGGAATGGTGCTGCTCAAAATGGGCTTCATATATCAATTAATAATCATGATAATCCCCCACAGACGTGCCTACAGGACAATCATATCTAGGTAATTCCTTATTAAGACTCTCTTCCCAGGTGATTCAAAGTGTATCTAGATCTACTAAATAGAGTTGCCTTATTAACACAGTGACCCCAAACACCAGGTACCATGACCAGGGTCCTAAAGTGACAAATGAGTATTCAAGTAATGTGGAAGAAATGTTCCCATAAAATAACACAGCTAGATTGCACTATTTTTTAAAAATGGTGGTTTAGGTGAAGAGAGAACCTACCCATCAAATTTCTGGCTACAAGAGCAAGGGCAGGGCATAGGCAGAGGCTGAATTCTCAGCCATCAATCAAAATGGGAGCTTACAGGTAAGAAAAAAAAAATTTGCATCAGGTGTCCTTCCAGAAATCCTAGATTTTCAGTGGGAGTCTACTTTATCTGCAATTAGAATCCTGCTGATTACAGAGTTAAATATTTCAGATTAATAAAGTATCTGTACCAAGTACAGATGGGAAAGATGTCTGCTAGTCTTTGAGAGACCCATTTCCCAGGTGTGTTTTTCTGACAACACAGGAGCCAGTAAGCTCATACTGAGGCAATTTAAAATGGATTCTCAGTGCAATGAGCACTGTGCACACCCATCTGCCCCATGGGAAGCCCAGATGGATGCTAATGTATCAGTCCTGGGTCCTGAGAGGAAGCAGGACAGCTCAATGAGCTGCAGAGCCTCAACAAATGAACAAACCAAGACACACAGGCAGTGAGCTCTCCTCCAGGGATCCACACGGAGAAGAGCAAGAGGAGAACAGAAATGGCTGGAATTAGTTATTCACCCACAAAAATGACAGGGACTTTCAACAACTCATGTTCTGACACTGTTAGAGACCCCAGAGGAGACTTATCTTCGCTATGGATGAGGAATTAGAAATAATGACACCAATCAGGGTAGAGAATTTGCAAACAATGAACAAAACTGTCCTTATTTATCTCTAGGGAATACATTTCTGGGCCCCAGAAGGATGATTTAAAAACAGCAACAACAAAAAACCATCACACTATAGTTTCCCAACACACAATCTATGGTGAATTTTAACTTATAAATCATTAAGAGTAAGACAGTAATAATGAAACAGAACAAGTATCACACATTCTAACCAAATCATGAGCATCACTACCTTTACACTTTTGAGTCCAAGACAGTAATAATGAAACAGAACAAGTATCACACATTCTAACCAAATCATGAGCATCACTACCTTTACACTTTTGAGTCCAAGACAGTAATAATGAAACAGAAAAAGTATCACACATTCTAACCAAATCATGAGCATCACCACCCTTACACTTTGAGTCCAAGACAGTAATAATGAAACAGAACAAGTATCACACATTCTAACCAAATCATGAACATCACCACCCTTACACTTTGAGCCCATTATTATTACGAACACAAACACCACAATGCACAGATCACAACAGATGACTTTGACTGGGATGGCACCACTCAGGGGCAGAGCTAAGGAAACCCTGAATTTGAGGCTAAGTGGAACAGTACAGTGAGACTGTGACCCCCTGTGTATACATTCAGTGTATACAGAGCAGAACCAATGGACAAGAGAACAACTGATTTCCCATGTGAAATGAAGCAAATCTACTACTCAGAATGCCAGAATCTAACTTATAATTGTCATATATCAAAACACACACACGCACATTCTTTCTCTCACCCCTACCCCCAATACATAAATAAAAGCTATTTATTTCAGACTGCACTTGACCTGAAACTGTAGATAAGTGAGAATTATTCTATCTATGAATATTTTTTAGACCTCAATTCCAGATGAAGTCAGACAAAAGGACGGCTTGATAATGTTTATACAAGTTTAGAGATAGGCAAAATTCACAGGTTATGGAATTGGTTACCCTCATGGCTGAAGTGACAAACAGGGCTTCTGGAGAGAAGGATTTGCATTGCTCCTCAATCTGAGCTGTTCTAAGGGGTAGGTATCACCAGTGAAAAGTAATCGAGGTGTATACACGATATGCACTGCTCTGGACCTATAATACACCTTTAAAATCGATTCCTTTATTTATTCAAGAAAAAGTAGAGGGAAGGTCTCCTAGCCAACTCACTCACTACATTAAGTCCATGACCAGGTTGAGATCCCAGACTGTTATGTTAAATGGACCTGACATGAGGCACTTCTTGTATAATATTAGAGGGACCAGCCTTAATATTATACATCCCAGGGGCTCAGGAGAGAGAACTACTAACGGCAAGGACTATTTTTGGGAAACAGAATCTCAGCACACCGAGCTCTATAGTCCACTTGCTTTACTTCCTCTGGGATAACATCCTATTCATACAGCTTCAGTTCTGTTCTCGTGCCTAGCTCCTTTCTTGCCTGATTTCTCTCTATATTTATCTACTGCTCCCTCTAAGTTCTATCTTAATTCTCTCGTCTTAATTCTCTCGTCTTAATTCTGCCTCATCTAGGTCCTTTTCAGCTTGTTCTTACCCAGCTAGTACTTCCCCATCTGACTCTTCCTCATCTTCCATCTCGTCCACACGTACTCTCTGGTCAAAATCCTTATCCCTCCCCGTTCTCCATCTCTCTGACCTCTCAAGTTCTTACCCATCTAGTTCTTCCATTCTCTTTTCTCTTCTCTGTCCCTCTGTGCCCTGGGAGTCCCGGTATATATACACTTACAAGCAATAATCCCTTGGCGGAATAAAGCCAAGTTTCCAGGATCAAATGGAAGGGTGATAAGAATCATATAGAAGGCCAGGCGGTGGTGGCGCACGCCTTTAATCCCAGCACTCGGGAGGCAGAGCCAGGCGGATCTCTGTGAGTTCGAGGCCAGCCTGGGCTACCAAGTGAGTTCCAGGAAAGGCGCAAAGCTACACAGAGAAACCCTGTCTCGAAAAACCAAAAAAAAAAAAAAAGAATCATATAGAGGGGCAATAACCATTAATTATCATTTGTAACCCCAAAGGGAAGTGACCAATGAGGAATGAATTAACTAAAGGCTAAATTTGGGTAATATCTAAGAAGAAAGATCTTATGTGCTCAACAAGAGTCTTAAATGTGATTGGTAGAAAATGTTAAGAATCTATAAGTTGCTAGGTCAATGGGAGAAAATAAAACTGCCTTTTTTTTTCCTGTGGCTCATATCTGTCCAAACTATCTGCCATTTTTCTGCAGGGTGGGGAAAAGTGTGCTCAGTTGCTAGGCAACCTGTGTCCAGCTAGATGCCTCTGATGATAGTTAAAGGGAGATCTAGAACTAGAGGTAAGACTTGGGAAAGGAAGAAGTTAAGCTTAATCTGCAAGGCCCTCTCAAACAGGTTGCCTGGATGCTTAAGTCTGTTCTTAGAGAGTACAGAGATATCTCTGATAAGGTACTTTCCTCCATCTGGGGATAGACCTGGCCAGATGCTACCAACGATGATAATTACAGGGAGGCTTGAACTGGGGTTCAGGCTGAGCATAGCTGTTAGCGCAGAAGGTTATCTAAACATTTCTAGAAGTGGTTAGGTAAGGAGTTAGAGGTCTATAAAGTTAGTAAGGCTGTAAGAAAGGGGGGTCCAAGCTAAATTGTGTAAAGCTATTGCTTAACATCCACCTGACCTAGGCGGTGTCTCCTTGTGGAATTTACTTTAAATCAGGAGACTTGCATGTGGACTGTTATTACTGGTAGTCCTTGAGAGTGGCTAAGGGTGATATCTGATTCCAGAGGAAGCCTTCCCTGAGGCTGTTCTCCAAATACCTTGGATGTGTAAGTCCAGAGAGTGATCAGTCCACACTGTTGGCTCTTCTCAGGGAAAAATCAATTGGGAAAACTATGAAGGCACACATGATTTTCATAACAGAAGACAGCTGATATATAACAAGTCAAGTAACACTAAAAGCTCCTTGGAATTTGGCTTCCTCTGGAGGAATTCCTTGATCCCTCCAGGTAGTGACTTGGCCATAACCAGCTGAGTTCTTATGATATATTCCTGAGGCCCGCAGCAGGCACTAGCTTGCTAGCTGTACCAAGTATATATGGTCTTACTCACTAGCTAGTCTGCACCCTATGATCTATCTGTTTCCTGATCCACAGGACAAAAACAACAGCAATACAATGAAAGCATAGTGTGATTCTAAAGAATTGGTTGTGAGAAATAGGACAGCACTGGGGAACTACAGTGGGTCTCCAGGAAACAGCAGTGTAGTTAAACCACCATAGATATAGCAGCCAATGAGCCTCGGCTGAATATCCAACCAGTGGGCAAGTACAAGCATTAGAGAATCCAGGAAAGGAGGAAAAGGCAGTTGGGAGCAATCAGGCAAGCAAGAGATGATGGAGGAGGGAAGTAGGTCCCAAGAGCAAACACAGTGACATGTCTCTAGAAAAAGATTTGAACAAATGTTCCTAGAGAAGAACACCAGTAGCAAATCGTGAGTCAGAAACTGAAAGAACTTGGGACTATTGTACTATACTAAGCCCATCCCCATCAAGAGGCCTCTGTTCCCATAGCCTGCTGGCCAAACTCCTACTGATCAATTCACTTCTGATTCTGAAATCAGGAGGGGGAACTAGAGAAGTGAAAAGAAAGCCCACTGGACTTACCACTTTAAAAGGAAATGAAATCAGCACCTGTTGAGATCGAAGGGCTTTTCATTTATTGGGCACATGGTAGAGGTGAAGTGCTAAAAAAGAAGAGGGTCCTCTCCTGAGTTCCTCCTAGGAACGGAGAGCTGAATAGCAAGAATTCATTCTGAGCAAGCAGGCTGGCTCCTGTTAACAAAGCTATGCTGTGTTCGGCAACCAAAGGAAAACGGGTGTTTACAGACTTGTCAGTGACCTGGAAATAGAGTGAACTGCACTGGCAGAATCCAGTGAACAGTAATGAAGCAGAGACCCTGGGAGATGAAGGCCAAGTCTCTACTGCCCAAAGGATATGGCACGGCTGATGTGAAAGTCCTTGCTGAAAGTACCAAAGCCTGATCAGTTCAAAAACCTCAACTAGCTCTCCAACCCTTTACAGCTTCTGAGGTCCTTCAAGATTTTAAAGCCAACTAGCCTTGCTTCATATGACACTAAGCTCCCAGTCGCTTCAGACAGCAAGCCAGTCCCCAAAACTTTACATGTCATCACATTTTGAAGCTGTTCCATGTTAACTGGAAATCTTCCCTTCTGCCTAGAAGAGCACCTCCTCTCTCCCAGGTATGGTTTTACCCAGGCCCCATCTACCCTTCCCTACAGGTGGCTCTTCCTCTACATCTTTGCTACATTTATTACGTGAGATATTTTTGCCCTTACTGTTCAACAGTTAAGGACAAGTGGAAAGTCTTCACCAGCCCAAAGGAGAGCTAATGCTCAACCACTGAGTGAGAATAAGTCATCTACTGTTGTCTGATCACTCATACATTGAGTCATGAAAGGCCAGGAAATCAACAAAGAAGGCTTAAATAAAGAAGCAAGCAGTTATCCTCTCTCCACCTGGGTTATGCAATTGACTTTTACCAACTATTGTTAAGCAGATATACCAAAAGTGGCAAGGAGAAGGTGACAACTTTGTAAGGGATAAGCAGTCCCTGGAGGGTTGACTTGGACCACAAAGATCCTGACACAGCTAAGAACAGGGTGAAATCAAGTGAATGCTGGCCC
The DNA here is from genome assembly GCF_007827085.1 of Peromyscus californicus insignis. Taxonomy (NCBI): domain Eukaryota; kingdom Metazoa; phylum Chordata; class Mammalia; order Rodentia; family Cricetidae; genus Peromyscus; species Peromyscus californicus. The sequence continues at coordinate 78,437,231 of NW_026294573.1, read as the reverse complement.
CTCTCTCCCAACGCAATCAAGAGCAACAGCAATGCACAGGAAGAAGCTAAGTCTAAGCTGGGCCTTGACTAGCACAACTGATGGAGTGAAGTACAAGAGGAGGGAAGCAGGTTGTGCTTTCACGGCCTTCGCTGTTAAGACGTGGGGACTTACTGAACTTATCTGTTAAGATGTGGGTGGGGACTTACTGAACTTATCTGAGCCTCATCTCCTTGATGTTTTTTAATTATATTTATTTATTTGGTGTATGGTCCATGCATACCATAGTGTACATGTGGAGTTCAGAATACAAATTGTGAATCAATTCCCTCCTTGACATCAGGTAGATTCTGGTGATTGAACTCAGTTTTTCAGGCTTGGTACAAGTGCCTTAGCCTGCACCGAGCCCTGTAGCCAGCCTAATTCCTCTATTTTTACATCACAGCCTGAAAAAACTTAGCTTATAAGTAATACTGTTGAAGTGCGGGTTATGTGAAGGCACATCAAAAAGAATGCCAGTAGCACAACATCAAATCTTTGGTATGTGTGTTATTTCAATGTCCCTTAGAATCTAGAGACAGAAGAAAGTGGAACAAGAGAAATTACCTAGCTTCTAGGCAGAGCCAAGTGTCTAATCCAGATAGGCCCAGTACAAATGCAGTCCTTAATTTAACTTTAATAGTCAAGAAGCACCTTTCAGGAGACTGTGAGACTCAGCAGGATGGAGCCACTACACTAAACATGGATCCCTGGGGCCACTAGAGTTCAAACAGAGAAAGCTAGGTCCTGAAGACTGAGGGCTGAAGCAACTGGCTCCTAAGACACATAAGAATTACGTAATTTATGATTCTGGGAGAATACTTGTGGCCTGAAATAACAGAGGTACTGAGGCTTGAGGTGGAGGTAGCAAGACAGCAGCATAAAAAAATTACAGTCTTGCTGATCTAAGAATTTAAGGGTATAAAGTAAGTCTGTTAAGTGTATAATGTATCTGCTTACAGGACAATCTCCTGCCAATGTGATCAGCAGTAGATCCCTTTTTTGTCATCATGGCAAAATACCAGCAAACACAACTTACAAGGAGAGATTTTGCTGTTCACAGTCTTGGGGGGTATAATACATCATGACAGAAAAGGCTAAGTGGGTGGAGCTGCCTGGCTCATGGGGACAGACATGCAATGAGGACTGTTCACATGCTGGCCAATCAGAAAGCAAAATGTTATTTAGGCTGAAACCCAAGGTTAACATAGCTTTCAAGCCTCCCCCCAAACCCACTTCTGCTAACTAGGGCCCATTTCCCACTACAACCTCCTCAAATAGCACCACCATCTGGGGAACAAGTGCTCACTCAAGCCATGAGTCTATGGAGGCTAGCTTACAGTCACACCACAATAGGGTTTATACACACCTAACTTTTAAAATCAATAAAATCCTTTACTTCTGGAGATGTTTTTTCAGTTTGGCATTCTGACATCTTCCAGAGCGGAAATATATACATCAAGGTACAATCCCTGCCTTATTTGGAATATGACATTCCTATATCAATGGAAAAATGTATTAAGTAAAATTTAAGCCTCAAGGTATTAGGATGGGATAGATTGTTTATTTAGTTGAATATATGTCTAATTGTCTCATTCTAAAAATGGCAAATATAAGCCAGGTGTGGTAGCACACACCTTTAATCCCAGAACTCAGGAGGCAAGGTTGAACAGATCTCCATGACTTTGAGGCCAGCTGGGTCTACATAGCAAGTTCTACAACAGCCAGTGCTACATGGAGAGACCCTGTCTCAAAACAAAACAAAAGGTGGCTATAACATTTCTGAAAAGAACATACAAAAGCTTTATTAGCAGAATAGATATTGATAAAAAAGGAGGCTGTCCAGGTAAAGTGAACATGAGAAGTCCAAGTGCCACCTTACTAAACATTTCCAGACTTTTAAATATGCTAGGGCAGGACAACAGAGCAAGGCTGCCACACAAGACAAACAATGCCCTAAGGTTTCTGGAGGAAGCATGGATACTTTAAACTTAATTTAAAAATCCTAAGAAAGAACCACCCACTAGAGACAAATGTCAACAAGAAATACACAAGCTCTATTTCTATCTTATAAACTCTAAGTCATTTCTGATGAGGTAAAGAGGGAGGGACAACTGTAACTACACATCAAAGAGAAGCTCTGCTTCAAGACAACTGAAGAAACCAGAAGACACAGGAGTTGAAAATACAGTAAACTAAAACCCACACAGCAAAAGCAAAACACTGAATAGACACTGTTTTTAGCAGGCAACAGACTTGAAAAGCCAAATATCACTGTGATGGTTAATTTTATGTATCAACCTGCCCAGGGTAGGAAATGCCCAGTTGACTAAATATTCTAGGTGGGTCTGACAGGTGTTTCTGAGATTTGTATCTCATTGGTAGACAGAATAAAATGATGTTCCCTCACCAATGCAAGCAGGCAACACTGGGTGGGCATTATCCAGACCACTGAGGGGCCAAAATAGGACAAAAAGTTGAGAAAGGGTTAATTCACTCTCTGATTAGGCTGTCATGTCACCTGCTCCTGTGACACCAGTACCCTTGGTTCTCAGGCCATTAGGCTTGGACTAAAACCGCTACACTCTCCCCATCCCTCCCATTCCCCCCCCTCCCCCCCAGATTCAGAATTGCACAGTCAGCTTTCTCAGGGTTCCAGCTTACTGATGACAGGCCACAGGATCTCTCAGTTTTCATAATCATGGGGGCCAATATTTCCTAATAAGTTTCCTTCCTCCCTATCAGGTATTAGTCCTGTTTTTCTGAAGAACCCAAACACAATCACACTAAGTTTGAAGAGAACTAGGTTTTCACATCCACTAAACAAACTAGCTATGGAATCCAGGCTAGTCATCGAAGACGGCAGAGGGAGACAGAATGGAAGCTGCTGGCACTGAACCCCCTCTTGGCTAGAAGCTACTGTAAAACACGGTTTCTTTCTAAGAGGTAATTTCTCTCCAATGGCAGGATTTTCTTTTCCCTTTAGGCTCTATACCCAAAAAGAACTTTAAAAGCCCAATTTAAGTTCTAAACAAGTGGGCAGAAGACTTCAGAATTAGGAGCCTGGCCTTCAAACAAATGGTCAAAGAACTTAACTACCCCACAATCTAAAGCCAAGCTATCATTACTTTGAGTTACGGCTACCCCAAAGATGCTGTCATGGGAGTGAGGAGCATGGGTTTACTTATAGGGAGAACCGTGCTACAGGAAAAAACCAAAAAAAAAAAAAAAACAAACAAAAAAATGCACTTTTAAATTTCTCTGTCAAGGACCCTCTTAGATTTCCTAAAACTAGGAATATATTCACATTAAACTGACTTACCAATTACATCTTGTCTTTGTCTTAAGGGTTTAGAAATAAAGTTAGGATTTCCTCTTACAAACCAACTCTAATAGTGAAATGCAAAAATCAGTCATCTCCCTTCAAAAAGGATGGGTCAAGGGAGTTTACATGACCATCTTAGGCTCACCTAGGCTTACTAAAACGCAATAAATATGTTTACTACATATCTCTGCTCAAGGGACAAGGAAATTTTGGTAACTTTAATTCTAATAGGAGGAGAACAATTGAAACAGGACTTGCACACATGAGTATGATCCAAGGTCAAGGTGTGTGTCACAGATCTACGAAAAGGCTACCAGAACAGGAATGTCTATGAAAACACATCTGTAAAGGTTCCATGAGCATGGCACCTGAGGTGGTATTTGATGGGTGAAAATACTTCCACAGAGCTATGGTCTGGGTAAGCATCCCACCATTGCCCAAAGTAAGCATTGCCCAATTCACATCATCCTTGGTAGGTGGTCCTGGGAGGTGTAAGAAAGACGGCTGACCATGCATCTGAGGAGCAAGCAAGTAAGCAGCATCCCTCTATGACTTCTCCTTCAGTTCCTGCCTTGATTCTCCTCAGTGATACTTGGAAGTGTAAGTCGAATAAACCCTTTTCTCTTTCCTCCCCAAGCTGCTTTTGGTTGTAGTGTTTACCAGAGCAAAGGAAAGAAAACCAGGGCACCACCTAAATAATGCTTCTTTGGCATATTAGCTTGAGGGACTCTCTGTCCCATCTCCCATAAAATCAAGTCCTAAAACTTCCCACTTTGCAGCTTATCACCGAAGTCTCGGATTCAATGCTGAAATGGTTCAAAATAACCCTTCTCTTCCATTCATTTCCCAATACCTCACAGCCACTACAAGTGCCTGCCTTGAATCTAAACTCTTTCCCTAATTATCATTCTTTTCTGTATAAGGCAATGAGTTCTCTGCCTTGATACTTCTTTGAAACTTTATTTTCTTTTGAGGAATCTCAAGAATATATAAGAACTTAACACAATTTATGTGGTATTCTGTCAGTTTAGTCCCTAAGACAGTGGTTCTCAATATGTGGGTTACTACCCCTTTGAGGGGGGGCCAAATGACCCTTTCTCAGGAGTCACCTAAGACTATTGGAAAACACAGATATTTACATTACAATTCTTAACAGTAGCAAAATTACAGTTACGAAGTAACAATGAAAATTTTATGGCTGGGGTTCACCACAACATGAGGATCTGTATTAAAGGGTCACAGTGTTAGGAAGGTTGAGAACCACTACCCTAAGACCATGGGGAGATTCTAAAAGGGTAGAGGACAAATGTCTCCTCCCCATCACACACTTCCTGGGCTGTGAGCTCCCATCCAGGTCCCTACTAGTCAGGCAGCAGGTCCCAATGAAAACTGTTTGAGGTGCATAGTAAGGAAGTGATAGTGCCTGGAAACTTGAGCAGATGTAGGGACCTCAAACTGTACCCTATAAGAAAAGACTAAAGCAGTGGGTAAAAGGCTGGATGTTGCAAAAGATCCTATGAACCTAAGGAGATTTTTTCATCTCAATTTTGTTCACATGTATATATGTTTGCCTGTCATCTACTGCTCTGGCTCTATATAACTGACCACAAGTGGAATTGTGGTTGGTAGTTGTTCTTTTAATGGTCACACTACCAGGCCCTCAAGGCAGGTAACACAGGGAAAGACCACTTTCAGGAGAGTCTTTTGTCTGCACACACACGGTACACTGTGAAGTCATGGGTCCCACCTTAGCAGGCCTACACAAACACTCCCTCAGCTGCTCTTTCTCAGACTTATTTGCGTAACCTTTATACTTTGTTCGCCCTACCCAAGACATGTTGATTTGTCTCTATTTCTTTTAAGTGCCTCAGATCAGCTCTGCTCAGTGTGGTCTGTAAACATTTGCTACTGTCTGTCACAAATGAGCAGTCACTAAGAGTTTTACACAGCTGACAGTCATTTTTGTGACTGCTGACTCTTGTAACAAACAGTACTTAAGATTTTGTGTCTTTTCCCCAAATTAATTTTATCCTGTTTCAGAAACACCACTCTTCAGCTAAAGCTGTCATCATAATTCTGAAAAGCACTGGAGCAAGAATGGTTAAGTAATAACAGAGAACACATTCTCCCATGTGAGCTAATGGATTAAGACCATCAATAAAAAGACTATTTACCAGAACCCAGCAATGGGGCAAGTTCACTGCCTCCTTACTATTAACTAATCCTGTCTGTATTCCTTACATAAAGCCACTCAACCCATACATGACAGTCGTGATAGCTCAGATCCAGATACCAATGGACACCTTAAGTCTTAACAATCTGCTACTACACCCTTTGTTTTTATGCACATCATAATCATGACTCATAGCTTTTTGTTGTTGTTACTGTTGCAGTTGAGACAGGACTGTGTTAGATGGACGAGGCCTTCCTCAAAGTTACAACACTGCAGACTTTGCCGCCTGAGTGCTGGGTCTACAGCATGTACACTAGGCTTGGCATTAGTATACCTTTGAACACAAAGAAACACAAGGTACTCACAAGGCAAGGAAGTGCTTAGCAGTGCCAATTAGACCATTACAATCTTTTGCTTCAAACCATGCATATGTGTACGAGCTTAGGTGCACAGGCCACCTGTAACCATGTGTAAACACACGCATACACAATTTTAAGAAGTATGTTCTACATTAGGCATGCCAGGAACACCAGCTTTGTATACTAGTATTGTAGACTATAACTCTTCTTACCAGACAGTTCCTACTCCTTCTCATTATGCTCAAGATGCACAGATTAAAGGTAAAGGCAAGCCCTGAGGGCAAGGGGTAGGATAAAGGCTAAGTGGAGACCTGTGACACACCCCTCAGAACCTCTCATTTGGAAAGTCAGCATTTCATATTGCCCCCAGATACACACACACACACACACACACACACACACACACACACACACACACACACAGAAAGAGAGAGAGATTGATCTTCACATATCAATTTTGCTTTGTATAAAACTTGAGAAAATTAGTAATTCCTTGAAATTATGGGGTGACTTCTGTTGGTTTGGTGAGTCAGAATAAACAACGGGGTGTTTGCACATTCTGGATGCTTTTGTAGCCTTTAAGCCCCCTTTTTCCCCATACGGAAACTTTGCTTTTGAGGAGTGTTGTATGACAAAATAAAGCACCTATCCATACTGAGACAAGGGTGCCCCATAGGACTGACCAATCTAATAACTTATTTCTACCAAAATAAGGAAAAGGTCGCACTGTCCTGAGTAAAGAAATGACAGTTTGCCTGGGTACAGCACCAGTGAAAATGTGGCAACTGCCTTCCAACCACGCATCAAGGCATCAAGTTCCTGCAGAAGGATCAGGTAGGAGGGCCTATCACCTCCAGCTCTTTCTTCCTACCTGTCTTCATCTTCTATAGTTTCTCTTCAAAAATTAACTAAATGCCTGAGCTCAGGAGCTCATGCACAGGGAGAAGCCAGAGGCATGACACCTACAAGTCGTCTATTTATAGAAAAGTGTTAATACTTCTCAGAAGTCTCCTTGGAAACGTCCAAGCCTATCTTCCCTTGGGAATTCCAGACTACTGATATTACCACCTCTGAAACAAACTAAAACCAAGGAACAAATGTACTTACGGTTTCCCCCCAGGTATTCCTGCCAGGTTTGGGGGAATGGAAGGTACTCTCATGTGGGGAGGAGGATCAAAACCAACCTAGAAATAAAAGTGTGGCAGACTCAGCTTATGTAAGATAGATACTCTGTGGACATTGAGTTCACTTAAGAAATCCATTTACCCCCTAAGCAATGTAAGTGGGCACTGTAACTATGGCTGGTATTTCTCAAAAGAAAATATACAATGACCTACCTTACCAAGAAAGTGCAGGAGGATACTGACCAGCCTAGCACTAATATCATGGGCTATTTCATTCTTTTCTTCCTTGGGGGCAGTTCAGAGCACCATGGAATGTTTACACAGCCAAACAGGCTGCTATCCTCAAGTTCCAAGAGCACCTCCCCCACCCCCTACTCCTTTGCTGGAGTAACCAAAACTGCTGCATGCAACTCACTCACCAAGGTCAGTATTTAGATTCCCATGCTGTCTTTGTGCATAAAAACAATTAGCTACTTATCACACTAGATTCAAGGGGCAATCCAATGAAGGAGGTTAAGGAAAAAAATACTGTTCACGATATATTTCAAATGGCTTACAGGAAAGATTTTCTGTGAGATTTATTTTACTCCCTTTCCTGGTACAATCTGACCCTCCAAATACAGTTCTTTAGCTTTTAGGTAAAAAACTGGGCCATTTGAATGACAGAAGGTAGGGCAAGATGATGGAAAGACTGGCTCTATGGTTTTAAAATCTGTCCATGTCATACACAAATAACTTCTTTTACATAAGCTAGGGTATTTACTTTTAAAGAACATACAGGCATGGAAGGAAAAAGCATGGCTTCTCCAATGTTTTTCTTAAGATGTAGAAAAGGGAAAAGAGCTCAAAAAGAAAAAAAAAAAAGCACTGAAATTATTTCAATACTTTCAGACTAAATTTTTACTTTGGTGAGAGAAAGCCTTATCTATCCTGGAACCATCCAAGGAACCTCTAAACACTGCCTTTTTCATCCACAGACACAATGAAACAAAAGGCACTTGCCCTAGCTTAATGAACCAGCATACTGACGAAGGCTGACAACAGGAAGGTAAATACGTGGCCTGAACAGTGGGAATCATCTTTAGTGTTTGTTCGCAAGCATGGGGTGGGCTGTATCCTTCTCAGGGCAGTGAGGGCATGCATTCTAGACCCAAGTCCCCAGGACACAACTCAACGCCTTTCTTCCTGGTCTGCATACCCAGAAGCCCACTGCCACAGCCCTACACTTCTTGTCCTGCATTCTTTGGGCTGCCCACTCCCCAGGGCACACGCAAGCATATGACCTACCATTGGGGAGCGACCATAGGCAACCACTGCTGCAGCAGCTGCAGCAGCTGCAGCACTCATCTGTGGAGACATGCTGTGTAGACCTGCATAGGCAGCGCCAGGGCTGGTCAGCTCTCCATTCATGCCTGCGTGGGGCACCATGCCAAAGGGGGCAGGGTATGGGCCAGGCACTGCCAAGGGCGTCCTCAGGCCAGCTGCTGCAAGGAAACATGCCATGTGTGATGAGACTGACCATCAGGTCAAACCTGACCAGTGATTCCAGCCATTAGTTATGATGGTGAGGGGAATGGAGATCATCAGCCCCAATCTATACATAAGGTCCATTCCTTCCCAGAGCTGAATTCTCCTCCAGGACAGAAAGCACAACCCCCATATTTCCTCATTGGCAAAGCAGCCGCACCAGGAAGCCAGGAGGATTAATCAACATTTTTGCACCCAATTCACAAAGGGCAAGCCAAGGCACAGATACTTCATGTTTACCTGACTTAATCTCAAAAGAAGATTTTCTGGATAAAATCCAAGATTTCTCCTTCAGTCCGAACTTTCCACTCCCTGGTACCAATTCCAAATGAAAACCAAATCCTGGATTTACGCAAACCAGAGCAGGGCTTTAGCAGGGGCATTCTGGTGCTATTTCCCCCTGGACTTGGGCTGTTAACGTTTTAATTTGTACAGTGAGGATGATCAAATTCAAAGTTATGAGTGGCCTTGTGGGCTAGAGTCTCAGCAAAACCCTCTCAACTTCCAGCAAAGGACCACTGATTCCTGAAAATGTAGCAACCAACCAACCAACAGGCAACTACAGGCAGCAAAATGTATATTCTGGCTATAAAATTAGCAAGCCATTTTGGTCAATATTGGCAACACCAGACATGCAATGACAGAGTCTGTAAGATTATGTTTGAAATAATTACCAGAAACTTTACGGTAATCCCTAGGATTTGAACTATTTTGAAATAAAAGAAAAGCTGAATGTAAATAGTTGGAGGCTAATTGGTGCAGCTGCTGAAAGCCAGGACAAATGTGTTTGTTACCATGCCTTTTCAGAGACAGGAGGACAGCTTTAAGTGCTTCACATTCAGGGGCAAACTGTCACAGGATTAGCAGACAACACATCAAGCTGGGGATGGAAGAAACAAAGCATAGCAGGAGAAGGGGTGCTGACCTGCTTGGTTGACAAGGGGCTCCATGGCTGGAGGCTTGCCGAGACCTGGACGAAGGCCTGGAGTAGCACTGGTGCCCGGGGTTGGCATGTCACTCCGAGGCGTTGGTGTGCTGGATTTCAGAACAGGCGTGTTGGCTTTTTCATGCTGGTATCATTAAACAAATTAAATGAGTATTATTTTTAATCCAAGCCATATTACACAATTTATCACAACAGCAGCTGGGACACTGGGCACCTTCTAGTTACTCCCCAGCCAATTTTCATAAATCCACACAATGTTGACAGCATTAACTTGTGAGAGAGAAATGTTGACCTTTCCGCTTCCTGCCAGATTAAAACTTGAGCAGGAGACACAGAGCATGATCACAGTTCTTCCTCCACAAATTTTATTTTAAAAAGAATTTTCCATCAAGCTTGTGAACTTTGGCTCCATGCCATGTTAGAATGATGATCATACAGAGATTCTTTCCAAGTTACTCGCAAGGGCATATCTGAAGTGGAACCCTTTTCCCAGCCTCACCTTTTGGGGATTCAGATTGACAGTGAAAGACAGTGGAACTGCCAATAATTTCAAAGTCAAATCAGCATTTCCAAGATAAAAGTTCTAGAAGTACTGCTGGGGGATGTCTTTCCGTACACTGTGAACATAGGTTGTTCCCATTGGTTAATAAATAAGCTGATTCGGCCTATGGCAAGGCAGCTTAGAGGCAGGCAGGAAATCCAAGGAGATAGCAAAGAGAAAAGTAGTCTGGGGAGACGCCAGCCTGCAGCCCAAGAAACAACATGCCAACAGACCAGTAAGCCGCAGAACACATGGCAAAACATAGATTAACAGAAATGGATTAATTTAAGACATAAGAAATATCTAGCAAGAGGCTAGCTGCCATAGGCCATATAGTTTGTAAATAATATTAAGCCTCTGAGTGATTACTTTATAAGCGGCTGCAGGACTGCAGGGCTGGGCCGGACCGGAGAAACCTTCCAACTACAAAGTACCTGTCTCATATGCTTAGACAAAGACCTAAAAAGAATTCCTCTTTGGAGAGAGGTATAGCCACCTATGTGGTTACTGAGCTAATGAGGCTCGACCAGAGCAGACAGGAGATTTATCACCTGCCAGAGACCTTTATAACAGGATAGTAACAGGATAAAAAGGGGTCTTCTTTTATCTCTCAAGACTCCTTGTGCCTCTAGAACACAGCTCAAGAACTACCAGGATGTAGAAAAGAAAGTGAGCCCAATACCCCAGCTCTGGCCTAGGATTTAACAGATTGTTCTCAACAAGTCACTCAGGCTTGGGTTTACTCTTGGGTAAAAGGGTAACACCAAGGTCACCATGTAAGGATTAACTTTAAGGCAGTCTCACAAGGTAGCAGACTTGACTCCCATCTCAAGAGCTTCCTTTCTGACGTATCCTTTCAAGCACTAGTACTGCAGACATATTCCACCATCCTCAGTTTTACAAAGTTTGTTCAGTGAATAAAGGACCACATGAATGGGCTACGATGCATTCACTACTATTACATATCCCAAGCCTCCAGTGTACCTACCAATCCTGATGTGACATGGCCTGGCACAATGGCTAAGTTTTCCAATAAACAGTAGCTTAAGAAAATCAAGACACCTTAAGACTGTAGTTCTCAATCTTCCTAATGCTGCAACTTTTTACTATAGTTCCTCATGTTGTAGTATGTAGCTGAAGTTTGCAGAAAAACTTTCAGCTACAGTGGTGACCCTCAACCATAAAATTACTTTCTAACTGTAATTTTGCTATTATTATGAATAGTAATGTAAATATCTGATATGCACAGTATCTGATATGCAACCCTTGTGAAAGGGTCATGTGAACCCCCAAAGGGGTCAAGACCCACAACTACTGTCTTAAGACAATTATTTCCTGCCAACTGTCAAGTTTCACAGAGCAGAGTCATAAACATATCTAAGGAAGAAAATGATGCACAGAGAAGCCTACACAACTACTCGAATCATGGCCCAAGAGACAACTGAGAACAGTGAATAGGACAGAAAGTGCTTCTTTTTCAATACTTGAACATATAACCTTTAAGCAGCAAAATCCCCAGTTCACATACTGCAGTGTCTCCCAAGGGAAGATCAGCTTCCACCTACCAGGCTCACTTCTTTGGATTTCAGGGAAGAGGAACTTCCAGAGGAGGCTGTGGATGCTGGGCTGCCTGAAGCATCTTTCTTCAGCAGGCGATTTTTGTCAATTCCGTTTTCCCGGGGTGAGTGTGTGGGACTTGCATGTGGAGAAGAAGGGTCCTCAACACACAATAAGAAGTTGACATGTTTTAGTTCAGAATGGACATACTTTTCCACATTCTCAATTAAAGGATAATACTGAAAATCTTTCAGATTTGAGGATGAGTGTCATGTACTAAATGAGCAAGATGGTATTTATAACATACTCAGGACCATACCACAGGAAAAATAATCACATCCCTCCCGATACCCAGGTGTGTCTTCTAGTCAGACATCAAACACAGAAATTAAAAATGACTTAGGAAACAGGTCTTCTTTTCTTCTTCTTCTTCTTATTTTTTTTTTCCTGGTGGTGCTAGGCATCAAACCCAGGTCTATCTGTACCAATCATAGGCAAACAGTCTTCAACTGAGCTATGTCTCCAAACCTCAATTTTTAAAAGGGAAATTATAGTTTCAGTTAGGTTATGACTACCCCATTCCTAAACATCCATTAAATTCTTGGTATGTGAAGGTATAAGACACAGACACTATGACTCAACTTCATTCACTTACAAATGGATTTTTCTTAATACTAATCAAGAGAAACCTTGATGAAAAGCATGGTTACCTCATTAGACACATCCACAACTAAGTTGTCATCACTCTTGTCCCCATCACTGTCCTGGAAAAAAAATTAATTTTGTTTAGTAAAGGCTAAGAGTAAGTTTTGACCAGTTCAATTTCTTTCAATAGTTCTTGGTAGCAGAGAGCTAAACACTTAGGACATGCTTGCAGGCTCCCTTCCAGCCTATAGGCATTTACCACCACCTTTCCCCCTCTTCCTCTAACCTGGGATACACAGAGCTTCAGCATGAATGCTGCTGCAGGGAAAGCCAGCTACCTAATCTAAACCTGCTCATGAAGGGCTTGATGTTTGCAATGGTAGTATCTTTCTTAGAATTTGAATCTTGTATACCTTCATATTAGGATTCTTAGTCCAATGGATTTCAAAGTAAGGAAGAATGTACCATTTCTTTGATACATATTACTTTGAAGATGCACAACTAGATAATATGGGACTCAGACAACTCATGACTATAGAGATAAATTTACTTACACCATCTTCCCATGAGATCACTAGCTGTAATAGAAAACAAAAGCTCTAATCCATGTAAAGAACAAACTTCTGGGGGCTGGTGATAAAGCTCAGTTCACTGAGTGCCTACTACTGACAAAGCTGTGGGTCTGATCCCCAGAACTATACAATATCAGGTGTAGTGCTACACACCGATACTCAAGTCATGAAGGTTTAGGTCAAGGTTACACCTGGCTGCAAAGTCATCCTGGCTACTATAAAAGCTATCCTGTCTCAAAAAAAAAAAAAAAAAAAAAAAAGGAGAAAGAAAGAAAAAAGTGGGCAGTGGAGTAGCTGAAGAGATTTAAGTCAGTGGCTAAAGCACTTTCTGTGCATGAGGATGGGAGATTAGATCCCCAGAACTCATAGACATGCCATACAGGCTTAGAGGCCACCTGTAATCCCATCATCCAGGAGGCAAGAGACAGGTGATCCCCTGGTCGTTCTAGGTAGATGAACTCTGAGGAATTGGCAAGACTCTGACTCAATAAAACAAAACAAAACAAAAAAAAAATGGAGCTTCAGAGACATACAATGTCTTCTTTAAGCATCCACATGTACATTCAGGCATACCACATGCACATGGGGGTAAAGAGATAAAAAAAGGTACGGCTCTTTGGCATGAAATATGGAAGGATGGAAGGAAACTAGATGGAGGTAGCTGGAGGGTACTGCCACAAAGCATAAGGGTCTTTACTGTTTATCACTGAACTACAAAGTTGGCTAATCACAGCAAATTTCAAAGTTGCATTCAGTCTGCAAAGCATTCAGTAAAGCTGCTCAATTTAAGATGAGTTCACTCCCATATCAAAGTTTGAAAAATTCTATTTTAGTGTGGTAGTTAGAGTAAGAATGTCCTCCATAGACTCAGATGTCTGAGAACTTGGCCCCTAGTTGGTGGTTGTGTTTGCCAAGTGTGGCTTTACTGGATGAAGTATGTCACTAGGGGTAGTTTTGAAGTTTCAAAGCCAAGCACAACTTCTAGTACAATATAAAAAAACCATGGAGTTCACCAGCAACATAAACTGACAGCCAATGCAGAAGGAGTCAGGAGCAATTCAAATTTAAAATTTACTGAAATGCTTTCATTGAAAAAAAAAATGACAAAATGTACTTTGCTTAGTGTCAGATAAAAGCACAAATGTTCTCAGATGTCAAGAGAAGAAACGGTGAACATACAAACTAGAAGGGTTTCCTTTCTAGAAAAAAAAATTATAAAAATGACCATAGCAGAAAGAGTGAGACAGATAACTATAGGCAACAATTCACTACCACTACACTCCTTTTCAATTTAGAAAAAAAACTTTCCTTTCAATGAAAAAGAAAGAAATATATTAGGTATACCTATACAGTATTATAATGGTCAAAGTAGGATAATTAGTATTCCCATCATTTTATCTCTTGTTTGGGACCTCAAACACTTGTCTTATACTTCTTCATAAACGTGTAACAGGCTGTGATAAACTGAATTCGTCTTACTCTAGTATATAACACGGTCTTCCTCTCCTATTTAATCTTCATCCTATCTAAGTGCTTTGCACCACTGTCCAGATCCTCAGTTCCAGCACCCTCTTACCCGACTAAAGGAGTTATGAGGTGAATCACTCATGTCTTCTGCAAGTGAAACTTAGCTCTGTAACGGGCCCTTCTGCAAACATAAGCCAGCACAATACAGTAAACTTTTGTCAAAGAGTTCTGGTCTTAGACTTGGCCTCCTATGTGTTCTAACATAATCTCATTATCTCACCCAAGCCCATTTATCTATCCAGACAAGACATAAGTACCATAAAACCGTAAGGCCAAGATATTGATTCCAAGTCCCTCATTGTTGAATTAAAGACACAAGCCTCATGGAGAAACTAGTAACACAGAACTGGGTATCACCAAATTTCCCACCTTCTGAACATCACAGACCACCTTCTTGATTGCTAACATTTAATGTTACAAATGAAAGCAAATACATGCAGCTCTGGGCAACAGATAGGGGCAGAAGGATATTTAAAGGATTTGGGTGAAAGTGGGGAGAGCTAATGACTGGTTCTTCAGATGTTTATTAAACCATGATACAAACTGTGGACTGATCTAGGACCTCTATGGAAATGCCAATTCTAAGAACAGGGTCAATGCTTCAATACAGCATGGTTTTGGCATAAGGTGCTTTGAGAGTTTCACTAATCATGACCTCTGGTGAAACACAAGCTCTGGGTAGGTTTCTTTAGCTATGAAATGGAGAGGATACCCAACTTGGCAGGTTATAATAAGAACTAAATAAAGTAATCTGTGTCACCGCACAGGGTTCCTGGCACTAATCCTGGCACACAAAATGTTACTTATTATTAGCTGAAGCCTTGGACAAGCCACAGGAAACAGAACCCTATGTCTAAACTCTCCCAACTACAGAGGCCTACATTTTGCATGGAGTGTTTCTGGTGTGTGTGTGTGTGTGTGTGTGTGTGTGTGTGTGTGTGTGTGTGTGTGTGTGTGCGCGTGTTTTACCATACTGGGGAATGAAACCCAAGGCCTGGCATATGTAGGAAAGTATTCTACCACAGAGCTATTCTCTACAAACATTGATTTTACTATATATATAATGTATATATAATATATTATATATTATCTATACAAGGTCTTACTGTGTAGCCCAATTTGGCTGTGACATTGCAATCCTTGTGCCTCTGCCTCCAGGAACTGGTGCTATAGCCTTATACAACTAACCTGATACTTTGATAGTCCCTCTGTGAGTAATTAAGTTAGAAGAAAAAAAAAAAAATCTAAGCCCAAATGAAGTATATAACAGACAGCCCTGAAGGGAAACAAAGTCCTCCAATGTAGGAACTTACCTGCTTTGCAATTACGAAATGATACAAAATTACCACACTCTAGCAGTATACCTGGATACTCACTCAAAACGAAAGCAGTAAGTAAGCAATTATTACGAGAAGCCCTTTATTCACTTACATAGTTATCCTTATCATCCACCTTCCTTTTTTTGATGTCACTGGAAAACTCTGGGCCATTTCTGCGTTTATCTGTGCCTCTTAGGCTGTCTGGGACCAAGAGGGAATTACTCTGTAAGACAAAAAAGTACTAATAAAGGTTTCTTCCTAGGCCTCTTTATATGCATGAAAACCCAACCTGGAAGAACTGTTTTAGAAACAGGATCCCAACAATCTTGCACCTCTGTTAAAATCACATGTCTTAAGACTCCAGTGGCAAGAATTTAGACAGAGCTTAAAAGAAACCTGATTTTACATCAAACTTTAAATCCTGGTGGATCCTTGAGGCCCTATTCTCTAAAAATGTGCTTCCGTTTACTCTTGGAAAAACAGACACTTGCTGACTGTGT
Source organism: Peromyscus californicus insignis (assembly GCF_007827085.1). Taxonomy (NCBI): domain Eukaryota; kingdom Metazoa; phylum Chordata; class Mammalia; order Rodentia; family Cricetidae; genus Peromyscus; species Peromyscus californicus. Next base: position 78,421,098 of record NW_026294573.1, on the reverse strand, counting down.
GTAGATGTGTTTTTACTCTTTTTACTGCACTTCTTGGTGTGGCATATGAACGGCTTTGAGTAACTCCTGAGATCACACTCTACTAGGCATATGTTATGACTAGAAGTCACCATGTGCCACTCTAAAAAGGCACCAAAGACGCAGGAGGGAGTAACAGTCATTCCAAATGGCAAATCACCTTTTCCACACAACAATAAAGGACTTCTCAATTCTTTTACTATACTGTTGAAAATAAGATCTGGCACTGTTAGCCAATACCAGTGAAATTTGATATTCAAAGAGGAAATCTTAGTCAGTTATAAACCTTTAATAGCAAAAGCAGCTCTCACATTTAGAGGACTAATCTTTGCCACAAACTACACAGGACACTTTCACCAGCATATGCTGAATATGAACTGCTGACCCAAAGAAAACAGGCATTTTAGATATTCTGGGGTCACATGACATGACCTGGACAGCCCTTCAATTCCCAATTCCCATCTCCCCTCAAGCTAAAGCAGAACATGTTACAAAGAGTTCTTTTAAGAGCTGGATTAGCATATGCAAGGGGGCAATTTGTTCAGTGATGTGTTACTGCCTTGAACAATGTTGAATGAGCTATGCAAAAACTGCCTTTCACAAGGCCCAGATAACCCCCATTCCTGCCAAGATGCCTGAGAACTAAGCATGGGGGTGGGTCCCCGGGTCAGCAATTATGCTACCTTTCCTGACACAAATAGGACCACAATACAACAGTATGTACCAGAAACGAATGTTTTATGACACATTTTTTTAAGGCCCTGGGTTTTCATTTTTTACCAGCCAGACATAATCAGGGAGGTGGCTGGCTCTCAAAGCTCCCTGGGATAAAACATAGACCCCACGGTATTCCCAGCTCCACCACACACAGAAGAAAGAAAAAAAGAAAAAAGATACCTGGGGACCAGAGGGCAGCTTGAAGCCTCTTGTCACACTTTAGAGTTGATTCTAAAAGCTGAGCTTTTTTTTTTTTTTTTTTTCTTCTTCAGTAATGATTGTTCAAACAAAACAAATGGCCAGGAAGATGAGATAAAAGGTAGAGGGACCCACACAATTCAATATGGAGAAGCTCAAAGACCCACAGTGGCTGGGCCTGAAAGGTGAGCAGACTGGATCCATGAACTAATTATAATTACCAGTTTACAACACTCAGACTCCAATCAGGGTCCATGGCTAGCAAAAGATGCAGAATTAATGCAGCTCCTGCAAAGCAGTTACCAGTATATTCAATACATTCTAGCCCCGAGGTTATGTCCAGGATCTGAACCCAGCAAACGGATCAGGAGTAGGGCTGTGTATCACTGCACAAGTGCATGGCAAAAACGTGACTGAGTGCAGGTCTGGAGCAACTTCAAAGTCTCTCCTGCAAAATCAGTGGTGATTGCTCAGACTAGTCAGTCTAAACCCCAAAGTATTCTGCACTTGTACAGGGACACCATAGTTTCTGCCTGGACAGTAACATTTCAGTGGCAGACCTTTAAGGCTGCCATACTTTGAAGGCCTCTGCTTCAGTGAGTTAAAAACATACTACTTTAATTTCCCTTTCAGCAGCTTAAATGAGGCCTGTAACCTGAAAAGGTTTTGAAAAGCTCTGTAATGTCCCCTAAATTTGGACTGGGCTAGTAATGAACATCCCTGCTCACCTGAAAATTGGCCCCATTTGTAACAGGAGCAGACTACAGTTACAAAACAGAGCATCTCTTTATGCCTTTAATTCTGTTAATTTAATTCAAAGCAAAGCAGCAAAGAAGGTGGGCCAGGGAGGCCTGAGGAGTCACAGGCAGAGTCAGGGAACCCTGCCTCATGCTACTGCCAGGCACCTACTAAGCCTTCAGTCCACCCTCCAAGGAAGAGACCACACATCATGGCAGCTTTGCCATGAGCAGTTTTTCTGAGTGTAATGCCTACCAAGCTACGCAGACAGAACAGGCAATGTCTCAGAGTTCCAACTACTGACCAAGATACTATTATCTTTGATGTTTCTCCTTTGCTCTTCTAAAACCCAGTCACTTCCTGGGTACTGCTGAATTTCTTCTGAAAACGAAAGTACTGCTCTAGTGTCCCATCTGCTGCCAGCTCCTAAGGCTGAGGATGGGACAGTTATTTTGATGGTCGTTGTAAGTCACTGATACATGTATTAAGAACTAAAAGATAAAACATAAACACTGACTGAATGGTCCCTGTGTTCGTTCAAAATTTATCACTCTATGTCATGAGGTATCTATAGTCTACGTTATCTAAAAAGCATTTAAGGGAAGACTGCAAAACAATGAAATTGTTTAAAGTTCCTCAAAAGCTTGCAGTGAGCTAGCTGGCCAAGCACTTGCCTAGCAATGTAAGGCCTTCCGCTGAATCTTCAGCAACACATGCGGGAACAGAGCGTAACACAAGCGTAACAGACAGCCTGATTCATATATGGGAAGGGGCCAAGCCTACCTTTGAGAGGCACCCTTTTTATTTTGTGTTTTACCTGGAACATCGAATGTCCAGACAGTAGAGATGACTGGCCCAAGACTAGAACCATTCTACCACTTACAGATTCAAAAGTACAAGTGTCTCCTCTCCCAGAATGGTAAATTCAAGCTTGCTTTCTGAACAGAAATATTTTTACCCAACTATATCACTTAAATAAAACCAACAATGGCTCTTTAAACTAGTGCTGCACATTCTAATGTGACATACCAATGCCTGATACATGCTCTCGGATGCTCCTTCCTTACCATCAGTCAGTCACACAATCTCTTGATCAATCTGGTTTTCAGACTTTCCACACCAAATGTGAACATACAATTAAGAAAAATGAATATAGTCTACTTCTAAGTTGGCAGACCTTACTGGGAAAATATCATGAGATTTCTCTTAAAAAAAGGGGGGGGGGTAGGGGGCAAGAGAGAATGCTCAGTGGTTACAGCATTAACAGGACCTGGTTTCAGTTCTCAGCACCCTCATCAGGAGGTTCACAGCTCTCTGTAATTTTAGTTCCAGGGAATCCAATGTCCTAGGCCTCCTTAGGTATCTGTACACACATTGTACATATAAACTCATGCAGGCAAGCAAGCACACACGCGCGCATACATGGACACACACACACACACACACACAAAGAATAAATATAAACAAAATGCATAACACAAATAATAATGAAATGGCCAGCACCAGGTTCAGAGAGACCCTGCCTCAAACACAAAGGTGGGGAGTGACCTAAGAAGACAGCCAAACTCTACCTGAAGCCTCCCCATACTCTTGCACAGGTAAGCACAACTCCACATACGTAATACCAAAAAAAGATAAGACTTCCTGCCTTTCTAATCATAAATCCTACCACTAATGAGACAAGATAAGCACTGGCAAAGCCCTGAGCAAAGCCACAAGCAATACATGCACTCCCATCACATCCATGGGTGCTATTCCCTACAGACAAGAGTTCTATAGACATGATGCCATGGCAGAGGGCTCTTCCCAGAGCTCACGTTTTCAAGATTTTAATTTACCACACAGAACATATCAAATAGACACCGTTTTTAAGTATTCACCTGCCAAGTCAAGCCTTAATCGTGTCAGATTTTGACCAACATGAAAACCATATCCAGTGTTGTCATGCTGACAGGCAGGCTCTTGTCCTGGCCAAGAGGCTGTCAGTTCACCTTGTAACTGAAAATTTAAACAATCTACAGGGCTTCTCATACACTGTCGCTTCTCAAACACTGAAAACACTGGACAGAATTCTATTACAAATGTCTTGAGGACTGAGATTTTTCAGGCTGTATATTAAGTTTTAGTTTTACAATTTTGTTAAATAAACAAGATCATCATACTTACATGTTGTTTTTTTTTTTTTTACAGGAACTCAAACATGGATTTATGCAGCCCATGGGAATATGACAAACATGAGCAAACCGAAGTTTGAAAACAATGTTTACAAAACAAACTAAAATTCTGAAAACTATAGCCTTGTGTGCGGCACATGCTTACGCTCTGGAGCCAAGTGAAGTCTAAGGGGAGAGACTTATCTGACATATTTGAAAAAGAAAACATGTTTGTATGAAGAAATTACACAGGAAATGACTGGACAGGGTTAAGAGCGGAGGTATGCTACCCAACACAAAGGGGCTTCTTCTCTTATGACCACCTGGAATTTTTTCAGCATAACAAATCTTGGGGCATCTATACCAGCAGCAAACAAATGAGTATTACAGATACGGTACGTGCTAGGGTCACATCTATCCACACTACCCACAGAACAGCTGTGAAGTTCTGCAAGAGAGGAGCTCCCAGTAACACAACCCGGGATGAGTGGTACAAGCCTGAAATTGTAGCATTTAGGAGGTATGGGCAAGCAGTTCAAGGGCAGCCTGGGCTACATGAACACCTATCTCAAAAAAAATTTTTTTTCCCCTCAAAGGAAAACAACATGTGTATATTCCCTTGAGGTAACAATGTCATGACAGACAACATCCTTCATAAAACACACCAGGGCATTTTCTATTGCAGTAAATGGCTAAGACTGAGCAAGACAGTCAGCAAAGTATTCAACCTAAGGGTAAAGGAGGTCAACAGTTTCTTAAAATATCTAAACATCCAAATGCAATTTTATAACCATACTTTCCTGTAAGAAAGTACAGTATAAGCATCAGCTAAACCTCAAGTAAGCCTGGTGTTATTTTATCTTGATCTGTCATTGCATGCTAAGAACCTACTAAAATAAGGCATCAAAGACCCAGGTGCTTTGATAAGGATAAAAGCCAGTCTTTATGATCTTGTTCCAAGAGATTTTTTTTCTTTTTTAGCACCTTATCAGTAGTGATTGCACAGGTCTACTCAGAGAATCCTGGAAATTTAAGTTAACGATATGCCTTGTGAATGCTACATTTCTCAAACATTAGTCTCAGAAGCCTCCCTGCACCTGGGTAACTTCTGCCAACAAGTGTGAACTCTGAAACCACCATTAGCAAGAACCACTCGTGGACACAGCAAAAGTTAGACAGGCTTTCCTAATATCAAAATAGCACAGTTCCAATGGATTCTTAAGCTGCTATACTGCTTCCCTTGGGAACATTCTCTGCCCTGCAGGACAAGTGTTTGTGTCAGAGGCACAGATTGGAGACTTGCGACACCTCATTTACCCTCAGTTACACTAAGAGAAGATGGTGGGAACCTAATTTGATAGCACACTCCACACTGACAATTAACTTCTCGGGGAACATTAAAACAATTAGGCAAAGATGCACCCCATCACATCTGTCTGCTGTCTCCACCTACACATGATGGCAATCAAGCCATCACCTTACACTATACTTCTGTAGCAGTACAAATCAGTCATTCACATTTTCTACTACCCTCTTTAAAAAAAATGTACTTTATCTCATAACCATAGGGATTAGCCACTTGTCAAAAGCACAGAAAGTAGAAAATGTGTCTACAGGGCACACATATAACCTCCCCAAACTCTGTAGCAGGCCTGAAGAGGGCTAATCTGTCTCTCAGTTACATGCATAATGTGGGTAAGTTGTACCTGGACCACAGATACCTGTCCTGTCAAATGCAGTTGGGCCTTGCAGGAGATGAGAGTAAGCCTGTGATATTGCACCTGGATGTCATGCATTAAACCACAACTCTTACCCACAAGTTGCCCTTTACACTCCTTTTCCGGGTAAAGCAAAGCAGAACAAATACATAAAAATAACCTAAATGACTTTAACACAATCATGTCCCAACTCATAACCTAGAGACAGCAAAGTCAGTGTGCCAAGCCTTCCTTACTCAGGTACTTTGGTGCCTTTTCTGCTCTCTATCGCCCAGATATGGATGAGAATCTCTAATATAAAATGCAATACTTACAAAGCTCCTAAATCCACATTTGAGCACTTTGGACCTTTTGAGTGCTTTGTACTTCAGAGCATTTTAGGTTTTAAATTCTTAAGAGTAGGATATAAGTCTATAAATATTCTCAAATCTAAAACTCAAATCTGAGACACTTTCAGATCCAAGCACTTCAAAGAAGATACTCAAACTGGGTTTTCTAATATAAAAAAAAGGTCCCACACTGAGAAAACATTAGGTCAGTACCTGAGTCATTCAGATTTCTGACAGCACTTACATCCACAACTCACCTCAAACACTGAGATGTCATACTGGCTGCTGATCTGAATGTCCAGTGGGGAAATAGCAATCATCACAATGACAAAAGGAAAAGGGAAAAGAACCACATGCCTGCTCACAAGCTTTCGAATTATGATACAAACTGAAGCCTAAAACTGGCTATGGGGACTGGAGAGATGGCTCAGTGGTTAAGAGCACTCAATCCTCTTCCAAGGGATTTGGGTTCACTTCCTAGCACTTATGTGGCAGCTTACAACCATCTTCAGTGCAAGATCCAATGCCCTGTAGCCTCTGAGGGCACTAGGCACACTGGTGGTGCAGACATACACACAGACAAACCACCTATACACATAAAAATAAAATTAAGGGAAAAAAACCCCACAAATGGCTGTGAGTGAAAGACACCAGTTTTTGTAATAATCACAGTGGGACAGACCTAAGAATTTTCCTAGGTGGCACAGGCCTTAGAACTCATCTGATGAAAATCATCCCACCCACACCTGTCACAGGTACACACCAACTCAACCACCTAAGATCACTAGGCCTGCCTCCTTCAGGACTTAATTCACAACCATGACGTCACTTTCCAAGCAGTTTTAAATTCTGCCAAAACAGTTGTGTGCAGAGTGGCAACTGCTTAAGAACAGTTCACATTTCCTACTGTGCCTGAAAGTCAACATTTTACAGGCGTCATTTCCATTTTAGCCTGTATTTCCAAGCCATCTCTTCACAAATCCAGTCAAAATTTAGTTTGTAAATAGTCAGGCAAAAGAGGCCTTGCTATCCTTATTTACTTTCAACAAAGCTGAATGTACTGTACTGAACATGCCTGCTTGGTTGGACCAGCTCCATGGATGAACCAGCTCCATGGATGACACACTGCCATCCAGGCAGATGGACCCTCACATACACAACTGCATTGCACAATTTGTACTTTGAATTTTTAAAATATTTTTGTTTTCTGAGTATGCGTATGTATCCTTAGGGTAGGGGAATACAACCACCACAGATCTGATGCATGTAAAGGTCAGAGGACAACTTGCAGAAGACAATTCTCTCTTTCTACCACATGGGTTCCAGAGACTGAGCTCAGGTCATGAAACACCTTTACCCATGGCTCTCCTGCTTGTATTTTAAAGGGGAGAAGTACCCACACGTACAGGGATTATATTACAGGTGTGCACTTATCACATCTAGACTGTTACACCATTTCTTTTTAAAGACATAATTATTTCTTGGTCCTCCAATGCCAAGTATTTCAAGTAGATGTGTTTGATACTCTTTTGAGTCAAAATTTAATTCAAGTCACCTTTAAACCAACTGAAACATTTGTACAATATGTAATATATATATATATACACACATTATTAATAGCTTAGCTTAGCAATATTAATATAATATACACACACTACTAATAGCTTAGCAGTTAAGAACACTTGCTGCTCTTGCAGAGGATCCATGTTTAGTTCCTAAGGCCCACACAGTGCCTAACAACTGTCAGTTCCAATGGATCTATGCCTTCCTCTGGTCTTGACAGATAAGAGATATGCATGTGATGCAGATACATGTAAGCAAACACTCATATGCTGAGTATGGCCTTCCTTCAGTATTATTTGTTCAATAGCTGCACTTATGTATAAAAGCTTATAAATTAAAAAGCAAAACAACAACAAACAGGAATGATGGACTCCTGCCTATAATCCCAACACTTAGAAGGTAGAGGCAGGAAAACTGACATGAGTCTAAGATGGGCCTGGACTAGAGAGTGAGGCCTTGTGTCTAATAAAAGGAAGAGGCTGGAAAGTTGGCTCAGAAAGTAGAGCTTACTGGTAAGACTAATGACCCAAGTTTGATCCCTGGACCCACTTGGTGGAGAGAACCCACTCCTACAAGGTCCTACAAACTGTCCTCTGACCTCTCCATGTGCACCATGGCACAACTGTACTCACAAACATCTGCATATAAGATAATTAAAAGAAAAAAATCAGGCAGGCAAAGAACAGATTTTGAGAATTACAGGTCAAATGTAAAACAAAACTAACAGTGACAATCAGGAAAAGTCCTGTAGATATGCTACAAGCCCTTCGCGGTTATTACCTTCTGGCTCATCCACTGGGAACACTCTGTTCATAGAACATTATTTTTTATGTTTTTACATTAAAACATACTGCCTATGTTAAGGTTCATTTGTTTTCTAACCTAAAAGCATAAACGAACAAACTGAGTAATACTATCATTGGAAGATAAAGATTAAGCACCTACCAAACAGCTGAAGCCACACCCCATTTCCTCTGCATATGCCCGTTTTTTGCATTTGATTTAAAAATATTAATATAAAAGAATTGGAAAAAATAACAGTAAGGAGTCAGTGTACTAATGGCTCAGGTTGTCTGAGTTTGACTGAAGACCTCTCCCTGCCTCAGGCAAAAAAGATGGTACCAGAGACTCACAATCTCTTCAGACAAATTTTCTTCAAGAATGACAAATGGAAGCAACTGTATCACAGACTGAATATAGGCTGATCAGAACCTGGCAACATTTAAGTCAGCACTAGAGATATTTGCAAACATGAAAAAAGCAAATTCATCCATTAAAAGCCTTTTTCAAAGAAAATACTGCTTTTTCATTAATATTAAAAAGTAACTAATACAACTGGGTAGCTCTGTACCTAAATGGTTTTTAAGTTTTATTCTAATCTTGTAAATGTCAAAGTATATCACCAAGAGAAACTATTCCTTAAGGGTCCTCAGTAATTTTAATTAAAAAGGAGAAACACTGAGTGAGATCAGTTTGAAACCATCAGCCTGTAGCAACCACCTTCATCTCTCTGGTGAAGGAAGACGGCAGCAAAGAGCAAAGTAAACTCAGATAAACTCAGATTTACAACTCCAAACGCTTTATCAAGTATTATACGACAGTATTTTAGGCACTAAGAGTACACACATCTCATTACCCACTGCTTCTCATATTCAATTTTACTCCAAGTTGAAAAGCTACTTAACTTTATATAACTGCATCAAAAACTAACTTAGGTAAACAGAACAATTTAACTCCTCTACAGATTCAATTAATGTTTGGCCACAATTAGTGTACTTTTCCCCATTTTATCTCACCACCCAAGATTGTGCAATTATTAGGCAGGAAAAACAGTAGACATACATGCATATACTTTCAAGCATGTCAAAAATCTGACACATTAAAGGACACGAGCCATCACTTATGTTAGTTTATTCTGTAGACTAGTGTGTGCCTGGGGTCCTCCACATTTCTATGAAGTTCAGACTCTAATGCACACTTAAAAATAATTCATAGCTTCCTAAAATTCAAGAACTGTTTCATACTCCTTTAAGGATCCAACTAGAGGGAGGGGCTATTTGAAAAAAGGAAAGAAACAAAGAAGTGAAGGACAGGAGGAAGGGCAAAGGGGCAAGTAAATATGAACAAAGAAACACCTAAGTCTAAAAAGGCCATAACAAAACCTGTTATTTTATATGCTAACTAGATTTAAAAAGGAGTATGCAACTGATCCCCTCCTACCACACCTTCACCTCCTCCAATGATTAAGTACTTGTATACATCATTCAGCCAAAATTATAAGTAGCCACTGGAGAAATTACATACAGGAAAGACCTCTAGCAGCTTCAATGTGAAAACCTGTTTGTGCAGAAAGCATTTCTGAGTCCTGAGCCAATGGAAACACTTGCAGAACTATGACATCACAGCTGGTCTTTTAGCATTTCTCTTACTTGTCCTGTCCTTGACAGACAAAATGCCTTTGTTGCATAGCAACATACTCCTAACTGTAGATGCCTTACGTGTAGGGAGCACTTAA